>NC_045427.1:477742726-478065539 GCF_902635505.1 Sarcophilus harrisii | reverse complement strand
AGGTAAATCTATTTATTTTTGTTGTAGCCAACCCTCAGCCAGACTTTGTGTGCCCAGAGGTGCTTACTAGATGTTTGCTAAATGGACTCGTGTCTACAACATAGTGGAGGAAGTCCAGTATGGTATAGTCATTGGGCCCAACTCAGGATTTTAGAAAGATACCTCTTTGAGTTACTGTTATCTGCCTTTCTCTTCCTTCCTCATCCCATAGATTCCATTTACACGTTTTCTTTTAGTACAGGAGTCCTAAACTGTTCAACCGTGTTGCTTTGAGGATGTTGAAAGGCCTCTTCTGTCACACCCTAGAAATGGCTGCATTCTTAGTCTGGAATGAGTTCAGCGTGTTCTGCCAATAAGATTACTGAGGGATAGGATGGTGGGTTGGGGGAGGGGAGTAGTTGATAAGGATTCAAAGTTGATTGGATCTTCCTCTGGGAAGGGGACTTTATTCTATACTTCCTTGTTCATCTTGTTCCAGACCAGCAGAGACCTTCTAGGATGTACTGAAATTTTGGAGCCTAATTAATTCTGGTTGGGAATAGTTAATCATGTTCTAGGTCTCAGCTGAATGAAAAATGGATGGATACCTCTTTCTATGGAGTAGTATCCTATGCTGCCTGCCAGCTGGGTTAAGAGGAACTCCTAAGCCAGCCTTAGAGAGGAATTGGCTGGGCTCTGTCATGGGGTCTGAATTTGGAGAAACAGAAGCTGAAGCTGAACCTGTGTTTGTAAGTTTGGAAATTTAAGAAGTTTAGTCTCTTTCATTATGGGAAGGGAAAATGGGATTTCCCAGCTTTCCTCTGTGGCTCTTGGAGAGTCCCAAGATTAGGCAAAAGTAATGCACAGCCCTGGTGAGCTGGGAAGTACAATAATTGCAAAGGACAGAGAAGCCTTGGATTGAGGTCTTGTGTCCAAGAGACAGGCAACAATGGTTTAGCAATTAGCAGAGTTTTCTATTTGTGGGAGCAATTAAGCTCCTCTTACCTCTCACCTTCTGTTGCCAAAGACAGGATGGGAGGTAAGGGAGGTACAGTTTGGAGAGAAAAAGAGAAGGGGAGGAGAAAAGCTGATTCAAGGATTCGGCGACACGGATGAGTGTAGCAGAAAGCCGGTCTTTTGGTTTTCCTTCTATCGGCAGGTAATGGTCCCCCCGGGGAAGTTGGGCAGTGCCATAAATAGCCCGGCTGACACAAAGGCACTCTGTCTGGGGAGAGCCTTTCACATGTCTCAGGCAGCCACTTGACGCGGACCACTAATAAGTGCTGCAGCCCTGCCTGGGAGCTGCTTGCCTGCTGGAGGATCCTGGTTCAAGCTTGATCTGGGTGCCCATGCCGTTAGTTCCTGGGGACCCTGTTGTTGCAGGATTGTTGCAGCTGGAGCTGGGCTGATTGATCTCATTGTGCTTAAAACTCAGCTCATTGCCGTCAGAGTGCTGGGTAGGTGCTTTGGGGAGAGCTACTTTCCATTCTATTCCAAGTGCTTTTTCTTTTTTAAAAACCTCCTCTAAGGTAGCCATTGATGCAGATCTTGCAACCCGGGAGAATGGTGTATATTGCTGTGAGATGGCTGGGTGTGGTATTGGATACTGGGGTGGGCTGGGGGAGAGTAGGTGAAGTAGAGAAAAAGAAAAAGACTGGGTGTGAGGAAGGGAAAGGAAGGAAAAAAGAGGGGGAGAGAGAGAGAGAGAGAGAGAGAGAGAGAGAGAGGGGTGTGTGTGTTAATTCTGGAGAAGAGGAAGAAGAGGGGAAAGGGAGAAAAGCTCTTGAGAATCTAGGATTCTGTTTCAGTCTCTGCTGCTTCCCAGTCTCTGTCTCTGACTTATTGCTAGGCATGTCATTTTTGGGGGGTGGGGGAGGGAGGAAAGGAGTTGGAATGTGTAGAGAATGTGTCCTGTGACTGTAGGAATCAAACGGGCTTATTTGGTTAAAAGCAGCAGCTTTGAATGGAAAGTTGGGATCCAGCTGGCATTAAATAAGAGGATTTGTGGTTTCATCAGTGATGCTGCTGAGTGCCGGTTTCAAACTGTTACAACTCTTTGTTTTGAGGGCAGAAAGACTTCTGAGATTAGGCAATTTTAAGTATGTGAATGTGAATATATGTGATGACCAAACTATGGGCTTTTAAACAGGAGACTTTGCTTCTGTTGAAATGTATAATGAGCTACTTGTAAAGTATTAAGGTTGAGGGCAGCTTGTTCTGCACTCTGTACTCAGGGTCACTTATGAAATGTGCCAGATCCTCCCCAAACCCACGTCTAAGACAGTTCCCTCTCTAATTCCTCTCTTAAGAGACAGCCTTTTAGAAGGGCCACTCCAGGCTGAACTCTGCAAGGGGTGGGGCTGTCTCACTTAAGTTATCCAGACTCAGGGACCTTAGAAGGAAGGAAAAAGCCAAAGAATAAATCTCTTACCAAGCTGTTGCAAGAGCCAGCAGTGACTTCAGGTTGCCGGGGATGACTTGCTTTCTCCACACAATGTGCCTTTTCTTGACAAGAAAAAAGAAAATGATTGCAGTTAAGCCCTTAACTCCTCAAGTGTCTGAAAAGTCATTCAGAAGTATTTGCTTCACTGGACTTGGTGCTAGTTAATTTTCCAGGCAACCTCATAGTGCACATTGAACTTAGGTGTGGTAGGGGTTAGGGAAGCTCTCTTCCCTTTTCTCCTACATTTCCCCTTGCCAACTTATAACAAAGAAAATCTCCCAGAAGTGGGACAGCTTTTGAGACTGGGCAGCCAGTTCTCTGGCTATTTGGGGTGGCCCTGTTGACATTTGATGGATCTCCTCTTGGTAGGAGGCAATTGTTGGCTTTAGACTATTAAGGAGAGCATGTTCCTTCCTGCAAGAAGTTAAGAGATTTCAGAACGTAAGTGTCTATATAATATCACCCAGAGCAGGCTTTCTATCATAACTATTTACGGGAATGAGGGGAGTGTTTTTAGGCAGGATGGGGAGCTGAGAACTGAGAAATTTTGGTTCTTTATGATGGGGGAGGGAGACATGAGGATTTCTCTGATGGCCACTAGTTGTGTTCATTCCACTGAGAAGAAATACGTTAGTTAGTCTTGTGTCTATGAGAAGGTTTTTTTGGTGCATTCAAGTGAGACCTGAAAATGTGTTGGTGTCTGTATATATTTGTTAATTTCTTGGAACCCAGATGAAGTAATGAGTGAAACAAATTCAATGTTCTTTGTTGGTAGCTCATCATGTTATCTAATCCAGTTGGCCTAGACACCGATTGTTGGTACTGCACATATTTCCTGGGCCCCAGGGTAATGGCCGTGCTTCCAGCCCTCAGACAGATGTGATATTATTGCATGTAGGTCAGACTGCTACTGCCTTCCCCTATAACCCTAACTCTGTAGGAAGCTCGCCTGGATAAAACTTGTAAGTGCTTTGTTGTTTACATATCATATCCTCCTTTAGAATCTAAGCTTTAAAAGGGCAGGGTTTTGTTTTGTCCTGTTTTTTGCCTTTCTTTGTATCCCTAGAACTTAGCACAGTGCCTGGGGCACATAGTAAGCACTTAATAAATGCTTGCTGACTTGTTGACTGAAGCCTTAGCTTCTTGTCACAGCTCCTAAAGCAATGGACATTCAACTGGACTAATGAATGTTGATATTTTAGATGTAAAACATGTGTTTTGTTTAATGTTTTGTGAAGAGAGCAACTTATTGGCATTTATTAATTATAAGTTTTGGTTAAGAACATGAGGTGGAAAGGCAGGAGGACAGAAGGAAATTGGCTTCTTGGAGTGCCAAGCTACAGATACTCTCAGCTGTACCTCCCAGTAGCTGAGAATTTTCCACTTCTTGCTTCTTCCATCAGAGAACATCAGTAATGTTACTTAAAATAGACTTGCGGACTTGGAAGGGACTTTAGAGATTATTCATCTACTTCTTTTACTAACAAGGAAACTGAGTCCTAGAAAAAAGAAACCCTGGTGTCAAATTAGCTATAATAACTAATCAGTTATTATTTGGTTAATAAGCATTTACTAAGTGCTTGCTTTGTGTCATGCATTGCATGAGGTGTTTAACACTGGAAATGGAATAATGAATTGAGGCTGGTTTGGCTACATTGTAAAGGGGAATAATGTATATCTAGGGAGCAGTGTGGTCTGATCGTATTGTAAGTGTAGAAATATCACTTTAGTAGCTGTTTGGAGGATGACAGGGAAAGAAGAAACATGAGGCAGGGAAGCCATGTAGGAAGTTCTTGCAAGAAGTGTTTAATGGCTTGAAATAGGATGGGGGCATGTGAATAGAGAAGTGAGGCTGGGTAGGAGAAAAATAGAGGGAGAATCAAGACTTGGCAACTGATTGGACATGGGGGATAGGGAGAAGTCAAAGTTGTAAAACCTGAGTGATGGGGGAATGGAATAAGCATTTATATAGCATCTACTTTGTATCAGGAATTGTGCCAAACAAAATTGTTTTACACAAATATTACCTCATTTGTTTTTCACAGCAACTTTATGAAATGAATGCTGCTATATCCCCATTTTACATTTGAGGAGACTGAGGCAAATGGATCTTAAGTGATTTGTCCAGAACTCAGGTTTTCTAAAGTCCAGACTCAACACTCTTGTCATCTCTGAAAGGAAAGATGCAGCTTTTCTCCACAGAAGCAGGATGTTAATAAGAGGAGCTGAGTTGTTTTTTTGGGATGGATAATGAATCCTATTTGAGGCATGTTGAGTTTGAGATATCTGTGAGATTTTCAATTGAAAATTTTTGAAAATTTAGTTGATGTGGAATTGGAACTCAGGAGAAGAGACTAAGGTTGGGTCTATAGATGTATAGATCTGGGAGTGATCTGTTTAGAGATGGCATTTGGACCCATGGGAGCTGATAAGACCCCCCAAGTAAGAGTTTAGAAAGAGAAGAGAGTTTAAGACAGGGGGATGGGGCACAGATGATGATCCATTGATGGAAACTTGAGGGGTGGTTAGACAGGGAGGAGGAAAAATAGAAAATGTGCTATCATGAAAACTGAGAGAAGAGAGAGTTTCCAGGAGAAAGTCAGTGGCTTCAGAGAAATGAAGAAGGATGAGGGCTGAGAAAAGACTCCCAGATTTTGCAATTAATGATAAGTAGATTAGGAAAGAGTATGTTAATTTGAGCAAAGAAGTTGGAAGCCTTCTTGTAAGGAAGAGGAGAGGAAATGGAGGCAATCCAGAGAGACAGCTTTTTTCTAGGACTTGGGTGAGAAGGGTGGGAGGGATATGGCAGGAGCTTGAGGAAAATAGCTACCACATAGGAAAGTAAGGTGAACTATATGACTTGACACTATTTACTTTACCTCCCCTGGTCTCAGTTTTCTTTTCTGTAAAATGAAGGCATTGGACGGGATGTTTTCTAAGATTTCTTCTGACTACAACATTCTATGCTCTCATACTTTTTTCAGCTTGAACAGTATCAGGGTCCACTACAAATTCTCTTCTGTCCCCCTCTCCCTGGTGAGGTGGGTGGAGAATGGGATACCCATTGCAGATAAAAGCCTTAACTGTACATATCCAGGAACTGCCCTTATTCCCTTTTTAGCTCTTTGGAGCCTGACAAATAGTTCTCATTGGAAAACCTTCCCCAGCTTTTGTGAGAAAGCCCAAGCGGCCAGAGGTTGTTTGTTGTTTGTGAAGCTATGCCGTTTCCAAGATGTCATCACTCCAGAGAAAGCTATTATTCCTCCCAGGAATAAACAAGCTTGTTTACACTTCAGTCCCAGGGAGTAGGGAGAGGCTGGCGCCTCTCCCTGGGGGTGGTTCTGGGTGAGCTAGCAACTTGCCTTGTTCCTCAGATCCAGCTTCTTCTCCAAGGAAAAGAGTTCTGGTTTGCCAGCAGGATACAGCTGCAGCAGGCCTAGATGTAGAACTCTCTTCTTTAGGGAATGGCAGAAAACTTGAGCCATGTGTCCAGGGCCCTTGGGGACACGAGAGCTCCCTAACAGGGGTCTTAGAGCTTTACTCTAACAGCAGAGAGTGCTGGGCCAGTTGGAGTGTGTGGATGGGGGGGGGGGGGGGGGGGGGGGGGGGGGGGGGGGGCGGGGGGGGGGGGGGGGGGGAGAAGAGCACAATTTATCTTGTCCAGATGTCATGAAAGTCCTTCCCATGGCATTCATCTCTTCTCCCTGAGATTGACCTTGGCACACTGCTTCAGAGTTTGCCCTTTTCTGATGTTCAATTTGAATACAGGTTCTATTCCAAAAATTCCTCTGTAAGTGAATTCTCTTGGTTACAGAGCACATTTTTCTTTAGAAACAGTGATACGTGGTGGCTAGGTTCCTGAGCCAGCCCACAAAAACCCATTGAGTCCAAAATGTAGTTGGAAGAGGGCTAATGCTGGCCCTGAGCCATGCAGACCCAAAGCAGAAACCCCCTCGGCTTTTGAGAGAAGAACAGATAGAGAATCCTGAATCAAGGAAGCTTTGCAGAAGCATTAAAGGGAAGGTTTAGGCCAAAGGTTTCCAACCTTCTTTGTATCCTGAACCCCTTTGGCTTTCTGGTGAAGCCTGTGGATCCTTGTAGATAATGTTTTTGATTGCATAAAATAAAGTACATAAGATCGATCACAAGGGAGAGGACAGCTAGGTGGCGAAGTGGATAGAGCACCAGCCCTGAAGTTGGGAGGATCTGAGTTCAAATCAGGTCTCAGACACATGACACTTCCTAGCTGTGTGACCCTGAGCAAGTCTCTTAACTCCAATTGTCTCAGGAGAAAAAAAAATCACAAGGAAAACTAAAGATGGAATTTTCCTGTATCTAAATGCGTGGACCCTTTGGATCCGAGGTTAAAAAGCCCTGATATGAGGGCAGCTAGATGGTGACTCCTGGAAGTCAGGAGGATCGGAGTTCAAATCCAGCCTCGGACACTTAACACTTCTAGCTGTGTGACAATTGCAAGGCTTTGGGCTGTAGGTCCCATTCGTATATCAGGTCTTAAAGCCAAGACTTCCTGTTCAACAGAACCTCTTATCTTTAGGGCGATAATTAGCACTAGATAGATTTGACACAGTGGAGAGGAAAACCTGGGTTCAAGTTCTGCCTTAGCCACATTCTGGCTGTGGGATTCTGGGCAAGTCACTTAATCTCTTAATGTTCTTGGCATCTCTAACTCACTTAGTCTTGGCTGAATCGTTGAGCTGTTTCAGTTGAGGAGTTCACTATGAAATTGCCCTCCATTAACTAGAGTTATTTTTTTGCACAGGTCTGAGAAAAAAATCTTAGCAGAGACTGCATTAGATTGAAAACCTGAAGGCCCAATTCTGGTTCAGGTTCTTTTACTTAAAAGCTTTTTGACTGAGGGAATAATTTCTCTTTCTTGATCTGTAAAATGAGGGAATTGAACCAGATTTTTAAATTCTCTGCCTCCTCAACATTTTTTGCTGTAACATTTTTTGTTTTATGGGTCCTTCCAAGACTGTGATGTGAGAAGAAGGGATGGCAGGGTACTGAAAAGCAACTTTGAACTTTGCCTATTCCCCACTTGTTTTGTTCTGGCTTTGGATTTGGTGGTATTGAAATGGCCAGGGGAGGGTCTAAAGCAGAATTTAGGGGAATTTATAAGTGATTGATGGAGTTTTTAAGCAGTCAGCTGCTTCATGGGCTGGCTTTGGGAGCTGATGCTCCTCCCATCTCCACATGTAGGAAACAGAGATACTTATGTAATTGGGAAGATCTCTTTATGAAGCTGCCTTTGAATCCCTCCACATGGATGCTTTCCTTGGCATCTCAGGTCTCTCTTATACCTTTGTCATGTTCTTTTGTGAATTGTCTCTTTTACACTTGGCTGTAAACTTCTTAAAGGTAGGGACTGGCTCTGTTTTGTTTTTTATTTTTATTTTCCACAGCATCTGGGATTACAGGAACATCAATTTACAACTAGAAGGGGAGCTGGCGTGTCATTAAGTTCATCCTCTTATTTTATAGATGAGGAGACTGAGGCACAAAAAGATGAATTGGCTTGTCTGAGCTCACACTGATAGTAAGAGGTAAAGCCAGGAATAGAACAAATCCTTCCACTTACACCATGCTGCCTCCTGTCCCGAGAGTGCCCTAACCTGCCACATTCTTTCAATGTGGCTCCTTATTGACTCTTCTTCACATTTTGATTCTGTGGAGGGAGGGATGGAAGTCCTGATATCGAACGGTCCTTAGGCAGCTTCTTCATTTCCATTGATGATCCCTGGTGATGTTGGTATTTGACCACAGGGAGGGGGAGGAGCTTCAACTTTCATCCCGAAGGTGCACAAGTTCCCTTGTTTCTGCTTTCCTGAGCCACAGGATCATTAGTAGTGTTACTTCCTCTTCCCCAGGAGTGATGTGAAAGTTCCTGCTTTGTGACTATGATTACCTGTAATGCTCTGAACCTCTGAGGGCACTTAGGCTGGGACTGACAGTGTCCAGAGACCATGGATCAGGCAGGAGTTCGTAAGATCACTCCCTTGGGAATTCTACTGAAATGGGGATTCCAAAAGCTAGCCTTCTGCTGGGGGTCCTCAGTAAATAATATTCCCCCTCTAACAATTTCAGCCAATGAGTTTCCTAAAGGAAAGGAAGAAAAGAAAAGTGAAAGTAGATTTCATTTGTTTTTCTTCCTCAGTAAATCTTCAGTCTGAGTGAACCTTTTGGCAGTTACTACATTTTCTTGGTGTAGGGCTTGGTGTAAGTCCTTTCTCCCTTGCCCAGTTTCCCCATTATGATAGCCACGATTTGGGTTCCTTAATACTCCAGATAAGATTTTTCTTCAAATATATAGGAGATGTGACCCTTGGACTGTCATGTCCGAATTCCACCAAGTTCTTCTTTGTTAGGGTTTCCTTTAAGAAAGGACGCAAATGTGCCATAATAAGGACAGTGATAGTAATATTTGCATTGCTTTTACACCCTTTCTAACTCCCTCTTGTGTTCTGATGTTGACCATATACTCCTTTCAGAATGGCCTGCGCCCTAATGATGGACTTCAGATCTTTCAAGTGTAGACTCGGTCAAAGAGAGCTCTTAATGTATAGTCCCTGCCCCAGGGCTTGGAGGGAACCTGAGAGGGTTCCCTCTGAACAAAGTTTACCCTTGCCAAGGGGTTTTATCAGTAAGAGTGAGGATTCTGGGCATTTGGCACTGGGGGATTCCCATAAGCGGAGGAGAGCTGTAGTTTTGCAATGTCTTCCTCATTTCTCTATTGGGAAATCCAAGTAGGGATACTAAGAAGGAGCAACTAGGAATTAGGACCAAAAGAAATGGGTTGTTTGTTTTTTTTTTCCAGCATGATAAACTTGGAGTCAGGATTCTGGTCTCCCGGTGACCCATAGTGCTCTCTGAATTTGAGCCTTAGCTTTCTCTTAATACAGGAATAATAATAATAAACTACCTACTTTGTAATGCTAATATGAGAAAAATACTTTGTCAACTCTTTAAGTGTTTTACATTGTTGTTACTTTTATTCTGAGAATACATCCATTAACTCCATCATCAATTTCTTTTGGAAAACTGTTCATGACACATAGCAGGAATGTCATGACTTCTCTTGGATAAGCTGACACAGGATGAATGAGGGTGGATAACACATATCTCTAGGATCCTGGGAGTGCCTGACTTAGACTGAGTTAATTTGTTATTGTGTCACATCAAGTTAGAGAATAGGACTAGACAACTCAGATGATGGCTGGGACTTGTGGGAGGCAAACCTGAACCCAGTTGTTTAGAAGGGCCAGGGAATCTGTGGTGACAAGAAGTGATGAGCAAGCCCATCATAATAGTAACAGGGGATTCATCAACCTCAGGAGGAACAGAACTGAACTTAAGGTAGGTAAAGGATCCAAAATCCAGATAGTTAGGATGAGTAAAGAGTACTACAGATTCCATATAGGAGGAACTTTAATATCTATGTAAGAAGGGTTTGATCTGGGTTGTTCCTTATATATTTCCTGCCAGGGCAAGAAAATAGTTTATGTGGGTTGATGGTTAGGGCCTATTATTTATGTATATATGGAAAATGTCTGCCTTTGTTTTGATGACCTTTGATTGTGGGTAGATTGCTGTGAGCAATCTATGGGATAAGAGCTGCACTGATTATATACTTGGGCATGCATCTCAGACTGAGATGAAGGGACCAGCATCCCCAGGCCTGACTAAATTCAGGATCTGCAGACCAGGTCATATAGTTTAATGTACTCTCCACAACTTCCCACTCTCATTTGTTTGGTCTGTTGGTGCCATCTGGGGCATGCTAATAAATGTTTAATAACAGGGTTTCTGAAAAAGTGCCAAATTTTAAAGTTTCATCTGTCCTATTGACATTTTCTCCATCATTTTATTAAGTCCAGACAATTGACAAAACAATAAATCAATTCACAATGAAAATTTAAAATTGATTCTTACTGGCTGATGAGAGCTGGTTTCTAGCACACACCCTTAGTTCCATCCCTCTTCTAGGGATTTCCTCTATACAAAAATTTCCCTGCTCTGAGATGTTAGAATGTGGGGATATTCCTAATAAATGAGAGAGAATGAGGGTCTTGTTGAAGAATCTTACCAAGCAAAAGGAGGCAAACATTTAATGATAATTTGCCTCCTGGAGGTAGACATAAGATGGGAGATTTGGAGGTAGAGAGCACGTGAATAGAAAAGGGAATGTTTGCCTATTTCTTCCTAGGCATGTTTGGGTTACTTTGCCATAGTTGAACTTTTTCTATATTTGAGGTTATGGGAGCTTTTTGTTGTATGACACAAGGGTAGGTAAACATTTAAAATATTGTTGTAGGCAAACCTTGTGGAGGCACTCATTCTGAAAGAACAGTGTTAAACATACAAGAAACCATGTTGTCTGGTTATGTAAAACTATAAAAGACAGCTTTCACAGAACCATACAATTGCTGAAATCTTATCTTGTCCACTGGAAACTTAGAATGTATGAGCTGAGATCTTAGACCATAGTGTTCATTTTATCCAAACCTCTCTTTTAGAGAAGGGAGGAACCACCCTTTACACAGAGTCATTGAACAAAGAAATAAAAAAGTGAACTTGATTCTACTCTTTTTGGGCTGTCAAAACTAATTTTTCAACCTCATGACCAGCTTTCCTGGATGGATTGTTTTTAGTTGTTTGTTCACAGCAAATAAGATTTACATTTAAGAGTGCTGGCTAGAAGGGTTGCCTTTCCAAATTCTCAACTACTCATTCACTTATTCAGTATTGATCACTTACAACTAGTATTCCTAGACTTTTGTTAAGTATTGTGTAGGATAAAAAAGCAGGTCTTTCCCTTGCCTCACAGAGTGTATAGTCTAGAAATTACCTTACCAGATTCTCTAAAAACCCATATTTTTGTGGGTTTCTCCTTTTTCTGAAGGAGTCTCGGATTTTTTTTTTTTTTTGCCATTGTTTCTCTTAGCACAATACCTGCTCAATCTCTCGCACCATGGCAGTGTATCCCAGTGCCTTTAACTAATCCTTCAAAACTCCAGGTCTGCCTGTATCTCTTGTAGCCTGGGCAAGTCAGAAGTTAAATAGATAGTTCCTGATAAGCTTTGGGTTTCCTATCTGCTGTTCCCTCTGTTGCAGCCCTAAAACCCTGGATTGACTTTGGTAGAGGATTTAATGAAAAGCTAAACTGAGCCTCCTTTTGGTTCATTTCCTGCTTTTCTGTTATCTGATGTGGGCACTGGGCAGAATTAAATGAAGCTGCAGCTAAGCCAAGTTAAAAGATAGGAGCAGTTCTAGAATTTTCCTGGAAGGAGAGAAAAATCAGGTGTCTGAGAATGCTAGGCTTAGAATGAATAAGAAGGCGCTGTCCAATTTCTTCAAATACCACTTAAGGTTGTCTTCCCTGCTAGGTCTCCAAATTCTGCTTAGGGACCAGGGACCAGTAGAATGGCGTGTCCAGCTGAGCTGAGGCTTGGGAACAGGGTGTCTCCAATCCAACTTTCCTCCCAGAGGTAGGAGTGAATTTAGGGGGCCCAGGACTCTCTTCTAGGGCAAGTGAGGAGTTATTTGTGATCCTTTTGAAGGTGATTGGATTGTGTATACCTTGTCTCAGTCTGTTCTCTTTCCTCTAGGATTTCTCAGAGCTCCACAAGTAGGTATGTATTATAAGGCAGTCTGGCGCAATAGAAAGAACACTGGGTTGGGAATCTATACAGTGAGGCTCGCAGAATCTTTGTACAATGAAGACCCAGGACTAATTGGCTTGTAGCAGCTGCCAGATGCTGTGGCTCATATTGCCTCTCCCATCCCTTTGGAGAAGATCAGGAGTTTCCAGTCTTGGGCCAAAGGGCTGTGCTTTGGCCTCCTGGTGAGGTGCCTCTCTGGCAGCATGAAACTTCCAGGCAAAACCCCAGTGATCCCATAGCTGAAAGGGAGGGCCAGCATTGGGAGTAGGGAGGAAGCTAGTGACAATGTGGTCAGAGGAGGAAACCTTGGACTAGAAGGTTGAGCCTATGATTTTCTCTCTGTGTGGGCCTCAGCTTCCTTTTCTAAAAAGGAGGTGCTTGGACTTGACTGACTTTTAATTCCTTTTCTTGCCCTGACTTCCAGTGATTCTTAAATAGGCCCTTTGGCTAGGAAATCTCTCATAGAAATCCCCTGTGGTGAAACCAAGAAGAACCTGCCCCTTGATGGAGGAGGCCGAGGTGATTAGGAGGCACTTCCGCTTTTTCAGCATTGTTTGTTTTTGCTCTAATCTGCCAGTGGGAATGGTCTGAGCCGCCTGACTTGCATTTCTGGTTCTGGGTCTGTCACTGCATTTTCCAGCCCCCCAACCCACCAGGGCGTTGGTGAAGGAGTCACCCACTGGGCAGGCCAGAGCCACTCCTACCCCTCCTCCCGAACCCCACCCCAGGCCACCCCCTAGGAAAGGGGAAATTCAGAGCTAGTCACTTCCCTGGAGAGGCAGATCTGGGGGTGCTGTGCCTTGGTGGTGGCACTGACTACGGATGAAAACTGAGGGGCTGTTTGCCACCATTTTTTCTGCTGAGGCACAAGGAAGTAGGTAGAGAATTGTCTGGGAGAGTTGGGGATTCTGGTTTGTTGCTGAACTCCTTTGGTGGGTGACATGACAAGCCAGGATTTGAAACCTGGGAGTGATGAGCTCGCTTCTCAGGGAGCAGCAGTCTTAGTCACATTTAAGGGACAGTAGGAAAGCCCCAACTGCCGAGGTGAAGTCCAGCTCTTTGTTTCTCAACATGGGCACTGTTCGGGGTGAGTGTGTATGTGCTGGGTGGCCAGGGGAGGAGGCGCTGGGCCAGAGGCTTCAGTTCTTGGGCATTCGGTGGGGTTTAACTGTGGGGAAGAGATCCCATTTATCTTCCTGCCTGTGTCTGGCCTCTGAAGAAAATGAAGTTTTCTTCATTCAGAGTTCTTTCATGGGTATTATTTGAGAGAATCTCATTAATCCTGGTGAATCCTGTACGTAAATTGGTAGAGGTCTATTTTGAACTCAGATTTCAAATCTGAACTCAAAGTTCAGACTTTGAACTCCTGCTACAATGCCTTTTCCACTAAACTACAATCCTGAGAAAGGGAGAACTTGGGACCTAGCGCAAAGAGCGTCTGAGCAGAGAGATGGAGAGGGATGGCTCAGAGCTGTGCAGGGAAGTTGGTGACATTCTTACTGATTGTCAAGGTAGAATTGTCATTCCAGGCCTTGACAAGGACATCCTGACATAAGAGCAAGGGGGTCACATCCTCAAGGAGACAGCATTAGCTTTGGGGGGAGGGAGTGATGGATCTCTTTGTCTGTGGGCTACTAGACCTCATCCTGTGTAGGGAAAGTCTCACCGGTTGTGTTTTCCAGAAGCCAGTTTGAATTTTTCTTGTTGGTCATTGCTCATTCAGATGGGATTCTAGAGCTTCCCCAACTCACACCTTGGTTCTAGCTCCAAGTAAGAATTGAGCAGGAATGGCATCATTCTAGTGTCTTCTAGCTCTGGTCTAGATTCAACTAAGGGTACTAACTCCTGTGTCACTATATACCTAGGCACTAGGGCTTAGGAAGTAAAATTGGTCTCCCTGGTTTGTTGCCTCTGGAATCTGATGCATAGAGGGCAAACATAAAATTAACACACCGATCCTTCTTGGCTCTCCAAGAGGTCTGGCAGAGTAATGTCCCCCAGAATGTTGGTACTGGTCAAATATCTTCTTTACTTTTCACTTTATTGTTCTTTCCTTCCTATAGCTCACATGATGGTATTGTCTCTGTCCTCTGCCAAGCTCAGTCAGAACCTGCCATGTGAGATGGGTAGATGCAATCCAGGGCTAGGAAGGTAGCTACTGAATTTTGTTACATACAGCAGGAAGAATGTGAGGGGCCTCCTGGTGAATGCAACTCCTGTGTTGCATGCTTAGCATTGGCTTTTTGTCTTGGGTCTCTAGCTACTGGGCTCTCTCAAGGGTAGGAAATCAATGTCCAGGTAACAAGTTATAATTTGAGATGTGGGCAGGTTGGAAGGACCAGAAGAATTTTTCATTTGGATTTCTAGTGGACTTGAGTTCAGATCCTAGCTCTGCTACTTAATACCTTTGTTACTATAGGCAAATCATTGTGAGGATCTGGATAATCTCTAAAAGCTCTTTCAATTAAAATAAATTTTTAAAAAATGGTCTTATGGCCATTAGCCCGAAATATATGAGCTAAGACTTCTGGGACTTTTGCACAATTTGATGTTCTTTGACCTGACCCGATCTTGTGTACTCTCTCCCTCCCTCTTCCTCTCTCTCTCTTCCTCCCTCCCCCTTTCTCTCCCTCCACCCTCCCCCTTTCTCTCCTTCCACCTCCTCTCTCTACCTTTTTCCTCCTCTCCCTCTTCTCCCTCCCTCCCTCCCTCCTTCTCCTTCTGTCTCTGTCTGTCTGTCTCTCTCTGCCCCTCGTCTCCCCCCCCTCTTTTTCTCTCTAGATGCTTGAGACAGACGTGGATGAAAGAAAAGAGATGCCTTCAGAGGAGGAGGTACCTCCTCCTACTGAGGTGGGGGCTAGTGGAGCACCTGAGGAACCGAGGCCTCCTGAGAGCATCTGTTCCCAAAAGGAGGCACTTGCAGGGGAGACCACAGGCCTGGAGGGGGTGGCCAGTGAGGCAGCTGAGGAGCATAAACCTCTCGAAGACCACGCATCCCAAGTGGAGGCCTTTGCAGGGGAGGCCTCAGGTGCAGAGGTTGCCCAGTCTGCTGAGGGGGTGGCCAATGGGGCACCTGAAGCACCGGAGCCTCCTGCCAGTGAGTGTCCTCAAGAAGTTCCCACAGAGGTGGCAGTTCCATTAAGTGACAAGCAGCCTTTTGTGATCCCCGAGGTCCGCCTGGACGCCACCTTCAGCCAGAGCCCAGGGGCAGAGGGGGTAGAGCAGGATGGGGCCCTGGATGATGAGGCTGAAGAAGAGGAGGAGGAAGGAGAGGGCGAGGAGGGGTACGAGGATGAGGACGAGGAGAGCGACGACAACTACCTGGAGCGGAACGAGCCCAAGCGGTGCAGCATGATCGAGACCTCGGGCCCGCCGGGGGCCTTCATGCTGACGGTGCAGAGCTCCCTGCGGCGCCGCACCCACAGCGAGGGCAGCCTCCTGCAGGAGACCAAGAGCCACTGCTTTACCTCAGACACCACCCTCAACTGCTCAGATGGCGAGGGCAGCAAGAGTGGCTGGGGCCTGGCCTCCCCCCGCTTGGTGAAGAAGGAGCTGGCCCGCAACGGGGGCTCCATGCACCAGCTCTCTCTGTTCTTCACAGGGCACAGAAAGGTAGGTGGGGCGCCGCGGGGCCTGGGGCAGGGGGGCTCTCTCTGGCAGCTCAGCACAGACCAGGCCCAATCTCATCTTAGGGAGGGGACTGAGGCACAGAGAGCTTGAAGGACCTGCCCAAAGTCATGCAATGAGAGGTAGCAGAGGCAGGCCTGCCCTTGGGTCCCGTTTGGGGTTTCTGGGCAGAGATACACAGTGGTCGCCATTTCTTTCTCTAATTCACTTTACAGATGAGGGAACAGAGGCAGACTGGGTTAAGTGATTGCCCAGGATCACACAGCTGGGGAATGTCTGAGGCTGGATTTGAAGCCAGATGTTCCTCCAGGACCAGTAAGGGGCAGGATTAGGAAATTTGTCTAGGAACAAAGACGACTGAGAATGATCCAAGTCAAGGGGAGCCATCTGCAGAGGAGCCTACAAACCTGAAGGGGCCCCTGCCCACTGAGGGGGTGGCCAATGGGCACCTGAGGAACCTGGGCTTCCTGCCAGTGACTGTCCTCACGAGGAAGTGCCCAGAGTAGGTTACAGGCTCTCGGGCCCCTCCCTTAACTGACAAGCAGCCCTTTGTGTGATCCCCGAGTCCGCCTGGACCCCACCTTCAGCCAGAGCTTAGGGGCAGAGGGGGTAGAGCAGGATGGGGCCCTAGATGCTGAGGCTGAAGAAATAGGACAGCTATTGTTTAAAACAATAGTTCTTGTTTTCACACATAGCACTTAAAACTTAGTTAAGGAAACAAAGCTTACTTAGAAAATTAAATGATCAGTACAACAGTGAGCTGTGATGCTGAATTCCAAGTTTGTGTCACAGAAAACTGTGGGCTTTCAGAGGATGATGGCCCTTGAATCCCTGTGGCTTGGAATAGGCTGAGATTTTTCAAGGGAAGTGAAGATGAATAGGACCTTGAAGGACAGTTAAAAATTGGCCCTAAAGCAGAGCAAAGAGAAATAATGTGAAGAAAGGAAGAGAGGCAGGAATCGCTAGGGCAGGTTTGTTTTAAAGACAATGAGTAGACTTTGGCTGAGCCTTAGAGAGGTAGCGTGATTAGCATTGTACTTGGTACTAGAACTGTTTGAAAAGAAGGCCCATTTTCTCTCTCTAGTCATCTTTGGTCTAAGGAATGTTTTCTATTTTTTATTATAACTTTTTATTGACAGAACCCATGCCAGGGTAATTTTTTACATTATCCCTTGCACTCACTTCTGTTTCGATTTTTCCCTTCTCTCCCTCCACCCCCTCTCCCAGATGGCAGGTAGTCTTATGTTAAATATGTCACAGTATATCCTAGATACAATATATGTGTGCAGAACCAAACAGTTCTCTTGTTGCACAAGAAGAATTGGATTCAGAAGGTAAAAATAACCTGGGAAGAAAAATAAAAATGCAAATAGTTTACATTCATTTCCCAGTGTTCCTTCTCTGGGTGTAGTTGCTTCTGTCCATCATTGATCAATTGGAACTGAGTTAGATCTTCTCTTTGTCGAAGAAATCCACTTCCATCAGAATACATCCTCATACAGTATTGTTGTTGAAGTGTATAATGATTTCCTAGTTCTGCTCATTTCACTCAGCCTCAGTTCGTGTAAGTCTCTCCAGGCCTTTCTGAAATCATCCTGCTGGTCATTTCTTACAGAACAATAATATTCCATAACATTCATATACCATAACTTATTCAGCCATTCTCCAATTGATGGGCATCCACTCCGTTTCCAGTTTCTGGCCACTACAAAGAGGGCTGCCATGAACATTCGTGCATATACAGGTCCCTTTCCCTCCTTTAAGATTTCTTTGGGATATAAGCCCAGTAGAAACACTGCAGGATCAAAGGGTATTGCACAGTTTGATAACTTTTTGGGCATAATTTAAGGAATATTTTCTTTAGGAGAATTTGAGGCTGAGGATTTGTGGAGAGGGATCAAACTTGAGGGAGTACAGAAACTCTATCCTCTGCATCCTGAGTGTCAAGCCTTACAGAGATATTTTATTTAGAGTTAAAGCTATATTTTATTGACACACTTTTTCTACAGGACTCTCACTTTGTACTCTTTTCAAAATAGAGATCTGCAGCTAAGCAAAACAGAGTAACGCCTTGGCCCCCAAGCTTTGATGAACATATCTTTCTAGACTTGGCTGGGAGCTGAGGGAGGTCACTCTGACGAGTGGTACAATTGATGCCCAGGGTGAGGCGGGGCACTTACTTCAAGTCACACAGGGACTGGAAGATGACAGCGAGCGCCTTTCTCATACCAGGCGTTTAATACAAGCTTGTGAAATTGAATGGGTTAAGGTTAGAACTAGACTTGAGGGTAGGGCCCATGCTTACATTAATCCTTAAAGCTTTCAGGTCCAAGAATATGTTTTGAGTGAAATGTTGGCATCCGGACAATGAAAGCTCATTAACGGGATCCGGGGAGCAGAAATTTAGAGCTGGATCACCCCTGCCCTCTAGTGGAGAGAGAGGCCCAGCTAGAGCTTCTGAGTGGGACTGGTTCTTTCAGTTCCATAAAGAGATCATGATTTTTGGGGTCCCTAGTTTTCCAGCTCTCAGATCTGACTTAGGGTGAACCTCACTCATAGTCTGTTTGCTGACCTACAGCGGCAAATAAATCAACCCTTCTTCAAAAGGTGATGGTTGTTCACTCGTTTTAAGTGGTATCTGACTTCTTAACCACATTTGGGGTTTTCTTGACAAAAATATCAGAGCAGTTTGCCATTTTTTTCTCCAACTCATTTTATAGATTGAAGAAATTGAGGCAACTAGGATATAATGACTTGTCCAGGGTCACATAGCTAGTAAGTGTCTGAGTCTACATTTGAGCTCAAGAAGATGAGTCTACTTGACTCCAGACCTGGCACGCAATCCACTATACCTCCTAACTATCCATTACTTCAGAGTACTCTATGCTTTCTTCTCTCCTTCCTTCCTTTTTTTTTTTGTTCTCTCCCCTTCAAAAAAGGAATCCTAATTCCTCAGTTTACATCCTGTTAGCCAAGAAGAAAGCAACCTGATTATCTTAGAACCATACAATATTGATACTGGAAGGGACCCTAAAAATAATACTTTTTATGTGGAAAGGGAGGAGCAGAGAGTGATTGATTTCTTTAAGGAAATCAACACAAAGCAAGTTAGTGAAAAAGCCAGGACTTTAAAATTCAAGTTTCCTGATTCCCAGGCCTGCCTTCCTTCATGCCCAAGTATGCACAGGAGTTAGTTCTCTTTCAAAATTTCTGTAAGCTACACTTCTGAATAGATTTCCTAGATCTACTCTTTATTGTGCATAGAAAAAAAATTCTGTATCAATATATTCACCTTTCAAATGATCTCTTTCCCACAGATTTTCCTTCATAAGAGCCTTCCTTGAGTAGAAGTAAGATCTAGATTTTTATTATCAACAACAATAATAACTTATTCATAATGATTTGTGATCAGTGAGTCAGCAAACATTTGTTATATGCCTATCACAATCAGGCATGTGTTGACTGCTGGAAAAGCAAAAGCAAAGCAAAAATAACTGTCTCTGTCCCTACATTCTGATAGGGGAAAACATGGAAAAATTATGTGCAGACAAGATACACAGAAAAGAAATGGAAGGTAGTCTCCAGTGGGAGGAGGGAAGAGGGAGCAGGAGGAGGCAAGAAGAATACCCAGAAAGGCACAGATGATAAGATTTGAGCCCAGTTTTGAAGGCCAGAATAAGGTACCTGCAAAGCCCTTTACATATTGTTTCTCATTTGAGCCTTATGACAACCCTTTGAGTTATTATCCCCATTTTGCGAATGAAGAAACTGAGGCAGAAAGATGTTAAAATGACAAATGAATAACAAAGTGTTTTTGAATACCTTGTTTTAATTTAATTTTTCACAATGACACTGTGAAATAACACGAGGTTTACAAATGAGGAAACTGAGGCTAAATGCTTTGTCCACAAGCCAGTGATCTTTCTGCCATATCAGGTCCTGAGATGCCAGCTTCTGTCTTTCCACTGCACCATGCTCACCTGTCAACCCCTCTGCGGCAGCTTGTCTTCTTTCTTGCTTTTAGCTTCCTTGTCTGGGCTCTGCTGAGTCTCTTTTAGTGATCAGTCCTTGGCCAGGCCTGAAAGATGCTCAGTCCTTTATAGGTGAGGATGATAAGAATCATTAAACGGTGCTATGTCTACCTGACTCTTAACATGGGAAGTCATTTCCTTCCACGCACTAATGGTTTTCTAGCCCCGCCTTGGGCCTAGGTAGTTTCTGTATCTGTCCCAAGCTTGTCCTGCTAACCTTCCTGTGGCTTTCCCAGTCTTAGTCTTTTGCTCTGGGGAAGATTGCAGCCTTGACTAGGCTTCACTCCATGCACTCAAGAATGGTGTTGGAGCAGGGAAAAGAGAGGCAGGGTGGGGTAAAGTATTGCTTATTGCCAAAACCTTTTCATTAAGCTGGACTGGGATTCAGTTCATTTCCATTTGATGTTGAATTGGGAATCTGAACTGTTGGAATCATTTTTAGGCACATAACTTCAATTCATAGCTCCTCTCTTTATCTACCTGTAGAGTAGAGTAACAAATGGTTTTTTTTCCTCTCCCAGGGTTCCTTCCCTTTATCTCTGCCTCCCTCTCCCACCCCCAAAGTCCTGGGCCTGTCTAAATTCCAGTTTGTTGAATGGAAAAATTGTTTGCCTGGGAGTCAGGTGCTCTGGGGTTCATGTCCAAAGCATGACTTCAGCAAATCTGTTGATCATATCTAGGCCATTTTGAGGAGATAGTACTGAGCTTCAAATCCTGCTGTACAACCTTGGACAATGCCCTCCTGCCATCAGGGTGCCTCTGTCCTTTTGTACAAAGGAGTGAGTTGGACTAACAGCTCTGACTATGACTTTGAGCCCTGGCGGCTTTCCTGAGGGGCAGCCTCAGGAGTCTGAGGCTCTGCTTGGGGAGTGATGGTCGTGGTTGGGACTGACAGATCCCAGCAGACACCAGAATCAAGACAAGTCCTGTCCAACAATGGAAGGAAGTTTCTTCCCATGTTTGAACTGCTTTGATTTCCCCAACTCTTGTAGAGGGAAGAGGGGGAGTGGGAGGGACTCAAAAGTACCATTGTGCTGGGCTGATAAACTGCGGAAGCTTAAGGTTATAATGGAAGGAAGCCCAGCGCCAGGCTGAGGGACTAGAGGTGCTCGTTCCCACGGGCGGGGAGGGGGGGGGGTGCCTGATGGATGGGCTGGTATAGGAAGGTGGGAACTGAGTTGTGTCCAAAGGAGAGCATGACTATAAACTAATGTGTGTAGTTATTTTCCTCAAGATTAAAAAAGGAAAGAAAAATACTACAACCCACACATTTGTAAGAATCAGCTAGCTTCAGTGATAAACTACCTGTCCACCTGATTGGCATCTGAACCCATAGGGGCACAGAACATTTACTGCTCCAGCCAGCTAGTCAACGAGCTTTCATTAAGTATCTTTACTCTGTGCCCAGTGCTGTGGGAAATACAAGAAAACACAGTTGGTGCCTTAGAAAAGCTTACATTTTAGTTGGAGAGAGAAGAGTAATTGTTTTCACAATTAGAGAGCAGTGCAGGATGGAATCTGATCAAATGCTAAACTATGTAATACAAATGTAAGCATTATAGGGGAGCCGGGAAAGCTCTAAGAGAGGGCCCAGCCTGGGCAAGGCCTGAAAGGATGGGCAGGGTTTGTTTAGGTCGAAAGGAGAACAGACAACATTGTTTAGATAAAAAGGAGGGGCAGAAGCCACAAGCACAAATGAGAAGGTGGGAATATGGCACGTGCTAGAACTGTGAGTAGCCTAGCTGGAAAAATAGATGTGCTGTAGTGGGAGAATGCTCCTTCCTATTCGTGTGACCATGAGCAAATATCTGTGAATCTCACTTTCTCATCTGGAAAACAAGGGGGTTGGATTAGATAAACTCCCAAGGTATCTTCCAATTTTAAATCAATGATCCTATGATTCTATGAACTTTATGAGGAGGGGAGCAAGATGCCACTAGATAGGCAGGATTGGGGCAACCATTATAAATTTAATGCCAAAGAAAAAAGCCAAACATTATTGTAGAGTGACTGCAGCTGGACTTTGGGAAGGAGCCCTGGGTTCTAGTCCCTACTTCTTTCATTATCATATATACTCTGTGACCTTTGATACTAAGGTCAGTTTCAATATGAACCAAAACAATCACAAATTCCTCCAAGTTAGCCCTTGCTTTACAATCTTAGCTGTAGCCCAGGCTGTGCCTCCTTTGGCATGGGAACTCGGAGCTGGAGGTGGGCTCTTCAGCCTGACGTCCTGTGCCCACTGAAGCAGTCTGTGCCCACCCCACCTTCCAACTGTTTCTCTACTTCCTAAGCTGGCCTTGGTCCCCAAAGCATCACTTCAGTGGTAGGGGCCTACAGACATACCCCTTCCCCATGGACTTAGAACCAGGGCGGGAGAGCTGGGCTGGGCAGCCACACCCCAGATTGCTGGGCTTCCACTCTCCTAGCTCTATGTCCTCAGCGTAAACAGAGCATCTTCTGTCTTCCCAGTTGAGCGGCGCTGAGGCGAGCTGCGAGGACGGCGCTGAGGCGTCTCAGAAGAGGAGCACAAAACTGTAAGTAGAAAAGGACCCGGCCCCCCGCACAGGGCCTAGCTTCTGACCGTCTGGGCTCGGGAGCTCTCTCTCCATTTCCTTTCAGATTTCTTCCACTTTGGGGGGGTGGGGGTGCTCTCCTTTTTACCGAATTCCTTTCCAGACCAGTCCTCTCAGCCCATTGTTTGCACCTCTGCCCGAGGTTGAGATGGAAAGAGCATTATAATGCTGGTTACCTGACACACAACCTATGGCCTGGCCCTGTGACTGGCTCTGCTTGGAGACTGTCTGAAATCCCGTTTTTAGATCTGTTTTCTTATCGACATATGGAGGTACTTAGACTCATGGCACAGTGGAAAGAATAGGGGACTGGGGGTTAGGAGGCTGGGATCCATTCCAGGTTTTTTACTATTAAATTAACAGGAAACTTTGTTTTATTCATTTCCCCATTGTATGCCTCAATTTCCCCATCTGTAAAATAAGGATGTTGATCTAGATCTCTGAAATTATTTCCAGCTCTAAACTCATCTGACTTTGTTTCAATAGACATCTCTTAAATGCCTACAGTGCGTGAGGCATACAAATATAGACACAACATGGGCTCTGATGCCAAGGGGCTTACAGGCTCATGGAGAGGAGGAGGAGGGCAAGTATATGTTGCCTTGATATGAGAGAGAATGAAACAGATGAAACAAAATAATATGAAAAATTTGAGATGGGAGAGATTCCCTTTTCACTAAGGAAGAGCAGGGAAGTCTTCAAGGAGGAAGTGGGAACTGATTTGGCTCAGAAAGAAAACATCTCAATATGTGGAGATGGGATGTCTATTGTAGGCATGGAGGATATTGTGAACAAAGATGGGGGATAGATAAGATAGAACAAGTGTGGGGCCGGGGAGAGTAGTATAGTGAAAAGTGATGAGTGTGAGTAGTGGGAAAATTGTTTGGAACCAAATTGTCAAGGGCCGTGAATGCCAAGGATGGGAATTTATAATTTGTTTGGTAGTCGCTTCATTAGAGGGTGACGTTGCTTTAGGAATATTGTGTTAGTTGATAGTATGAAGGCTGTGTTGAAGAGGGGAGGGGGTAGACTGCAGGGAGGAAAATGAGAGTGAGGGCTCTTAGAGTGAGCTTAAGATAATTTCAAGGAGAGTTCAGAGAAGGGGCCAAATAATCAAAGAGATTAGAGATTGGGAAGAAAGAAATGACAAAAAAATTGGCAATTGATTGAATGTGGGGTGAGAGTGGGAAGACTCCCAAGATCACAAACCTGGAAGGGTGGGAGGTCAGAGAAGGGAACAGCAATTGTAGAGGAAAGATGGTG
The DNA here is from genome assembly GCF_902635505.1 of Sarcophilus harrisii. Taxonomy (NCBI): domain Eukaryota; kingdom Metazoa; phylum Chordata; class Mammalia; order Dasyuromorphia; family Dasyuridae; genus Sarcophilus; species Sarcophilus harrisii. The sequence continues at coordinate 478,041,940 of NC_045427.1, read as the reverse complement.
AGCATACTTTGAGATAATCTAAGTTTGTAGATAAAACCTCTAATGGAGAGAGTCAGCAGACAGGCAGAGAGCTGAAGACCTGGCAGAGGGGGAGGTGGAAAGAGCTTTTTAGGGTTACCTGCAGAGGAATGGGGGATCTAAAGATAGAAAAGGCCATCGAGACAATCCAGTTTGATCCCCTTTTACAGATGAGGAAATCAAGGCCCCAAGATATAAAGTCCTGAGCTAGGATTTGAACCCATGCCTTCTGACACCAGGCCGAGAACTTTTTCCTCTTTTCACCAGCCTTTGCTGCTTGTGCAGTCACTCTCTGAAATTCTTACCTGTCTTTGGTAATAGGACCAACTATTTTTAGTGTCTTTTATAGACTTATTTATAGCTGATATTCAGCTCATAATATGCCATTTTAGAGTCAGCAGAATCAGAAGTTTGTATTTTTGCTGACATAAAGAAGGAAAACGGCTTGGTTAGGAACCTTACATGTGCTGGTGCAGACATGGAGCTGAAAAAAGGAGAACTGTGACCCATTTCCTAGAAGCAGAGGGAACAGTGGCTGCTGTCAAGACTCCATTCTAGCCCATAACTGTTTTTTCAAACCTCTCAGACAAGCATTGGTAATTTATAAATTGTGACCATAGAGAGATCTGGTAGAGTGACTTGTACATGGTAGGCAATTAGTGATTGGTTTTCGTTTTTGCTATTAATGTCCATAGGATGAAGGGACTTGAAATCACACTAGAATAGAATAGCTGTCAATTAGGAAGCAGTTCTAAAGGGACTATTCTGTGTCAGGCACTGTGCTGGGGTTACAAAAGAAAGTAAAAGACAAACCTTGATCTCAGAGTTCATAGCCTAACAGGGGAGACTGCATGCAAACAGCTGAGCACAAAGATGTCTATCTCTTTCTCTATATATCTAATCTATCATTCTGTCTATCATAAATTGAAAGTAATCAGCAGAAAAGGCAATCACATTAAGAGGAATTGGGAAAAGCATTTAGCAGAAGGTGAGATTTTAGCTAAAACTTGAAAGAAGTGAGGGCTATTGGTTAGGTATTCTTAGAAGATGAGCCTTTGAAGGTGCAGTCAAGAGATATTGTCTCCTTCAAGGAATAAGGAGGCCGGTGTCACTGAAATGTGGGGAGAGAGATTGAGAAGCAGAGAGAATGGTGTGTGTGTGTGTGTGTGTGTGTGTGAGAGAGAGAGAGAGAGAGAGAGAGACGCGCATACACACAGATAGAGACAGACACAGAGAAACAAATGCAGAGACAGACAGAGACATACAGAGACACACACAGAGAGAAACAGACACAGACACACAGAGATAGACAGAGACAAAGAGAGACAGACACAGATACAGAGAGAGAGACAAATACACAGAGACAGAGAGACAGACAATAGAGAGACAGACATAGATACAGAGAGACACAGAGAAAGACAGAGAAAGACAGAGAGACACACAGCAACAGACAAGAGAGAGAGGGAAACAAAGACAGACACAGAGAGAGACACACAGAGACAGAGAGAGAGAAAGAGACAGAGACAGAGAGTCAGTCAGTCAGACAGACAAGACACACAGAGACAGGCAGACAGAGACCTAGATCCAGAGAGACACAGAGAGACAGATAAACACAGACACAGAGAGAGGCACAGACACAGACAGAGACATGGTCAGACCTGCACTTTAGGAAGATCAGTTGGGATGAAGAAAGGCTTGAAGCAGGCAGACCCACAAGCAGGCTTGTGCAGTAGTCCTAGCATGAGGTGATGAGGCAGCCTGAACCAATATGGTGACAGACATTTTGGCCATGAAAGAATGACAGAGATGATTCGTGGGTTCTAGGCAAGCCTGGCTAACTGGTAGGGTGACAGTACTCAACAGTCAGAGCTAATAGTAGCTAACATTTACATAACGGCGATCTGTGTGCTAAGCACTCTGCTATGAGTATTTCATTTTATCTTCACAACAACTCTGGGAGGCAGGTGCTTTTCACTGGGATAAACAAGGGGTTCAATGACTTTCTCTAAGTTACACAGTTGGTAAATGTCAAAGGCCAAAGTTGAACCTCTAGTCTTCCTGACTCCAGGCCTGGTATTCTGTCCACTGAAAGATCAGGTTACTCCAGTAATAGGAACATTCAGAAGGAGGGATAGTTGTGGGGAGAAGATAATGAATCCCGTTTTGTTTGGTTAACAATGACAATCTGATCGAGACATCCAATAGGCACTGGAGATGTGAGATTTGAGGTCGTCAGTGAAATTAGGGGTAGATAAATATATTTAAGAATCATTAGCATAGAGCTAGTAATTGAATCCATGGGAGCTAATAAGATCAACCAAATAAAAAGCATATGGTGGGATTGGAGAAGAAATCCTAGCTGTCAATTTATTAGTATAAGAAATTTCTTCTAAGGTCTGAGAATTGCTCCCTTCCTCCGTTTTGCCTTTTTGTCCTTTTCTCTTCAGCTCCTATACGCCAGAGACTCCTATTGCTGGCCTCTCATTTCCTCTTGATTCCTGTTCCTATACTTTCTTCCTATGCAGTAGTTATAGCATGATTCCATAATTCCCCTTGCTAAATTCCCTCTCATCATTCAGACACTTCTTGAAATTGCCTCTGCTCCAAAAAGCTTTCCCCACTTAACTTTGAGAGTCGCAGTAATTCCCATGACATACAGCTCCCATGGGTCTTTTCTTCCTTCATCATGGTATTAGATTTAATCCTTTGCTTATTTCATAGTGGAAATACTTATACCTTTAAAAATATCTTTGTGTTGTAAGGTTTAGAGAATAAATTCCTTAGAGCTATTGCACCATAATTTGCTGTGCACTGATATGTACAGAGACAGCTTTGAAAATGACAGTGACTCAGAGCCTGTTTCTTCATCTGTGGAATGAGGGGAATTGGGCTATATGATCTTTGAGGTTCTTCCATTTCCAAAAGTCTTTGAAAAAACCAAAGAAAGATTTATCTTTTGCAAAGTTGATATTCCCTAATGTTTTACCTGGAAATTTTTTTTAAACATTTGTTTTCTCTTAGTTACATGTAAAAATATTTTTTGAATTCATTCATTTTTTTTTTAAAGTTTTGAGTTCCAAATTCTATTTATCCTTGAGATGGTAAAGCAATCTGGTATAGGTTATACATATGCAATCATATTAAGTCATATGAAAAAGAAAGGAAGGACAGAGAGACAAAGATCAGTAGTATGCTGCAATCATATTTCTTTGGAGGTGTACACCGTCAAATATAAACAAATTCATAGAAGAACACAATAGGCATAAAATAGATACATCTATTTATCTAATTGCTGGTTCAGATGACCATCTGATTTTAGGAAAGAGGGAAAAGATGTCAAAAACGACTTGATTTTTTCAGATATAGATCAAAGAGTTGCCCAGAACATTGATTCAGAAGCACTGTTCCCTGGGTATGGAGGATTAAACATATAATTCTGCTGGTGATGGAGTCTCAGAAGTCATACTTGAATAGTTATTTTGAGAGGAACACTTCATAATTATCACAGATCACAGTGTCTTTAGGACAAAGGTAACTGAACTTCTACATAGAAAACAGTTCCTAATTTGGCCTGTTCAGAAACTTCAGGCTTGTCCAGTCATATCCAGTAACTGTTTCAGGGATGTCTCATGTACTTTCCAATCAGCTGATCATTCAGCAATCATTAGCATTCAACACTTCAGCATTTCCCTTATTCTATTGGCCTTACTCCTCTTTTAGGCACTTGGATCAGGTTTTCTGCTTTTGCAGCCCCTACTTTCACCCTACTTACTGCTAGGTGTCAAATGATTGGCTAGAAGCATGATGATTGAAGTGGGTGAGATCACGAAAGGGCCAGAATATACAGAGAGAAGAACTTTAGGGATAGAACATACACATATACAAGGAGATAGAGAAGAAATTACTCAGAGAATAAGAGATGAATTATAAAAAAATGAATGTTAGGGAGGCTAGGTGGTGCAGGGGATAGAGCACCAGCCCTGAAGTCAGGAGGACCTGAGTTCAAATCTGTCTCGGACACTTAACACCTCCTAGCTGTGTGACCCTGGGCAAGTCATTTAACCCCAATTACCTCAGGGGAAAAAAAAGAATGAATGTCATGGAAACCAAGGGAAGAGACAGGGTGGTTCATAGTGTCTTATGTCACAGAGAGGTTAAGGAGTATGAGGACAGGAAAAATGTCACTTCATTTGATGCTAAGGTCAAATGTGACCTTAGAGAGGGGATGGAAGCCACCTTGCCAAAGTTTTGAGCAATGAGCCTAGGAAGTTATTTTTGATAGAAGGTATTTTTGTCTACTTAATACTCACAATTTTTGTCTAACTCCTTTAACTCTGTTTCAGTTTCCTCAACTATAAAATGGGGATTATGATGACACCTACTTCCCAAGGTTATTGTGAGGATTAAATGAGATAATTATAAATCACTTAAAACTCTGCCTGGCACATAGTAAGTTAAGGTTAATAAATGCTTGTTTCCTTCTTTCCTTCCAAATGTTATTCTTTGACCTTCACAATGATCTCCATTACTTCTATTTCTCTGTTCTAGTCTTATCATGTGATTAGAGAGTTGACTTCAGAGTCAGGAAGAACTGCGTTCAAGTTCTGTTTAGAACCCACATTGGTTATGTAACTGGGCACGCTGGTCATTAAATTGCTCCCAGGGCTCTTTAAAATTGTATGTTGTAGAAATAGTGTCAACCTTCCTGGATAGAAAGAGTTTCCTTAATCGGAAGTTCCCTATAAGAAATTAAAGATCCAGTCCAATATCTTTCCCTATCCCTACTCCCCTATCTATTCATCCATTATTCATATTGCTAACCCCTATATCTGTTTCCATGCCCATCCCTATCACTAACTCTGTCCCAAATCCTGTCTCTGGCCCTAGCTCAATCCCCATCCCTATCCCTGTTTCTAACCCCACCTTTAACCCAATCCCCATCCCTAAACATATCCTCATCCCTGACCCTATTTCCATCCCTTTCCCTATGTTCACCCCTAACCTATATAGTTAGTCCCATCTCTATCCCTTTTTCTATCTCCATCCCTAATCTTACCTTTATTTCTATTCTTTTCTCAGTTCCCCACTTAGAGAAGTCAATTAACATTTTACTCCACCATTGCCCTTTTGTTTTATTCATTGTTCAAGCCATTTTAGACCTTGGTCCTGGCCCTTCTTCCACTTTCTCTGAGCCTACTCAAATTCTACTGAATGCCACTAAAGAAGTCACACAGCTTTCTTCAGTTGGATCCCCTACAAATTTATGTAGTCTAACCTCAAATGTGTCCTAGTGGTGCACAGTAATGTTTTTATCTTCCCTAATTGTTATTTTTTTCTGAAAAAAGTTTAATTGATGCTTTTTTTTTAAACCATGTCATTCACTTTTCATTGATCTCCCCCAACACATGCACACACTATAGAATCTTTCTTTGGAGTAAATAAGCACAGTCAAGCAAAACATCTACAGTGGCTGTGTCTGAAAATGGGTGCCCCATTTTATGCCTATTGTTCATCATTAAGAGGTGACTGGCACTTTTCACCACCTGAATGACTATCACTCTCCCTAAAGTGCCTGTTTCAGATCTCTCCTTTCCTTGAGTCCCATCAGCACTTTTCCCCTCTCTCCTTAGTAGATGACCTCACTTCATATTTTACCAGGAAACGTGCTGCTGAGCTCCCCCTTCCTTTCTCCTCCAGTCTTCTCTGCCTTTTTCCCACCATTTTCTCTTGTTTTGTTTCAGTCTCTGAGGAAGACGTGACTCTTCTTCTTGCCAAATCTCTCTCTCCTACCTGTGTCCTCATTCTGCTCTCTTCCCATTTCCTTTAGAAGTTTCTCCTTTGATCATTCACTTTCTCTGTCTTCAAACTCTTCCTAACTGCAGCTCTAGCTATACTGCTGATAAATATTCCCAGGTCTCTGTCAGCCTTAAAGAGCTTCACTGGACTCTGTTATCCCCTCTAGTTCTCCTCCTGTATCTTTATTCTCTTTCATAATCAGAATTTTAGAAAAAAGTTTTAAATAGTCCTGGATTTTGCTTCTTTACATCTTATTCATTCCTAAATCCTTTACATCTGTCTTCTGATTATTAAAAGCACTATTAAAAGTGCTCTCTCTTTCCCTGGCTCTTATAACAGGACTATTCTACCTGACTGATAACTCCTTTCAGGATGGGATCCTAGAGGCCATCTTAGATCCAAACCCTTGCCTTTTACCTCACAAACAGACTTAGGATAAGTAAGTAACTGGTCCAGAAACAATCATAATAATAATTAGAGCTGGCATTTGTGTAAAACGCTTTAAGATTTTACAAAGTGCTTTGTCCTCTTACAATCCTGGGAAGTAGGTGTTAGTATTTCTAATTTATAAATGAGCAAACAGCCCAGGTTGTAGAGCTAATTAAGTGAGAGGCATTGTTTGAACCCAAGCCCTTGGATTCCAAAGTCCTTGTTTTCCCCTAAAATTTCTTTTTCACTTTCTTTTGCTGAACCCTCTCACTGCTACCTGTCCTGAGTACTGGTATTGCTTAAATGCTGCCCTATGCCTTCTAATCCTTTCTCCTCTTAACCGCTTGATGAGCTCATCTGTCCCCAGCGTCTCCATGAAGAAGACTCTCAAATCTCTCTTTCCTGGCTTTTGTCTGTTTCCTTAGGAGGCAGCATGATGTATACAATACAGTATGTTAGACTGGGACTAGTTTCTAGGTCACTGGAAAGCCACTAGTGACACTGGAAAAAGCTTCAGCTTTTTCATGTGTGAAATGAGGATAACAATACCTGTAATATTTACCTTAATGTTGTTATTATAAAGCTTAAAAGAGATCATGTAGAGTGTACTGTGAATTATAAAGCACCTTGTATCAGTTACTGTTATTATCTATAGGCCTTCATCATTAGCTTTCTACTGCTCACTTTCACCTGGAAATCCCCATCAGCTCTCAAATTCAATATGTCCAAAATAAAATTCATGATATTCTCCCCTAAATCTGTTCTTCCAGGATTTCCTTATTTCTGTGAATGACAGCCGTCTTCCTGTAGTTAGTCACTAAACATTTATTAGGCATCCACTATGTTCCAGGCACCGTGCTAAGTGCTGGGGATACAAAAAGAGGCAAAATAGAACCTTTGCCCTTGAGAAGCTTACAATCTAATAGGGAAGACAACATGCAAACAAATAGGTACAAAACAAACTATATGTAAGATAAATAAAAAATGGACAGAAGGAAGGCACTGGAATTAAGAAGGTCCCTGTAGAAAGGAAGATTTTAAATGGAATTTACGAAAAGCCAAGATCACTGGCTTTCTGTGACGAGGAATTAAGTCACCCAGGTCTGCAATTTTAAAGTCAGCCTTGACGCTTCTCTTGCCTGTGCCCTTTCACATTGGATTGGTTTCCATGTCTTTGAGATTCTTTGCAACATCTTTTTTATGCATCTCCTTTGTTCACTTGGCCATTAGTGTATACCAGTGCCATATTTCTGCTTGTGTGGACTTCCTTCTTGTTAATCTCTTGCTTCTAGTCACATTCCGCCAGTTCATTCTCCACATTGTTGACATAACAGTTTGTTTTAGGCACAGAACTGTCATGGCCCTGCCCAAAAAGCTTTGGTGGATCCCCATTCCTTTCAAAAGAAAATACTAACTCCTTGGCTTAGCATTTTAATCCATCTACATTTTAACTTGAGTTTTCTCAATTTGTTTTATCTTAGTTTCCATCTGAACCAAACTACATCCATCTCCTGGCTCCATGCTTCCAACAGGCTGTCCCTCCATGTGTAGAAGACACTTCCTCCTCACTTCTGCTTCTTAAAATTCTTAGCTTCATGACTTCCCCCCTCCATAAAGAGAGATGTTGCATTATAGCATAGATATATACAACAGCTGTGCAAGCATGCCTGTCCGCATGTGGCCAATGCATATGAGACAGGGTTGTACTGTTGGAGGTAGTGGAAAGTTTTAAAGTGATATGAATAAAAGAGAATCAATAAAGCATCTTAAAAATTCTAAATGTCAAGGCTCAGCTTTAGTGTCATTGCCTATGGGACACCTTTCTTGATCTCTCTCATTGTTTGCATTTCTCTCCTCCTCATTGTTTTTTACATAACTTATCTCTAAGTGTTGTTTCCTTCAGTAGAATCCACGTTTTGTGGAGGACAGAGTCCCTGTGTTTTTGTTTTTTCTTCCTGTATCACCTAGTACTATGCTTAATGTAAGGCCTTGCTAAAGGTTGTTCAGTGGAGTTGGTGGAAGTGGTGTAGGCTTCTGGTTTCTGGAAGTTTAGGAGTAAAAAGAAGGAGAAACCTGGAGGGCCCAGCAGGGGAAGGGAAAACACCTGGGGTTAAAGGTGACCTGGGTAGTTTTGTGAGCCTTAGGGGAACGACCAGTAGAAAGAGAAATTGAAAATTCATGGAAGGGAAGAGTTGATTGATAGAGCCAGGTCGTTTAGAGACAGGTGGAGAGATTAAGATGAAGGATCTTTCCTTCAGATGAGGCAAGATAGTAGGAAGAGAGAGGATTGGGTAGGAATATGGCATATGGAGAGAAGTTGACAGAATTTTTGTTGGATAAGCTATTTTTCAGAGGAGGTGAGATGACTCTACTGATTTTATTAAGGATTTGGGGACAAGGGGACCCTTCTGGTGCTCTTTAAGTCTCTTATGCTTAGCCCCTCTGTAATGCTGATCCCATTCCCAGCCAGCAAATAGGAACAAGTCCACTCCTAGCTCCATCATGTCAGTTAATGGTCCTTGATACAACATGAGCCCTTTTCATTTAAGATTCGAGCAGAATAACAGCACGTAGTAGAATGGGGTGATCTTTCCACCAGGGGTCTTAGAAGCTTAGGTTTAAATTCTGTACTTCATCATCAACAAGCACTGATTAAAGGCTTTGTGCCTAGCACTGTGCTAAGTGCTGGGGATACAAAGGAGAAAAGATTGTTCCTGCTCCAAAGGAAACCACATTCTAATGAGACAGCATGCAACCAACTCTGTATTTCTAACTAAGTAATAGGTTAAAAATGGTATGTACAATAATTCAATATAACATAAGTCTCAGAGGCAAAGCACTAATGGAGGATAGGAGTGGAAGAGGGATGATGAAAAACAAGGGATTTAGGAAAAGCTGCTCAGAAATCCTGGGATTTGAGCTCAATCTTGATGGAAACCAGGAAGCCTGGGGGAGGGGACAGGGGATGTGAAGAAGGAAAGCCAGTATATGTTGGTAAATGTTTAATCACTGTCTGTCTGAAAAGAATGGTACATTTTTAAGATTAATCTGCATTATTAACATTTTCTCTGTTTCTTAAGTCAATTAATAAAATAATATATTTTTGTTACATAAATATAATAAATTCATATAGATACATAAATACAAATGTGGGGTGACATTTTATTATTTGCCAGTTTAATTGGCTAGTTCAGGCTAGTTTCAGCAGGGCTCTGGTAGAGTGCTGCAGGTATCTGGAGCAACCAGTGAAAAAGTGTGGAGTAAAGAGATGAACAGTTCAAGGAACAAAGAAGCCAGTGTTGCTGGATTCATCATACATGAAGGGAACAAAAATGGAAGACTGGAGAGGCGAGCAGGGATGGGATTGTGAAGGAGTTTAAAAGCTGAACAGAAGAGTTTGTATTTCATCCTGGAGGTAGTGGGAGCCACTGAAGTTTATTGAAGGGGGGCAGAACTGAGAGGGTTACTTTGGAGGCTGAGTAGAAGACAGACTGGAGTAGACCACTGGAATAGTCCGATTCTGAGGCAATGAGGGCCTGCATCTCTGGGTCGGCTGGAGCCTGTGCCTGTAAGACATGTCTGAAGAGTGAAGCGACAGGGCTTTGGTGACAGATTGGATTTGTGGGATTAGAACTAGTGAGGAGTGGAAGTGTCACTGAGGTTACTAGCCTGAGCAAGTGGCAGGACGACGGTGAAGTCGGGGTAAGGGGGAAGGGTGCCGAGTTTTGTTCTGGATGTGTTGAGTTTGAGGTGGGTACTATGTGTCCAGCAGGCAGCTGTTGATGATTTAGGAGAGAGATCAGGGCTGGATAAATACACCTGAAGATGGTCTGCGCATATGCGCCGATGAGGTCGGCAAGCGAGAAAGCATATGTAGTTTGGAAGAGGTCAGAGAGAGCCCTGAGGCCCTGTTAGTAGTGGACGGGCCTGGAATGATAATCTAGCGGCGGCTGAGAGAGCCGGCGGGAGAGAGGAGAAAGCGGGGTCCTGAAGGATGAGGCTGGCGAGTGCCCCTCAGAGCTGGCGACTAGGGGGTCACCGTAACGCTGGGGAGGGGGGCGCGAGCCAGCGTCTTAGAGGAGAATGAGAAGCGGAGACAGTTTTGTTGTGACCTTACACGGCGTTGGGGAACCCGCCTAACAGTTCTGTTCCTCAGTGTCGCTACTTGCCAAGTGAAAGGGTTGGGAGGGATGGTTTGTGCTCTCCCGCCCAGCTCCGAGTCCTGTGGTGGGAGGGGGCCCTGGAGTTGGGGGGCGTAGTTGAGAGGCACTTAAAGTCCGGCTATTCCACTTGGCATGAACTTGGGCAAATTGCTTAGTCTGTGTATGGCTCGCTTGTAAAATGAGCCAACTGGATACCCTGCCCCTCAAGGCTCTTTCCCGTTCGGAGCCGTAATATCAGAGCTTTGTGCAAACCGGGACTTATTGCAGAATCGGTCACCCTGAATATGGCCACCAGGTGGCGCTGTGAGACCGAGGGCCCGCACTGACTGACGCTTTGTAAGCGCCTTCCCTCCCTTCTCCCCTTTCCGACTCTGCCCCCCTTCCCCAACATCAGGCTTTTAATGCAGCCCCGGTTTAACGGGAGCGCGGCAGTCATCACCTTTGCAGAGAACACGCTGGAAGTTGCCAGCGCTAAGGATGCCTCGGGCAGGCTTCCCCTCCCTTCTCGCGGACACGCTCTCAGAGAGGAGCTAAAAAGCGGGCAGCGCCGGGAGCCCGCGGCGCCGAGTGCGGGAGGGCGCCCCTCTGCCTCCCTGAGCCCGGCGGGGAGAGCCCGGGGAGCCGGCGGGGAGAGCCTGGGGAGCCCGGCGGGGAGCCCGGGGCCGGCGCCCGCCCATTGGCTGCCGCAGGGGCCCGCTGCCGGCAGCCGCCTCCGGTATTTATTGGGCTCCGGGCTCGGGGCCGCGGCTTCCCGCCGGCCGCTTTCTCCCCGCGCGCCGCGCCATGGTGGACTTCTCGGAGAAGTACCTGGAAAGGTAGGGCCTCAAGGGGCAGCCCAAAGGCGCGCGGCTCTTGGCTGTCCCCCCTCCCGTTTTGTCGTGGGCAAAGCAGTTGTGAGATGGCTCTCTGTGCTTTGCGGAGCTGGGGACCCCAGGGCGGAGTCTCGTGTGCGCGGATGCGGTGTCCGGGCCGGGCTCGGTTTCTGTCAGGGCGCGCTTTTTCACGGTCTGCCGCGCAAGGGCCCGTGCTCTGGGGGAGGGCGTGCTCGGGAACGAAGGCGGTGTAGATGCACGCGCGCGCGCGCAGGGGTTTCGGCTAAGGGATGGAAGAGAAGCAGACGGCTCCACGTCCAGGGCTCTGGGCTAGAGAACGCGGGGAGGGGTGGGCGAGAGGGACGGGGGAGTTACCGAGTCCGCCTTCGGGTCGGGGGCGTGTTGGAAGGGGAGAACCCTGACGTCCTTAAGGACAAGCCTTCGGGCAAGGGTGCGCTCGGAAGGCTGGCTGCAGAGGCGGGCTCAGCATAGGGACAGGCTCGGATCTGCTCTGGAGCTCGTGCTCCTCTAGATTCGGCTCTGGGGTTGCAGGAAAAGACCGAACCTTGTAAACTCAGAAGGAAGCTGCTGTGTGCGGGGAGAGGAGGGGTTCCTGTGGGAGCAGGCCAAGGGAGAATCTGTATTAATCATGAATGTCGTACTTACATTAGGGAATGACCGCTCTGCTGGGCTGGCCCAACACCTAGACTGGGAATTCAGAATCCTTTACCCCATTAATCCTTTCAGAGAGAGACAGAGACAGAGAGAGAGACACACAGAGACAGAGAGAGAGACACACCCAGAGACAGAGAGAGACAGACAGAGAGAGAGAGAGACAGACACACAGAGAGAGAGACGGAGACACACACAGAGAGAGAGAGACACAGAGAGAGAGAGACACAGAGAGACAGAGACACAGAGAGACAGAGACACAGAGAGACAGAGACACAGAGAGACAGAGACACAGAGAGACAGAGACACAGAGAGACAGAGAGGGAGAGAGAGACAGAAAGGGAGAGAGACAAGAGAGGGAGAGAGGGAGAGAGAGGACACAAAAACAAACAGGAACAAGAACTCTGACCCAAGAAGAGGACATGATTTTTATTGGTCAGCTTAATGGAAGACTTAGAAACAGAAGTCTCTATATCCTTGCTCCAGATCCCTCCCCATAGGACTCCCAATACTTTCCCTTATCAGGCTAGAAAGAGGAACCTGGGGAAGAGGGAAAAGAGCATTGTGAGAGTAAAAGTAGTGGATTAGAGAGGGGATGCTTGTTTCCCATTAGAGGCAGGGATGGAGAAGGTATAAAGCATAGGTCCCCTGGGTGGGTGAGCAGCTGGCTTTCTATTGCCTTACATTTGTGACCTTAGGCATAAGAGGCTTAACCTGTTTGGCTTTCAATTTCCTGGTCTGTAAAATGAATAGATTATATTAGAAGGCCTCTTAAGGTCTCTTCTCAGATGTTATGAGCTCTGTCCTTCACTGTGTCCCACTCTGAGCAGATATTATTGGCCCCATTCCCACTTTGGAAGCAAAAAGAAGATCCAGCTCCATTCTGATTGGGAATGGAAGGAATAGTCACCTGTCACACAGAAGAGGAGAAACTGTGTAGTGTGATGGAAGGGACACGGGTTGGGCAGAGAGTCAAGAGCCATTAATCCATGCTTTAATGACAGCATCTCTAGGTGTTGGCATACTTCTTGACCTCCGAGACAGTCAGCAGAGTATTCAGGCTTCTATCTGTAAGCACTTGGTGACAGGCCCAGAACAGTAGAGTTATCTCTTAATTATCCAGGGGCCAGGGCTCATTCATTCCAGAGAATGAATAATTGTAGGGGAATGAATTAGTCTGCAATAGTGGTACTGAGGAGAGCAAGGGAAGCAGAGAACAGGGGGAAAACTCGTTTAGTAAATTTTTTTTTTTTTTGCAATTTCTTTAGAATTAACTATTTGTTTCTCACCGTGTCCCATTCCCTCCCCTGCCTCAGAAAAAAGGGAAAAAAAACCAAACCCTCCTAACAAATATGAATATCACTATTTTACCATCTACTCGAGGCTGATCAAGGCATAGAAGAATAACAGCTGTCCATATTTGTGCAGTAAATTGCTGCTTACATTTTAGGTAAAGGATGAGGAATAGATTTGGGTTCACAACTTTCAGTGGTTTTGGGAACTGTCATTTGTGTGTGTCTCTTCAAGTCCCAGTGATAAGATATGGTCAGGAAAAGCATTGGTAGTAGGAAGAGTTGTATGATTTTAGGGATATCCGTTTCCCTGTTTTCAGGGCCTCCATTTTCCTATCTGAAAAATGTGGGAGTTGGGTTAGGTGACTTCGCTAGTATTATTCTTTGTAAACATCAAATCCATAACTGAGACCTAGGGTTAAAGACACAGACTATTAATTGGGGGTTTCTAGACTCCCTAAATCTGAAATCTTTCCTTGGGATGAAAGTCTCCTTCCTCCCCACCTTCCCACCGTGGCTCCTAAGAGCCAAGTGTCTGAAGGTAAACAGCAGAGGAAATGCTCACCACTCTTCCTAAGCCACTGGCCCACTCCCTGTCCTAATGATTGTTTTCTGTGTTGTGATTAGAGCTTTCCTACCCTATGTTATTTCACTTGGTTGGCACTGCTCGGGCTGGGCTCCAATGCCCGGCCCTTTAGAAAGACTGCGTCCAGGGGCCAAGTCTCCCATGGGCCCCCAAATCCAGTCTTCTGCTTTGAGCCGACAGGGCTTGGCTGCCTTGTTTGTTAGTTTTGCACCTTTGTGCATGGGCATGGCTGGATCCTGGGAGTCTTCCAGTGCTGCTAATTGAAACCAGAGCCCAGATGGGGCAGAGTTTTCAGACAGATGCTCATATCTAGCACCCATCTCTTGGCACTGCCCAAGTTTGGCCAATCCCCTAATCCCAAGGGCCAAGGCTCGGGATGGGAGTAAGAGTTGGGGTAAGTAGCAGTGATGGCTATGGTCTTTTTAACCCCCTTCCCTGCCAGCTATTTTTATACTATTTTTCCCCCAGAAGGGTACCCCGTCTTGAAATCTGCCATTCCTTTTTCCAATGACATTCTGGGGGGAAAGTGCTAAAAATGAGTGTGTTCTAAAAATAACCATTACTGCCATCCTGGCAGGACGTGTTGATGCCCATCCCTGGTATTTGCTGACTTATTTTCTTTCTCCCTTCCCTTGCTGTCATGGCAACGGAGGAGGCCTGGTCACAAATAGCTCAGAGCAGCTTCCTGCCTCAGCCCCATGGAGGGGCTGGAGTGTGGGGGCCGGGCCTCAGTGGGAGCGGGCCAGCCCAGTGGAAGACACATGCCTCTTTCACTAGCTGTTAGGCTTGGCTTGTGTTTTTTCTGTTCGTTTGCTTTCCCAGCCCCTCCTACTTCCTGACTCCTCCTGTCTGAATCCCAGCTTCAGACTGTGCTCGGAGCCCAGACGCTGAATTCCCGCTGCTCTGAGTGGACACTGACCAGCCTGGCTGCTGCCTCCCTGCCGGCCGAGCTTTCTGTGAGGGCAGTGAGAGCCTGTCCAGGCCCGAGGGCAGGGCTGTGGAAAGAGCTTTGTGGGGGTGGTTTGCTTCTTGTCTGCCCGAAGAGGCCCTCCAGACTGGACCAACTTGATTCTGGGGCCATGCCCTTTTTCCGAGATCTGTCCAAGCCAGGGCCTTTAGAGTTCCACTCAGAGATGCTCCTCAGCATGTACCGAACACGGAGTGGGAATCTGCAGCGGAGACACACGATGAAAGAGTACGTGCGACTGAACCCCCATTTCAGGCGCAAGAAATCTTTGGATGATGGGCTCCAGCTGGCACTTCCACCCTTGCTGCTTGGTTGTCTTTTTCTTTCTTGAGGCTAAAGATTTCTCCGTCTTTTCTTTCTCAGGGCCAAAGATATGAAGAACAGATTGGGGATTTTCCGGAGAAGAAATGACTCTCCTGGGGGCAACGTGGCTGGCAAGGCAGACAAAGGGATGAAGTCCCTGAAGTGAGTTCTTCTCTGGACCCTGAGTAGATCTGCTTCTACCCCCACATTTCCTGTCTCCTTACCATTAACCCACACCTGGGCTCTTTTTGGAAGATCCGTGCTCCCCTGGCAGCAAGTCAGAAATAGTAGGAACTTTTGCCAGCTGTGGTCAGCTTCTCCCCCTCCCCCCAAGAGTTCAGGGATCTGGAATCTATTATTTTCCTATAGCCCCATCACCCTAGAGCGGTGGTGGAGGCATCCGAAGACTTTGCTGGTTAACTTTGACCATCTACTGGAGAGTCCCAGACCTGAGGGCCAGCCCGAGGGCAAGGGAGCACGGCTTTGTCACCCTTGTGTTCCTGGATGGGCGCAGCTGTTGCTACTTCTTAGCAAATTAGGCAGCTGTGGCACTAGCCTTGGCACAGCCCGAGTTCACATCATGTCTCTTCTGTTTGTTGGCAGGCCCACCTCTGAGGAGGCACTCAAGTGGGGAGAGTCTCTGGAGAAACTGCTGTTGCACAAATGTGAGTATGTGTATTGTGAGGTCCATTTCTCCCCCCTCCCATTAGTTCCACAGTCTCTCTCTCCTACCTTATTTTCAGTCTTTAGCTTAGAGACTTGTCTATCATTCTTCCCTTTAGAGTTTATAAGAAAAGGATTCTGTTTTCTGGCCAACCTCAGGCCCAGGCTTGTTCTCTCTCAGTATGGAAGCTAGATATCCCATGAGAATGTATGAAAAATTTACCCCAAACCTTGTCCTCAATCTCCAGGGGGTTTTAAGTCCTTCCTCAGGCACTAAGAGGAAGCAGGAGAAATTCATCATTCTATGATGAATGTCAGACCCCCTCCCCCCCCCAACATACCTTTCTGGGGAATTGCTGTTTCAAAAATCTAATGGGGAGGTCTCTGATGGGATGGGGATTTATATGTTCCTCTGAAGTTCTAATGGCAGAGAAACTGGGAGCCCCCCAAAAAGGGGTAGGAGGGATGGAATCTTTTTTAGCTGTACCTTTGTACCCACAACAGCCAGGCATTAAGCCAAGATGGGTCCCTCCCACAACCAGCAAGAGACAGATAAGAGAGAGGGCAGCTTTGAGAACAATCACTGTTTTTGACTTTGTATGCCCAATATTTGGAACAGTGCCCTGTACTATAGACTTAGTAGATTTAATACATGTTTCTTGGATTGAATTGAGTCTTATAGCAAATTTTCAGAGAACTGGAAAGGATCCTTAAAGGTGTTCTTTTTATCCAACTCTTTCTTTTAATGGATGGAAAACTGAGGTTGACTATGGTGAATTTGCTTGATAGTACGATGGGTTGTCCTGACTCCCAGCCCTGTGAGCTCTCTACTATACCAAGCTATTCCTTGGCTTTCTGAGACAGTCTCAGGGCAGAGTCTGAGGAGGCTTCTGAGGTTTGTTCTGTTATCTTCTTTATGATGGGGCCCATGATGGGGCTGGGAGGGATCTCAATTTGGTGCTAGGCTATCCCTTCTCAGTGTAACCTGACCTCTTTGTCTTCTGACAGATGGACTAGCAGTGTTTCGTGCCTTCCTCCGAACGGAGTTCAGCGAAGAGAACTTAGAATTTTGGCTGGCGTGTGAGGACTTTAAGAAAGTCAAGTCCCAATCCAAGATGGCATCCAAGGCAAAGAAGATCTTTTCAGAATATATTGCCATCCAGGCGTGTAAAGAGGTAACCCATTTGTGTGTGACTGCATATTCCCTAATCAGTGTCAACAACTGCTTATGTGAAAACAGCTCTAGGCAAAAGAACTTGTAGTTCCATTGGAGCAACATTATGGATAGAAAATTGATCAGGCCATTTCATAGTAGGAGCTCATAACATTAATGTAGGATTGGATTGTAGCCCAGTGCTACTGTTTAGGGCACTGTCACTTAGGAGTGGGCCTGCTTCTTCATTCTGGGAAAACATCACATCAGCTCCTTGAGGACGGGGTCTACTTTGTTTCTGTCTTTTTATCTCCAACACCTCACACAGTGTCTGGCACTTTTTAGGAGTTTAATCAATGCTTACTGGTTGGTTGATTGACTCTTCTACAGGAGTGATTTCCCTCCCCCACCTCCCCCCAGGCCTCAAGTCAGGTTGCTCTTGGAACTCCCCAGTGCTTCATCTTGAGTTGTTAGTTCCTTCTCATAGGATCCTCCCTCGCTGCTCTCCTTTACCGGCTAATGGGGGTTACAGGAGTTAAAGAGAGGTACAGGTCTTTATTGCCTTGTTACGGTTGGGAGACTGGACAGAAAGTTAGTCCTTTGTTCCCAGTGATATGAACTGAGAACATCATTGGGAATTGGCAGGAAATTAAACAGGTCACAGTGGGGTTCTGATGGAGAGATAGCAGAGCCAAAGAGGTAGCTCTTGTGTCTCTGGGGGCTTGGAGATGAGTGAGTATGCCAGTGTAGACTTAGCTTTTGAAACACTGGTGAGAAAGGGCAGTCCTTGACCGACACTGGTCTCCTGGGCGCCTTCCCCCGTTGAGGGCTCAACAGCCGTTTTTCAGGTCAAGGACTTGATCTTGTATCTGCTTTTCCTCTCAGGTGAACCTGGACTCCTACACACGGGAACACACCAAGGACAACCTGCAGAATGTCACCAGGGGCTGCTTTGACCTGGCTCAGAAGCGAATCTATGGGCTCATGGAGAAGGACTCCTATCCTCGCTTCCTCCGCTCAGAGCTCTACTTAGACCTCATTAACCAGAAGAAGCTGAGCCCTCCATTGTAGGAGTGCTCCCCTCCCTTCCCCGGGCAGCCCGGGAGAGACAAATGTTTACATGGAGCCCACCCAGCGATGGCCTGCCCTCTCTCTCCCCGCTCTTCTGAGGATGGCCCAGAGGATGGGCCATTCTAGCCGGGGACTCCTTGAAGCCACGTTTCTGGTGGACTGGCCCATGGACATAGAGGAAGTCTGAGGCCTGGACTCAGGGTCCCTGGGGACTCCAGAAGCCAGTGGGCTGGTGCTAGGTGTCTTGGCGCCCCGCCCCCTCCCCAGTGCCACTGTGGTACGATGAGGCCTGCCCCAGGATTGGGCCTATGGGCGTGGCCCCTAGGCAAGGCTTTGGTACAGGCTGAAAGGTTCTTGTCCAGGCAGCAGGGAGCCAGGGCAGGGGGAAGCTGGGCCACAGGGGACCAACCAATACAGGAATCTTACCTCTCACTTGGGAACTCTAGCAAGCATTCCCCAGCACAGGCCTGCTCCCCATTCCGGGTCACTTCTCGCTGATGGAATCCCTGAAAGAACTGGGTAGCAGAAGGTGGGAACGGGGAAGGTATCCCCCAGGCCAGGTGGCAAGTGCTCAGGTGGCTTGTCCTGTAGGTTTGACCTCCAGGTGCCATCCCGTGGGGCCCTGGTGCTCAGTGCCCTGATATCCCCTACCCTGGGCCCTGGCCTCAGGATTTTATTTATTTCAACACTGTAGCCGAATGCTTGATGCATTGTTCTGTAATAGGAAATCCTTGCCTCTTTATTTTCTTAATTTACAAGTGCAATATTTTAAATATGTTTTCATGGGAAGCTACAAAGCAGAATGACCGTTCTATTTTAAGAAGGTGTACACACTTTTATAAGTTGGGGTGGGAGGGAGGGTTGGTTTTTGCCCAAGGGGCCCTGGCAGCAGGCAGCTGGGGCCCCTGGATGTACATATGTTGAAAATCTCAAGTTCAATAATATGAACAAAGTGCCGTGCCAGGCTGACCCTCAGACCAGAGGGACAGTGTCTCTGAAGGGGCCCACCTGGCTCCGGACAGCACATTTGGCCCTTGAGAGCCATTTCTGTGGTTTCCAAACTATCCACATAGCCAGGTGATGGAATGAATAAAAGGCCCATGGGACTTCTATTGATGGTTGCTGTCTTTTTTGTCTGGCTCCTTTAAGCCTTCTTTTCACCTCCAGGATTAACCCTTTAATCTTACTAAGAATCTTGTTAGATAACGGGGACTGTAAGAATTCAGAATCTTCACAGACCTGAAAGGAACCCAAGCATCACTGGTCAAACTGCCCCCTGAGGTGGGGGTGACTTGCATGAGGTCACAGCTAGTGAGTGAGAACACAGGCTGAGGCTTGGTGGAGAGTCCAAAGAGCAGTGGGGCCCAAAGCTGACTCAATGCGGTCCATGGAGTCTTCCAGACCTTGGAAGTCATCCACAGAATGAGGGGCTTGGTCCTTGCTACTCTGCATCTGATCCTATGTAATGTGGCCCCAAAGCCCTTCCAGGTTTAATTCTGTAAACTAACTCTCTTGAGTCAGAACAGGATCCTAAGGAAGCAGCCTCTGCCTGGGCCTTGTGGATGGAATCACCCAGCACAGGAGCCTTCCCTTCACCTCTCCCCACCTTGGCTGTTTCCTTGCCTCCTAGGAGAGAGAAGTCTGTATTTAAAGGAGAAAGTCAGAGCTAACCTGTGCAGTACTGAATCTTAGACTCGAGGAACATTGTGGGTTAGATTTATCTGGGAAGGCTTCCTATAAGAGGCAGAGCTTCGTCTCAGCTGTAAGATGAATGACTCTTTTAACAGGTTCCCCCCTCCCCCATCACTCTCTCTAAGTCCTGAAGACTTTCCTTGTAACTAGGGGATAGTGAGGACCCAGGTATCACCTTCCATCATATGGAGTTACCCTGGATCCTTCTTTGGTGGGAGTCCTGGGCCTGTCTTTTGGGCAGGAAGCAATGAAATGCTGTGGGTTAGATTCTTTGTCTGACTGCTATTCCCCTGCATTGAGATCCTTGGATTTTTCCCTTTCTCCCTTTCCTGCCCCTATTCCTTCTACCTATTAGTGTTTCCTCTCCCCTTCTTCCCATCTGACCTTTTCTTCAAAAGTCCCCTCTTCCAGGAAGCTTTTCTAGGTTTTAGTACCAGGTTTTTCAGAGACCAGGGTCTTGAAAAGAGAGAACTTCTGTGTTGAGTCAGCAGACAGTAGTGCTCAGAAACCTGTTACATATCCCATTGCTAGATGACAAGTGACAAACTTATTTTCCACGTGCCCTCTGACTTCCCATCAGGGACTAGAATTTTGGCCTGGGTCTGGCTCCCCTGGGACTTGACTGTCTTAAGAATCCAATCCAATCCAACAAATGCTTATGAAATCACCTAATATTAGTGAAAAATAAGAGTGAAAAATAAAACTTGCTCTCAAGGAGCTTTTATTCTACTGGGGATATTCCTAACAGCACAGTGCCTCATACATAATAGGAACTTTAATAAACGATTGCTGAATTAAAAGTGTTGAAAATATAAGCAGAAGAGGTGAATATATGGTCAAGTACCTCACACTCCCTGCCTCCTGGGTCTGAATCGCAGTCATCTGTGGTTCAGAGAATGTATGCATGAACTTTGTTCTGGAGCAACATCCCAGTTGCTGCTGATTGAGGAAAAGCAGCTTCCAATTGAGATGATTGCCTTGGCCCCACATGTAGGAAACCAGCAAATAGGATTTCTTGATCCAATTCTTTGCTTCCTCTCCAGACAATTTCCACTTGGAAGCTCTGGGAAGGGAATATAGGCAGAAAAAGATGAGAAACATTCTCTTTCTGCCCCAAGGAGTCTACACTTTAGAGAGGTAGCTTCAGAACCAGAGGACTTGTCGACAATTGGGGATAGATGATTCTGATGTTAGTCCCCTTAGAACTTTGAATTCTAGACTTAAAGGTCTCCCAGTGCAAGGTCTTCATTTTTACAGAACAGGAGTCGGGGCCATAGAGCACCAAGGTCGCCTGGTCAGTGGCAGAGCTGGGAACAGGAGCCAGGCCTCCTGACTGGTGTAACTGGCTGCTGTAAATTCTCCACTGCATCCTGATGCCTCTTACATATGTGACTGATTTATACCTGAGAGGGCATGAACAAAGCACTATAAAATATTATCTCTGGTTCTCCACACTCGGCATCTCAAAAGAAATCAGGGTGGGATTAATGGAACTGGGGCAGCTGGCTTCAAAGAAATTGAATTCTGACTGCTTTGGCTTTATATTCCCTTTGGGGTTTGTTTCCATGGGAACCTAAAGGTCAACCGTGAATGGTCAGGGTGGGGGTTGGGAATGGGCAGGGGGAGGCCACCTTTGAGCGAGTTTAAAGGAGGCAGATATTGTGTCCTCTGACCCCAATAAGGGGGACGAGCAGATCTCATTGCTTGTTTAAAGTCACACATCCCCAGGGACTTGTCAGGAGAAAGATACCAGCTTCTAGGCCCGCCTTCGGACTATGGCAGGTTTAGAGAGGCAACTTTGAAATTGCAGAAGGAAGTGTGACTGGGAGAAGGAATGCTGGCTTGGGAGCTGGGAGCCATTGGTCATGGTCCCAGGCTCTGTCATGGGCCAGCTGGGAGAGACAATCTCCTTGGGTCTCCGTTTCCTTGTCTGTTAACCGGGGATAATTGCTGCTTCTCTGGGTTGTGTGAGACAATACCATATAGGAAAGAACTTTTTCTTAACAGAGGGCTCTGCAGATGTCAATTATTGTGAGGATGAGTACGTCTGGCAATCGAGGGCACCTTTTTGCCCACACTCCGCAAGCCTTCTGGGAAGATGAAAGTTTAACTGTTAATGAGAGAAGACTGAGGCGTTTAGGGCTCAGGATGTCCTGGTGAGGACACTGGGTAATCCTTGGGCTGCAGGATGTCCTTGTGAGGACGCTGGATAATCCTCGGGTTGCTCTAGAGGTCCCATCTTTGGTTCTCTCAGTAGCTCCATGGGCCGACAACCTCATAGTTCTTTATGAGGTCACTGTTCTCTTTGTGGCCAAGCCCACGCAGCCCCCTCAGGCTTGCTGCTCTCCACTAGCACAGTAGGGCAGTCTGGGAGCACAGGAGGGGAGCAGCACGGGTCAGGTATAGGGGAGGGCATGGACCATTCCACTAGATCGCTTCTACGGTCCCTTAGACAAGCTCGTTCTGAGATTCTACAGTTCTGTGCTCTAGTATTCAGAGATCTGAGGTGCTTTTTATTATTGACATTTGTGTGTTTTCAGCTTGTGGTCTGGGTACCTTCAGCTCTGAAAACCTGCCTTGGTCACTTGCAGAACTATCTTGGCCTGCTTCCTTCAGAATCAATGACAGCCTTGCTGTCATTCGTGCTTCGGGGCATTGATCACTCGGTACACAAATGCTCCTTGACCTCGCTCTGATTCATCCTTCATGGCACTCTATCCATGTGCCCATCAGCCTCCCTCCATCTCCCCATTCCTTTCATCAGCTCAAACCAAAGGGTCAATCCCTGCTTCTGTTAGGCTTTAGGCCCCAGCTGGTCCTTGGACAATTCAGGGAAAGGGAGGAATGAGATTAAAAATAGTCCCCAAAGAGAAGCATGTAGGGCATTTACTTGTCCTTTCTTCCTCCTCCCTCCCCCCTTCATTCCCACCCTCAGGCTGGCTTTTTATCAGGATTGTTCAGCACATGCTAAGTGGTTGGGAGGTAATTGGTTTGATTTTTGATTTTTTTTCTTGTTTTTTTGAAGTAGCTGCCATCGCAGAGACGGTGGGATAACGGAGCACTAGCCTAAAATGAATGTGGATTCTAACTCCGGCTCTGCCACTGAACCCCTGTGATGTTAGATAACATCAGTCCCCTCTGGGCCTTCTCTGTAGGATGAAGGAGATGGGCTCTGAAGTCCCTTCTGGTTTGAATATCCTTGGGAACTTAGTGATGTCAAATCAATACAGACCAGCAGGGTGATGTCAGAAGCTGTCAGAAAAGCTAAGTGAATCTCACGCAGCCATTGCAAGGGAGGTGATCATCCCATTGTTCTTGGCCTGGCCAAATCACAGGGAGCATCATGTCCATTTCTGGGTGCTGCATGTCAGGAAGACATGACAGGGTAGAGCATTTCCAAGGAAGGATGGAAAGGAGTCTTAAAACCACGCCATAACAGAGTCAGTTTAGAACAGGTCTTAATTAACAGAAACAGGGAAAATTGTGGTGTTCAGATGTATGAAAGGTTGTGCTGTGGAAGAGAGATTCAATGCTTTCCTGGTTCTGGAGAGTAAGGACCATAAGGGGTCAATTTGCAGGGTGGGGAGGGGATGGGGAAAGGAAAGAGGAGAAGGGATTAGAGGGTAATGGAGATTTTAGCTCCTAACTTTTAAAAAGAAGGAAATTCTGCCCTAATTTTTAAAACCTCCCCCCAAATGGAACTTGGTCTTTGGAGACATGATACATTTCCTGTCATTTCATCTGGAGGCGAGATGGGCACTTGTCAGGGGGAATATAGGCAGGATTCGTGTTTTGGGTAGAGATTGGATGAGATCATATCTGACATTGCCCCTCCTCCCCCAACTCTGTAATTCTCTGATTCCATCAATTTAGTGCTGTTCCAGGTTATTTTTAACCACTGGGGGCCCTCTGGCTTTAGGTTACTCAAAGAAAATAAAGAATGTTTGAGAAATGGGAAAAAAAAACCCAATTCTTTCTGAATAGCATTCCTCATTCAAAGACCCCGACTGTAGTAAATCTGAAGTGTTATATTGGAAGGTATGTGTCATGCTACCAGGACTGGACCTCCAGTTGCAATTGGGGAGAGGGAGAGGCCTGACCTCCCTAGGGTCCCAGCTTTGAGTTTAAAGAATGGTCTCCAAAAAGACCCTGTTAAAATGAAATACATTTCCTGAAAGGGGGCATTCAATAATGTCTTGGTACCTTAGAATCCTGGAGCTGGCTGAGTTATATACTACCTTGGATATCAGTTTCCCTTAAGAGTAATTTGAAGGAATATGAAAAATGAAATGAAATGGTCAATAAACATTTAGTAAGCACTCACTATGTGCTAGACACTGTTTAAATTATCTCTAGTCCGATCCCCTTAATTTTTAGAAAATGAAATAATCTTAGTTCTTAGCTTATTTTTTTGGACATGGTCAATGAAAAAAAAAAGTTTTTTTGCTTGACCATACATGTTTGCAATAAGAGTTTTATTTTTCTTGTTTTCTCAATGGGTGTGTATGTGTGTGTGTGTGGAGGGGGTGCAGAGGGGATTATAGAGAAGGAGGATATTCATTAGAAAGAAAGAATTTTCATAAGATGTTTGGAGAGGCAAAGTGACTTGGCCCCCATCACATAGGCAGGAGATGATATTAAACTCCAGAGCCAGCTGCCTTTCTCCTAGCTGGGAACAGGCTGGAGGCTGGGACTGGGGCTATGTAATTCAGCAGTGTAGTGGAATGTCTTTGCCAAAAGAATCAGGGACAGCACTTTTTGCTCTGGGCTGAAGCTGGCTTCTGACCTCCAGGGGGACAGATAAGGGAGCAAGACCAAACAATTGTGGCTAGCTGGGGTTATTTTTAGCTGAGGGAGAGCCCAGTTCCCAGCACTTCTGGCCTCTGGGCAGAATGTCTCTCATTGAAAGCAGAAGGGAGAACAATGATCCCACAGAGTATTCTGGGTGACTGAGGTCCAGAGATAGAAAGGAATGATCATATGAAGACCAGCTTATTCAGGGACAGTTCAAAGAAAGGGCCAATTCTCTGCAGATTAGATGCTGGTGCTCCTATATAGTATGCTGGAGGAAAAGATGAATGAAATTCCAGCTGACTGGCAGGAAGATTTCTGTCCCACACCCTTTGTTCCTGGATTTCCTGCGACGGAGCCCAGGTGCTAGTCTGGCTCATGGGAAGCTGAGTCAGGAAGGAGTATTGGTGAGTGCTAAGCTGGTGACCATAAACAGTCTTGAACTCAAACTCAGGCATGGCTTCTTCAGATTTGAGTACTCTTGTCTCAAATCTAAGGCCTAGGCTCCATATTGCTTCCTAGTCTGGGACTCCCTAGCACTGGCTGGCTCTCCCTTCCCTCTCTCCATCCCACTACCACCTCATGATACTGTCCCACCTAGTTTGAAAATTCTTCTCCCATAGCAGCTCCATTCCTAATTCCCAGCCCTATTCCTCACAGCACAGTGGAAAGGTGGCAATTGGGGGACCTGGGTTCTAAATCCTAGTTTAGCTGTTAACCTGATGTGTCACTTTGGACAAGACTACTGTCTTTGGGGGGTGGAAACGGGAGGAGAACTGCTGTTAACAATAAATTCTGATTTGGGTTAGATGGGTCCCTCAGGCTTCTTCATTTCTGACATGAGAGGACTGACTTCCGCAGTCCCTTCTTGTTCTAAAGCTGATGTCCCAGAATCAAGGTCAGACTGTCATGTCAGCAGCACTTAGGCAGCCTCTGCTGCCTTGAATCCTGCCTAGGCAAACAGGCAGTACGGCAGCCCCCAGAGAGGGAGCTCAGCTGTTAGTCAGAAAGGCTAAAGTTCATGTCCCCAGTCCCTGGAGCAAGGCCAGGACGTGGGTTCTGTCATGGCTCAGGCCTATGGCTACCCTCTCCACAATTCTCCCTTCCCAGATCTGCTCGGGGAAGTGCCTCTGACTGCTTTCTAGAAACTGATGGGGATAGGCTTGGGGTTTCCTTTTCTTTAGGATTGTTTGCTGAAAAGGGAGACGTTCTCATTTTAACTAAAGTTGCTGCTGTAACTCCCAGTGATTCCCAACAAACACATCTTCCCTTCGTTGGGGGTCCAAGCTTCCTAAACTTCCCTGGAAGGGCAGAATTCAACTGGAGGTTTTCCCATTCTCTATTCCTGATCAGTCCCTCTGTGACAAACCTGGTAAGGAAGGAAGCAGGACTGAGGGAAATGGATCAGAGAGGGAGGAAGGTACTTTGGATTCTAGCCACAGAGCCCAGAGATACCAGTTCTACCCCAAAACAGTCCGCAGGAGCAAATAAATGGCAAGGCTGGGAAATAGTTCCAGGTCTTCTACTCCAGCAGCCTTACTTACTGTCTCCCTCAAAGATTCCCACCTTGTTCTGTAAGACTTAGTTTTATCTTTCCAAATACATTGTTAACTTCTTTAAGGGAAGTTTTCATCTCTTGTTGGGGTATCCAGCAGGTAAAATCAGTTGGCATTTATATAGTGTTGAGGGTTTGCAAAGTGCTTTGTGTATATTACTATTTCATTTGTTCCTCACAACAACCTTATACTGTAGACAATACTATTCCCATTTTACAGAAGAGGAAATCAAGACCTAAAAAACTTAAGTGACTTGCGTATAGTCTTGCTGATAGTAAAATTCTAACTCAAGTCTACCACATTCCAAATCCAAAACTTTATACACTCTGTTCCTACTCAAATGCTTCTTATCTGGAGGAGGAGTTAAAAAAGGCTATAATTTATTAATTCCAACATGATGCCAACATGAGAAGGCTGGATGGGGGGAGTCAAGACGTTTATCCTAATCCCAGCTTTCTCCTCACTCAAAATTTGACTTTGGACAAATTTGACCCCTTTGTGCCTGAATGAGATGGTTCTTAAGATTCCTTCCATTTTTAACTTTTTATGTGCTAAGATCTCTTCTAGGCCTAATATTTTATGAGTCTACATTTCTAAGGTCTTCATTGAATTTTCATTATTCTTTATTTTTCTTAATTATTTCCTAATTGATGTCAGAATCATGTGCTTTCATGGGTTTCATGCATGGCTATCTGTTCTTGCTGCTGTTTGCATGATCTCATCAACTTCCACCAAAGTACCATATTTACCAAGAAATGTTCCTTCTTGGGCATCTACCCCCAAAAAGAAAGTAGAGGGTTAGCAAGAAACTTCATTTTGAGTCATTGTTGTTGGGACAGAGATTAAAAAAGGTTCTTTTTCCCCTTCCGCTAAAAATATTCAGGTTTTTTTTTGAGCTTCTGTTCAATCAAAACCAATTGCAATCACATGACCCTTTCACAACGCCCCTATTAAAGTCTTCCACATGCTCCAACCAAATTGTTGATCAAGAGAAAACAATATTAATGAAGGTCTCAAAGTGGGTACTGGGTGAAATTATTCCCAGTGAAGTCCATTGAGCAAACTGTTGGCCTTTGGAACCACAGACCTCAGACTGTGCCAACTCACTAGAAAATAAACTCCTGTTTACTTGTGAGGATCATGTAGGGGCAAGGTGAACCAACTCATTGGAAGACTTAAGGTGAGCCCCTCCCTTCTCTGATACTCAATTTCTTCATCTATAAAGTGAAGAGTTAGATCTGATTATCTTTAAGTTTGTATGAATATTCTTTTTTTGCCTTTTTTCTTTTCAAAACATGCATAGTTTTCAACATTCACGCTTGCAAAACTTTGTGTTCCAAACGTTTTTTCCTTCCTCCCTTTTTCTCACCCCCTCCCTTAGACAGCAAGTAATCCAATATGTTAAACATGTGCAATTCCTCTGTACATATTTCCACAATTATCTTGCTGCACAAGAAAAATCAAATAAAAAAATGAAAAAGAAAACAAAAAGCAAGCAAACAACAAAAAGAGTGAAAATGCTAATGTGGTGATTCACACTCAGTTCCCACAGAGCTCTCTTTGAGTGCTCTCTTCATCACAACACCATGGGTTGAATCAATCTTGCTACTGAAAAAAGCCACGTCCATCAGAATTGATCATACATAATCTTGTTGCCCTGTACAATGTTCTCTTGGCTCTACTCACTTCACTCAGCATCAGTTCATGTAAATCGTTCCAGGCCTTTCTGAAATCATCCTGTTGGTCGTTTTTTACAGACAACAATTGAATACTCTTTTCTGATAGTCTGTGTTTCTCTGTAAAATGAGAGGGATGGACCATTCATGGGAGTTAATTACCCGGTCCAATCCTCTCTTTTTTCAGATGAAGAAACTGAGGCTTAGAAGAGTTTAAGTTATTGGCCTCAGCTTACACAGGTAAGAAGTTACAAAGTTCAGATTTCAAACCAGATTCTGATTCCAATCTAATGCTCTTTCCAATCAAACATGTATTTATTAAGTACCTACTATGTACGAGGCACTGGAGATAACAAATGCAATGAATAAAACAATTCCTATTCACAAAGATCTTACATTGTTAAGGGGGAGACATACAAGAACATATGTAAATACGAAGAAAATTAATATAAAATGTGTAAGGACAAAGAGGACACTAGCTGTTGAGGGGGTCAGAAAAGGCTTTTTCTGATTCTAGGTCATATCTAAGATCCTAAGATTATTATCATCCTGGGACCATGGTGATTATGATAGAGATGGACTATGTCCCATTCCCCTGGTTTGATTTCCCCCCCCCTTTTATACCCATAACAATTTTGTGACTCCTTTCCTTAATTTCTTTTCCCCATCATTAATAGTCTATAGACAAATATTTAAGTTCCCTAGGGAGATAAGGAACTGTTTAAAGGAGACCTGCATGGAATTTTTTTTTATTATAGCTTTTTATTTACAAGTTATATGCATGGGTAATTTTTCAGCATTGACATTTGCAAAACCTTTTGCTCCAACTTTTCCCCTCCTTCCCCCTCCCCCCTCCCCCAGATGGCAGGTTGACCAATACATGTTAAATATGTTAAAGTTTAAGTGAAATACAATATATGTATACATGTCATGCCGTTATTTTGCTGTACAAAAGGAATCAGACTTTGAAATATTGTGCAATTAGCCTGTGAAGGAAATAAAAAAATGCAGGTGGACAAAAATATAGGGATTGGGAATTCAATGTAATGGTTCTTAGTCATCTTCCAGAGTTCTTTCCCTGGGTGTAGCTGGTTCAGTTCATTACTGCTCCATTGGAACTGATTTGGTTCATCTTCATTGTTGAAGATGGCCTGGTCCATCAGAATTGATCATCATATAGTATTGTTGTTGAAGTATATAATGATCTCCTGGTTCTGCTCATTTCACTCAGCGTCAGTTCATGTAGGTCTCTCCAGGCCTTTCTGACATCATCCTGCTGGTCATTTCTTACAGAACAATAATATGCATGGAATATTTTGAATTTATGACCTAGCACAGCTCGGGCATTTGGCCTCCTGACCATTTGTTTGACTATCCTGACATAGCCTAGATACCTCCCTTCCAGTGTGTCTTTGGAGAAAGCATTGACCTCTCTGAGCCCCAGAGTCCTATTTCTAGCATGGCACTTAGTATTTTCCTAAGTTTCTCTAACAGAGATTCCCCAGAGGAATCCCTTGTATTATTTTTTCATTCCTTGTTCTCCATGCTTTGAGAGGATACCGGGCACCGGGAGAAGTTTCTATGTGTACTGTCCATTCATCTGTCCTTCCTCCTGGGGAGGTTGTTCCTTGGAGGCAGAGGGATGCAGTGCATGGAAGACTGGATCTGGATTCTGAGGGAACTGGGTAAATAGGTTTGCTTTACTACATACTACTTGTGACCATAGGCAGATAATTTCACTGGCGCTTATTAGTTTCCCCATATGTGAAATGCCATATTTTGTGGGCCTGGTCTTTATTGGAACTATGGCAGTTTGAATTAATCCCCAGTATTCTTACTATCACCAGAACACTTAGATCTTGTGAAGGAAGAGCTATGAAGGGTGGGAGGAAACAGCAGTCTGTCTTAACCTTGTTCCCAGGGGGATTGATCTGGGACTTAGCTGTGGGCTGCAGGGGCAGGGAGTAGAAAGACAGTTCTAGGATGCTGGTGGGGTGCACAGAAGCTCCAGGAAACTTCATTGCTTTTGAGATTCCCTCTATCAGAAGTTGTGTTGCCTACTGATTTTTTTCCCCACTTCTTACCTATCTCCTCAAACCCAACTTTCTCTTGTAACAAAGAAAAGGCTAAATACATCCCCGATGACAAAGTGGCCATGTCTAAAAGCATATGCACCGTAGTCCCCCCATCTCTTTCCCAAAAGCAGAGAAGTATATTTCACATTGTCCTCCAGGACCAAGATTAAGTTTTTATTTGGAGTTTTGCTGTCTCTTGATGTTGCTTTCAGTGACATTACTGTAGTCACTGAAGATAATGTTCTCTGGCTTCTGCTTTTTTCACTATATGTTCCTCTTTAACCAATCAACAAGTATTAATTAAAGGACCTGTTATATTCCAGGCACCATCTATACAGTTGTTTTGACTACCTTTTGGATCACTTTGACATGGGGATTGCTTAATATGTTTTTATTAAAGAAATTGCATATCTTTACCCCAGGCTCTGAGTCATCCATTATTCTGGAGTCCCAACTGGGACAGCAGATTAGATGGTCCCTGAGGTTCCTTTTGGCTCTAAATCCGTGATCTTGATATTCTTCCATGAAACATAGGACCTCGCAATGTCTTGTTTTTCGTATGTTCCTGTTCCTTGCTGGAATGAGGGTTGTGATTCCCCCTGAACTGGGAGTGAGGCTGCCAGATGTGCCCAGTGCCCTGAGAAGACATAATGTCAAGCTGGGCTAGGACACAGAAACCCTTGTGTTCCCAGAGATAACAAGAAATGGACGAAGCAAACATTCCTGGTTGTTTGCAGTGTGGAAAAGGTGGTTCCCTAGAACTTAGAAAAGCTTCAAAAACAACTTGTTTTACTCTAGCCTCCAACACTTTGCAGTTGTGACCAAGGGATGATCATTCTACTTCTTAGGACTTCATTTTTCTCATCTGTAAAATGGAAAGAAAAAAATCCTTAGACTACCTCACAGAACTGTTACGAAAAGCATCATAGAAATAGGAGTTATTATAATATTGCCCTTTCTCTTCCTATTTCCTGGCCCCCAACTTAAAATGTAGGAAAGAGTAGATGGGACAGCTCTGAGAAGTAGGAAGAAGGACCATGGGAAATGGTGTAATTTTGTTGTTAAAACCAGAATAAAAAGGGGATTTGTGGTATCCTAGTTTGTAGTGTGCTTTCTAGAGCCCCAAATTGGGGTGCCAAAATGTGCTAAGCTTTCTAGAGCCTCCATGCTAGGGTACCAAAAATATACTGTCCAGACTAGCTCTCTGGAGGATCTTGGGACCAGCCTGAATCCTTGGTCTAAGTGGAGAAGTGATGAGGCAGGAGACCCACAAAGATGGTCAAAGATGGAGTCCATTTATTTCAAGTCCTCTCAGCCCCTAAATCTCTTAGTACGATTACATCATACAGTGCACTGAGCATGTGCCAACTAGAGAACCATTACATCACATCACACTGTGCAAGTGCTATAAGTACCCTGCTATTGAAATTTAAATGCCTCTTACTGTAAGTATCCCTTGCTTCAAGTAGAACACAGGTGGTCATGCCCTCCCTGACTTCTCTGGAAGGGTGAGAGCACCAAGAGGAGGTGGGGAGCCAAACCAGACCTTGTCAGCAGGTTCCTTCTGGGCTGAAGGGTCTTGTACCTTACCCAGAGTTCCCCCACTGTCTGTGGCCCTCTACACTAGTAGATCTTGAAGGCTGGGAATGAGGTTAGAGTTTGGGGTATATAATCTGTCTTCAGCCAGGCCCACAGTGGGCAGAAAAACTTGGAAATCTGAGGAAATTGCCTGTCAGGTCAGCTCCCTCCTCTGTTTCTGAGCTCCCAGTTTCTTGTCCCTAGAGAGTAAATTTGGTCCTGCCTCTGCTGCTAACTCACTGTGTGATCTTGTCTTAATCAGTTGCCTACATGGATCTCAGTTTTCTTTCTCTGTCAAATGATGATGATAATTCAGAGAAAAGCCTATCTTTCTTAAAGTCATATTTTAAGTCCTGTTCTCCCTGACATAATAAATGGTAAAAATAAATAAGTAATAAGGTAAGTAATAAATTGCTCTGTGAGTATAAGCATTATGTGTATTGTTAGCCTATCAAGCTTCAGTTTTGCCATCTGTAAAATGAGATGGACAGAGATTCCTTCTGCCAGCTCTAGATCTTTGATTCTGTGATTCTGGGTAGGAGGGACAATGGGATGAGAAGCATCCAGCTCAGTTCCTCTGGGCTTCAGGGCCCCATGGCAGCAGGAGCCAGAAGTCCTGGCCTGAGCACTGTTGTCCCGTGGAGGCCAGGAGAGGGCAGAACTGATAGGTCCTGGCATTCCTCCTGTGGCCTAAGGGAAGGGGATGAGAGTAGGTGTGCAGGGCTGGGTGGGTCCCTGACAAGTGCCTGCCCTGTGGTGGCCTCCTGGCACCAGGACAGTGAACGCCTGGCTGGGGGAGCGGCCTCAGAGGAAGAACCTTTCTCACTGGCCTCTGAGGCTCCTATTACACTTGGCCCCGATGGCCAAATTGCTCTGCCAAGCCGCAAGCCAGCGTTGCCCAGGCTGAATCATGGTTTCCTGCTTTCTATTTTCAGGCTCAGCTTTTCCTTTCCTTGCTCTCCTGGACAGAAATAAAAATCTCTTCTCTCTCCCTTCTAAAAGGAAAACTTTTTCCCCCCTGCTTGCCTCAGCAGAGAGTGTCCCTCGAGCTTTGGCTCAGGAGAATCCTTGTCCACTCCCTCAAATCTCAACATCCCCTCCAATAGCCCTGCACCCAGTTTAGTGTTGGGGCCCTCCCTCCCTGTGTCAGGAGAAGCAGGTGGGGAAAGTCTCCAAGCCTCTCTCTGATTTTTCCCCATGAGTTAATTAATATTCAGTCTAAACAAACACTCACTAAATGCCAGGTAAAGTTAAGGAGACAAAAGTTGGGTTCAAGTTCAGTCTCTGATTCCTATTGCCATGTGCCTGGACAAATTGTTTAGCTTCCTCTATAGTTCATGACCCCATTTGGGGTTTTCTTGGCAAATAGATCATTTCCATTTCCTTCTCCAGTTCATTTTATAGATGAAGAAACTGAGGCAGATGGGGTTAAATGACTTGACTAGGATCATTCAGCTAATAGGTGTCTGAAGCCAGATTCACCCTCAGGAAGATGAGTGTTCCTGATTCCAAGCCCAGAGCCCTATCCACTACGCCCCCAGCTTCTAAAACTATGGGCACAACCCCATATAGCGTCTTGTAATTGAATTGCGGCTTACAAAATTATGGTTTATTATCTGTAAATGTTTGAGTTATGTACCTGTTTTATGTGCTTAATATTCAGGGTCATGTAAACAGTTCTTGGGCAAAAAGGTCACAAGTGGAAAAAGCTTAAGAAGCTCTGCAGTCTACATAAATCTCTAAGACTTCAAGTTGTAAAGCCTCTGACTACATTGGCAGAGGAAGACCTCACCTGCCATTTTCTATATGGGCTGGCCCCAAAGTCTCAGTGAAATCTCATACTTTATTAGCTTATAGCTTGAAGTCGTAATACCTAGTCATACTAGTGATACTGCACCTTTATTAGCTTAAAGCTTTAGTACCTAATAATCTAGTAATACTGCACCCTATACAGATTCAGTCCCTGACCTTATACACTATGCTGGAGATACTAATCTAAAATCAAGACAATACCTGCTCTCAACGAGATTGCATTCTCCTGGGGTTGGGGTGGGGAAGTACAACTTGTTCTAAGGCAAATCTAGGTTTTATGCCAAATAAAAAGTGATTTGAAAGTTGGTCACAGTGGAAGGAATTAGGAAAGGATCTTGAAGAAAGTGAAACACTCTGCTTCAGTAATGTTGCTAGCAGAATGCAAAGATACATACTTTATAGGTTCTTCCAGCCTAAAGTAAGCATCTCAGCATTTAGGAATTAAATTTCCTATATGAGTTTTAGCTTTCTTATCTATAAAGTGGGACAAATACTCTCTACACTGTCTACTTAAGAGAATTTTTGTAAAAATCAAGTGCGATTATATTTCATTTATCTAACAAACATCTATCAGACTTTTACAGTATTGAGCAATAAAAAGAAATGCAAGGGTGCAGTGTTCAGAGCTCTGGGTCTGGAGTTAGGAAGTCCTGAATTCAAATCCAGACTCAGGCAGTAGCTGTGTCACCCTGGACAAGTCAGTTAACTCCAAGTAACTTAAAAAAAAAAGACAAGAAGTGCAAAGTTTGACTAAGACATGGCTTCTGTCCTATGCAGCTCCCATTCTAGTGAACTGATCATAGTTTTAGGACTGAAAGGCATTTTAGGGGCTATCTAGTCCAGGGCTTCTTAAACTTTTTCCATTTGTGACTATTTTCACCTGAGAAATGTTTATGTGACCTCAGGTATATGAGTATATAAAATAGGTATACAAATTAAACATTTATTGATAATAAAAAAACATAATTTCATGACCCCCACAATCAATTATGAGGCCCCATATGGAGTTGCAACCCACAGTTTAAGAAGATTTGAATCCAACTCTCTACCATTTTTACAGCTAAAGAAACTAAGATCTAGGCACATCTTGTGAGCTTATTCAAAATCATGCTTTGGTATACCTTGGTATTTTTACAGATATAATTACTGAATTTGAAAGTGTTTTGGAAACTGTAAAGTGCTTTTTTTTTAATGAGCAATAAAAGACTCTCATTTGAAACTAAGGACCATTTTGAAAGCAGCCAAGGTGAAATTTAATTCTTTTTTTTATTAAAACTTTTTATTTTTCAAAACATATGTGTGGACAATTCTTCAACATTAGCCCTTGCAAAATCTTGTGTTCCAATTTTCCCTCCCTTCCCCCATGCCCTCCCCTAAATGGCAAGTAGTCCAATATATGTTAAATATGGTAGAAATATATGTTAAATCCAATATATGCATACATATTTATACAATTATCATGTTGCACTAGAAAAATCAAATCAATAAAAAAAAGAAGCAAAATAAAATGCAAGCAAACAACAAAAAAAAAAAAGGGTGAGAACGTTATGTTATGAACCACATTCAGTTCCCACAGTCTTGTCCTTGGGTGTAGATGGCTTTCTTCATCACTGAACATTTGGAACTGGTTTGAATCATCTTATTGTTGAAGAGAGGTGAAATTAAATTTCTGAACAGAAGGCTTACTGTGTAAATGCATAGTGCTAAAAAGCTATCTATTTGGGAGAAGAGGGAGAAAACCATGTACTTTATTTCCTCTGCATTTAAGCTCTCCAAAAGACCTCAGTTACTCGCCAGTCCATTTTTTCTCTCCTATCTCAAACTCCCCTAGAGAACTTTGTGAGGACCATATCCCATCCTTTGTCCCTCTCCCCTTCTCTGTGTCTTCTTTATCTCCTTCCCTCTTTCTCATTTGATGGTAAACTCTTTTAGAATTCTTCTCACTGTTGTATTCCTGGCACCTAGAATAGAGTAGTGCCTTAAAAATATTAGGAGCTTGATACATATTGGTTGGATCAAAGTGACTTGATCAGTGGCACATGGGCAGTGAAAGATACCCAGAATTTGAACCTAGCCCCTTTGACTCTAAGATTTGTTCTTTTCTACTTAATCCAAACCTGTTATTTTATGTTTGAAAAAACAAAGATCCCAAGAGGGAGAACCTGACCAAAGTCACACAGAGAGTAGGACTAAATCCTGGGACAAAAATACTGGTCTCCTGAGTCACAGAGAGCAATTTTTTGCTGCTCTGTTCAGGAAAGTCAATCCCTCTCAACCCCCAATTCCCTGTTGTCCCTAGAACCAGGCCAGTTGTTAGCCCCTAAGACTTCCTTGTGCTCAAACTTCTTCCAGGAGTAATTAATTAGTGATCCCAAAGCATCATGAGACCCAGTATATGTGAACAAAAGATACCTAATAAGTGCCCAAGAGAGATCCTGATGACTTGGGGTCAGGAAGGGTCCTTAGGCTGGCTTGACATGTTCAACTTACTTAAAGGAATGAAGGTCTTGAGCATTTTGGGGGCTACCTTTTGTACCATGTCAAATGGGCTTGTATTGAGGTTTAAAGTAAAAACAGAGAAAAGTAGATGGATTAGCCTTTGTTAAAACCACAAGAGGGAGAAAAGCTTTATCTAAGCCCTGACCCTTGGAACTGATATCCCCTAGTATCCTCTGGTGACCAAGAGACTATTCCTGTAACACTTAAGTTTTACATTCACAACAATACTGTGAATTGGGAAGTATAACTATTTTTAATCCCCATTTTATAAATAAAGAAACTGAAGTTTAGTGCCTAGGGTCACTTAGTTCATAAAGTACTTTTTGCATTTTATCATGTTACCCTTAGCTCATGGCAAAGATCTGAATCTAAGTTTTCTGATATCATGGCTTCTTCTTGGATGATTCCTGCTGTAAGAGATCAGCCCTCCCCCTCTCCTGTCCCACTAAGGGACCCTCTCAAGCTCAGGATGCCTCCTGAAACTTATCATGATATGCTTTGTTCTTTTCTCTTTCACTATTCTTTTCTCCTGCTCTCTTTCTCCTTTCTCTCTCTTTTCACTCACTCTCTCCTCTTTCTCTCCTTTTCTCTCCTTTTCTCTCACCCTCTTTTCCCTTCTCCTTTCCCTCTCACTTTTCCCCCTTTTCCTCTCCCCCATTTCATATTCTTCTTTTGTCTCTTTTTCTCCCTTTTCTTCTTTCTCCTTCTTTCCCTACTTTTCTTTTGCTTTTTACTCTTCTTGTGCTTCCCCCTTCTTCCCCCCATAGTTAGAATCCACTCCCCCCCTTTCCCTCTCTCGTTTCCCTTTCTCTTTCTCTTTCTTTTTCTTCCTCCTCCTCTTTTTTCTCCCCCTCCTCCTTCCTTTTTCTTCCTCCTCCTCATTCCCGTCTTCTTTTCTTACTTTTCTTTCTCCTTTTACTCTTCCTGTACTTCTTCCTCTCCTTCCCATCATGGCTAGAGTCCACTCCCCCCTTCCTTTTTTGTCTTTCTTCTCTCTCCCCCCCCCCCCCTTCTCTTGCTAGAGTCACTTCCCCCTCTCCTCTTGGGGTTTGCTCGGCAACACCAGGCATGCATTTTTACAAACTGATGTCATCTTATGGAAAATGGTTTTTCCATCCCTCCTGAAAGAGCTCAGGCTTAGTGACTACTCTGTAAAACAGTCCAAAAAACAAACTTCGGGGGCTTTTCTCAACAGTAGAAACTCCCTCTGCTCACTGGGAGCCCAGGATCACTATCCCAATCCACTTTGCTCATTTATTCTTTCATTCAACAGGCATTTCATCAGATCATATGGAATTGTAAAGGACCTGGGTTCAAATTCCAGCTCTATCTTCTAATAATGTAAAAATAACATTGGGGAAGATGTTTAACTTCTTCTGCTCTCAGTTTCTTCATTTGTTGAGAGAGGAGTTGAAATCTCAGTTTTCTTCTAGTTCTCTATCTATGATTCCAGACTAGCTGTGTTATTATTCACTTTAGGAAACTGAGTCCGGAGACACTAGGTATACTGAAGGCTAGACAAATTCTAATTCAGGAATTATACAGGGAATTTAAACTTGGAGCTTCTTCCCACTTCCCCATCATAGCAGGCTACTTCTATTCTGAGAATCCACTAATTTTCCTTTTTCTAGGACAAGAAGGAGAACAGTAAGACACATTCTGGGTCTTCCAGGAATTCTTAGCCCCATAGAGAAGGTAAAACCTGGGCACAAATGACCAGAACCCACCAGTCATATAGTGTATACAAAGTGTCATGCAATGGATGAGTGATACTGAAGAAGGGAAAGATGCTGTGGACTGGTTGGAGTAGGCAGGGAAGGCTTCCTGAAGAAGGGGCCAGTTAATCTGGCCTTGAAGAA
This sequence comes from Sarcophilus harrisii, assembly GCF_902635505.1. Taxonomy (NCBI): domain Eukaryota; kingdom Metazoa; phylum Chordata; class Mammalia; order Dasyuromorphia; family Dasyuridae; genus Sarcophilus; species Sarcophilus harrisii. The sequence continues at coordinate 478,004,477 of NC_045427.1, read as the reverse complement.
TTTAGGATTTGGAGAAAGGAGCCAGAAGGACTAGAGTGGGAACAGCATTCCAGAGAGGGAAAAAAATGTTATGTAATGATGAACATAAAATATATTCAGAAAATAGTGAATAGGCCTTTTTCATTGTGAAAGGCACTGGACTCAGGGAGGTGGTTTGACCTTTCAGCATAACTCAGTCAATAGCAGAGCAAGGGGCTCAGTCAGAAGTCTTGCCAACTGTGCCTGCATTGAGAGGCAGGGGACGTAATGAGAGCCCAGATCTGGGAAGGGGAGTGAGGTAGAAAGGGGTCCTTCTAACACAGCTAAGAAACATTCCTTGGGCTGTCCAATTTTCTTGGAACAAAACCACATTTATTTTCACACACACACATACACACACACATATACACAAATATTCCCACATTTGTAATATATTCCCAGAGCCAAAGAACTGGGATTGGAAAGCTTGGCTTTTGGTGCTTCCAGAGCTGTAACTCTGGGAGCTGGGCTTGCTTCTAGAGGAGGCCAATTGCTGGGACAGGAAAGCTGGAGATGGCCTTTTCCTGTTGGCCAGCCATCCCAGGAAAGCAGGAGGCTCCTACACCAGGGGTCCATTCTTGTACGTTCCTCTTCTCTGGAGGGAGGGGGAAACACCTGAGAACCTTGGTCCCAGGAGCAGGGGGCCTCAGTTACTGTGTCATAGTCATCGCAGGCTCTCAACAGGACCTGAGGTCCTGAATGCATGTTAGCCCTTTGCGGACAAAGGCAAAGTGGGGAGAGGCAGAGCCATATTTAGAAACTTACCATTTATAAAGGCTGATGATTGATTTTTATATATTTCTACTGCAGCATCTTATTGCTCTTGTGGTACCATGGGGAGTGTGAGCTGGTCTCCTCTAGAGAACTTTCCAGATTACTCCCTCAGCCAAAACATGTTCTATTTCTCCAGCTGAGATGGAAATCTTTGCAGTTTCCACTGCCAACACTTCCTTGGCTTCTTAAACAGCACCTTAGACGAAAGATTCAACCTGGTATGTGGAAAGAGTGATAGATTTGAAGTCAAGAGTCTTAGATTCCAGTCCTGAGGCTGGCATTGTATTAGTTGGGTGACCCTTCTAACCTGCAAACTGGGGATAACATCCTTTTAACTACCTCCTCATAAAAGCATAGATTTAAACCTGGAACATAAATTTAGACCTAGATATTGCCCATCTGGTCTGGTAATACTTCCTTTTTTTTGACATTATGGACTCTATTGGTAATTTAGAGAAGTCTATGGAATCTTAGAACATGCAAAAAATATTCTAAAATGGAAGGAAATGCTAAATTTCAATGAGAAATTAGTATAAATTAATATATAACATCATATAATTGTTTTATCTGTATAAATGTATGTATATATACATATATGCATATATAAATATATGTTATATATATATCATATACAAAATATATACATATGCAGTCATCCAAGTTCCCTTTGGGGGGTCAGGTTAACAATCTCTGATCTATAAAGATGAATGATTGAATGAAAAACATTTACTTAGCACTAATTACATGCCAATTACTGTGTTAAGTGCTAGGGATAAATATACAAAAGTGAGGCAGGCAATACCATCTTTCAAGGAATATAATTATATTCTAATGAGCAGAAACAACATGCCTAGGTGAATTTCAGTGGTCAGGCAAGGGCATCATGGTTTGGGAAGTGAAGGTTAGACACTGATATACCCTTTCCAGAGGTAAGGTTTGCCCTGATTTGATTATAGTTCTCACAGCAAAAGGCTAAAGGGAGATAAGGGCTAAGAAAAGGGAAGATAGGATGGCAAAGGAGAGAATGGCTAAGATGAAAATAAAAATCCATGCTACCCAGAAGTACAAATGAGTAGCTTAACATATAGTCTCTGGTGATCTAGCTTGGAGGGCAGAACAGGAGAAGCAGCAGCAGAAGTAGAAGAGTAGAGAAGAACACTAAGCTGAGGCCCAGAGAAGTTAAATGATATCTAATATCACACAGGCTGTGAGCAACATTCTGTAGGGTTCAAGATTTGAACCCATGTTTTCTTCCCCCCCTTTTTCTTCATTAACAATTTTTATTTAAAACAAATAGAAAATAAATAAAAATAGAAAAATAAACAAATAGAAAAATAGAAATAAAAAAATAGGAAAATAAAAGAAAGTAAAGAAAAAACAGAAAAAGAAAAAACTATATATACAAACTTATACATAGATACCGATAATCATACACGTACATATATTCCTATACATCTATGAATCCAGATTTTCTGACTATAAATCCATCACTAAAAAAATACAATCAATAAATATTTATTAAATGGCTACTTTTTGCTGGTATTCATTGTACTGGAGAAAGAAAAAACAAACAAATCCAACCAGTCCTTACTTTCAAGGAGTTTACAATCTTCTGGTATCTAAGAAAATGTTATGTTAATTACATAGAAACAATTTCTTAGAAAAGAACATAGATTAAATAATTATTCAGGGCCCTTCAATGCAAAAAAAAAATTCAAGAAAGTTTGGTATTTTAAAGGGACAATTTTCCTCCTTAAAATAATACTTTGATATATCTCTTTTCCCCCTCATCTTCTATTCACTATTTTACTAAAATTTTTATTACTATTATAATTATAGCTTTTTATTTAAAAAACACATGCATGGGTAATTTTTCAACATTGACCCTTGCAAACCTTCTGTTCCCACTTTTCCCCTCCTTCCCCCCATCCCCTCCCCTAGATGACAGGTACATGTTAAATATGAGTCCAGTACATGTTAAATATGTTAAAGTATATGTTAAATACAATATATGTATTGTATAAATATGTAGCTTGGTAACTCAGTGGAAAGAGTGTTGTACCAGGAGTCAGGTAGACCTAAACTTGTAGTCAGGAAGTCTTGAATTCAAATCCTGCCCCAGATACTTACGAATTTTGTGACCTTGTCTGTCTCAGTTTCCTCAGCTGTAAAATGGAGATAAAGATAGTACCTACTTCCCAGGGTTGTTGTGAAGATCAAATGATATTTGTCAAGCTCTTTGAAACCCTTAAAATGCTATATAAATGCTAGCTATTATAGTCAAGCAAAATATATTCCCATATTGGTCAAATCCCAAAAACATATATTTCATTCTGACCCTGAGTTTGTTGGTTTTGCTAGGAAATGTAGCATGCTTCACCATAGGACCCCTGGAATTGTGGCTGATGACTGAGATAATCAGAGCTCTTAAGTCTGTAAGTTGTTCATCCTTACCTTATTGCAGTCATTGTCCAAACCATTCTAGCTCTGCTCATTTCACTCTGCATCAGTTGAAGTTTTCTCAGAATTCCCTGAAACTCCTCCTCATTTCTCAAAGTACAGTAGTCTTCCATTCATAGACCACATAAATGCATCATTTTTAACTTTGTGCTATCCTTCCTCTCTAGGATGGATGTAAGGAGAGCCCATGGCGACATTTGAGTGAAATGAGTTATTATTTTTGTTCTCTTCTTAGTATCGTTATTCTTTAGTCTTTTCTTGATGACTCAGTACTATTATTATGAGTGTACAAGCTTTGGACTTAGTCAGAGTATCTCAGTTTGAATTCCAGTCCATTCATTTCTTAGCTGAGTCACCTGGGGCCAAACATGTGACCCTTTGGATCTTAGTTTTCTCATCTGTAAGATGAGGACTTCAAACCAAATGACCTGTAAGGTCCCTTCCAACTCTAGGTCTGTAAAGCATGCATAATCAATGATCTGTTCATAGACATGCTATGAACACAGGCCCAGGGTGTGACACAGTGAGCCTGTGAAAGGGTGTAGTACTGCTTGTCCCAACCTAGATTGCTCCTCTTGTGTCTCTTGTGTCTGCTCTTTAGACTCCACATTTCCCACCTGGCCTTGATTGTCATCCTGCCTGCTGTCCCATTTCAAAGATAGCTTTTAATTAGCCCCAGATGGGAAAGGCTGGGCCAGGGCAACCAGGATGGACAGAGACTGAAAACCAACCCCACAAGAACTGATTGAAGGAATTGTCAATGTTTAATGTGGAGAAGAGATTTAATTCAAGTATCAGAGAAGGACATCTCATAGAAGGAGGATTTTATTTGTTCTGCTTTGTCTCTGAAGCCCGAATTGGAAACAAGGATGGAAGCTACAAAGAAGCAGATTTAAATTCTATGTAAGGCAGAATTTCCTATAAATCAGAGATATCGAAAGGTGGAGGATCTGCCTTGTACTCTCCATCACAGCAGGTATTCAAGCTAAGTCTAATGGAGAGGAATAGTGCATGAGTTTCTCTGATAAAGATTGGGGTGGGGAGGAGGATTGATGGACTCTAGCTTCAAAGTAAGTCAGCAGTATGATATGGAAATTAAAAATGCTAATGTAATTTGAGGCTATATTGAGAGACAAGATGTCCCAAATGAGGGAGGGAATGGTCCCCACTACACTCTGCCCTGGTTGAACCACAACTGTATTGCTGTGTTCATTTCTGAATGACACTTACTGGGAGGACTTTTGAAAGCTGGCAGATGTGCTCTCTGCAGGAGTATAGGATGGTGAAGGACCTTAATATTATGACATGTTGTTTTTCCTTTGTTTTCAAAGAGGTGATGCCATCACATGCAAGTGAATTGGATTTAAGTGAGGGAGGGCCAGGTCACCAATCTTACTTTCCCTTCCAGAACCATCTGGGTCCATTGGCCAGAATAGCTCAGGACAACTGGAGATGGTCCTGGATACAGTGGGAGACCTTGGCTTTTTTAAGATGAGGTCTTTAACAGGTCTGTTTGACTGAGGCTGCACCCATTCATAATTAAGGATAGGTAGCAACTGAGGCAAAGAATCTCCTCTTTCATCTAGTCTTATGAGGGTGGGTTAAAAAAAGAGGGGAGGGGATATGATACTTTTCTTCAGGTATTTGAAGCGTTATTATATGAAACTTAGTTCAATAAACATTTAAAGTGCTTAACAAGTGCAAGACATTTTGCAAAGCCTCGGGGATACAGAAACACAAAATGAAATAGTTTCTGCCCTCAAGGAGTGATACAATTGATACAAGGATTCTGCAAGAGTGATACAATTGATACAATGATAATACAAATACAAAATAAATACAAAATGATATCAGAAAGGGAGAGCTCTAACAACTGGGGAGAGGGGGTGGAAGTCAAGATAAAGATGCATGTCGAAGTAGCTACTACTGAGATGAGCTTTAAAAGGAACTGAAGATTCTTAGATATAGAAATAAGAAGGAAGGGCCCTTTGGGAAGAGGTGGGCAGGTGGCCTGAATAAAGGCATAGAATGGGAGAATGAATTTAACTTAATTTGGCTGAAACAGTGTGTGGAAGAGCTAATAATTGAAAGATTAGGCTGGAGCCAGACTGTGAAAGGTTGGAAAAACCAAAGATAGAAGTTTGTATTTGATCTTAAAAGAATTAGAAAGCGGGGAGACTTCTGAATCAGGGGAATGACATGGTTACAGCTGGACTTTAGGATTATCAATTGGGCAGCTGTGTGGAGTATGGATAAGTAAAAGGAGGGATCTGAGGCAGGAATAGCAATTAGGAATAGTCCAGGGAAGAGAAGATGTAGGAACTAGCATGGTGTTTATGACTGGAGAGAAGGAGATAGAGGGAGACATTTATTGAGGTAAAGTTGGCAAATGATTTGCTATGGGAGATGAGGGAGAATGACTGGTCAAAGATGACTCCTAACTTTTAAACCTAGGTGACTGGGAGGGTGGTGATATACTCAACAAAAGAGGAAAATTAGGAGGGCTGTGGTTAAGGGAAAAGCTAATGAATTCTGTTTTGTATATGCTAGTTTAAAGTACCTATGAGAAATATAGGTGATGGCTTAACAGGTAGTTGGTAGTGTAGGACTGAAAAGAGATTTGGGGCAAATATTAAAATGCAGAGTCATCTGCATGGAGATAATTGAATCCATGAAAGCTAATGAGATCACCAGGGAAAATAATCTACATAGAAATAATCTCTCTATATAATATAAAAATATACATAAATATATAAATAATATACATATGTATAATAAAAATCTACATAGAAGTAAGATATATATGTTTATATATAAATATATATAATATTATATATTATTATATTATATTATGTTATACATATTAATATATTTAATTTATTTTTATTATATATTTATTACATATTATACTTATTATATAATTAATTTATTTATTTAATATATTTTAATATATTATATATTATTATAATATTATGTATTATTATATATGTAATATATAATATGTATATAATATATAAAAAACCCCACAGTTAGGGCAGGACATGGATGATAATCCAGCAAAGGAGACTAAAAAGAAAGGGTCAAATAGATTAGAAGGATAATGGTCCTTAGCAAGCCCTACAGTTAAAACAACAGCAACAACAACAATAAAAAGCAAAAACTCCTCGGCCTGTTCAATTGCAATAGGGATAGGCACACCTGGTAGAATCCCAGGAGGAACAGTTGTGACCCTACTGGATTTGTTGGCTTTCTCCAAGGTCTGGAGGTATGTCTGTCTGTCTCATCAGTGCCAAGGAGATGCAGAAGTGTCTTACCTGGTGGTGAGATGTTGTAGATAGAAGAAACAGGATTGTCATTTAGGATTGGAAGAGTCAAAGCGAGGGAGAGCCATATATGGGAACAAATAAAACATTATGAAAACCCAAGAAGATGGAAATATCCAGGAGGAAGGAGTGGTCAACAATATTAAATGTTGCATCTCAGTCAAGAAAGCTGAAGACTAAAAAAAAAAAAAAAATCACTGGATTTGTCAACTGACACTAGTAACTTGGAGTTTGGGCTGCTCTGTGGTACAGTGGATAGAATGCCAGGCCTGCAGTTGAGAAGAACTGAGTTCAAATCTGACCTCAGACACTTACTAGCTGTGTGATCCTGAACAAGTCAATAAACTCTGCCTCACTTTCCTCATCTGTAAAATGAGCAGCAGAAGGAAATGACAAAAGCATTCCGATATTTTTGCCAAGAAAACCCCAAGATAGGTTCACAAAAAGTGGAATATGACTGAAAATTAATAATAAAGAAACTTGGAGAAATTTATCTTAGTGGTAGGGTCCAAAGACAGATTACAAGGGGTTGAGAAATGACTAGAAGGTGGACAAAGGAGATAAGGAGGTTTGTGTTTCCACCCCCTCCCCCCACCGGGCATTTTGGCTGTGAAGGGAGTGATATGGGACTATTATAACTCAAGGGGGAAGGCAGGGTCTTTTTATCTCTCTCTCCGTCCCTCTGTCCCTCTCAGGATGAAAGAGACATAAGGATTTCTGTAGGCAGAAAGGAGTTAGTGGATAAAGATAGATTAAAGATTAAAGTTGGTGGTGGTAGGGGAAGGCTGAAGGGAACAACAGAAAAGAAAGAAAGGTATAGAATTATGTTGAAAGCTCCCAGAGAAGAGAGAAGGTCATGGGATCAAGGGCACAGGTAGAAGAGCCAGCCTTGGCAAGAAGAGGGGCTACTTCTTGCTCATAGACTTCCTTTTAGGCAATGGTCTAGTTCTGCTCAACTCCAAAGGGCAGTTGGGGGTGGGAGGAAGTAGCAAAGAGACAAAGCTTGATATAAGGAAAAAATAATATAATTAGAGCTGCCCTTGCCAGTGAAGTTGGCAGCTAGATGATATAATTGATAGAGCATAGGTTTGAATTCAAATCTTTCCTTGGACATGCTAACTGTGTGATCTTGGGCAAGTCACTAAAACTTTTTTGTTTCTATTTATTCATCTGTAATTATGAGCTGGAGCAGGAAATTTTAAGCCACTCCAGTATCTGTGCCAAGAAAATCCCAAATGGGGTCGTGAACAGTTATTCACAACTAAACAACAACCACTGCCATTGAAGTTGGTTCTGTGGGCTGGGTCTTGGTTTTGAGTTCTCTCACCCTTTATATAGGTCACTTGTCTGGGAGAAAGAGAGTGAACAAAAGTCAGATATATTCCCTGTTCCCAGAGAAGAGTCTATTCAGCTCTGACCTGTTTTTTCTCTTTTCTTTTCTACCTGTGTTCTCAATAAGGAGGCCCACCTTTCAAACCAGTGCCACAGATGTCCTGCCTCTGGCTCATCAATCCTTTCCTCACGGATGTGTCAAAAGAAATTGTTTAGGTGTCCTGAGTGGCTCTATGGATGTCCCACCCATTGCTTCCTTGCCTACTTCTCCCATCATTCCCTGCTGCAAAGGGCCATCATCCTGAGTGAGGATGCAGGTCTAGAAGGAAATGCCAAATTCTGGCTTGCCACCAGCTGAATAAACCTGCTATCCTGCTAGTTGCTTTGGTTCCCGATTCTCCTTGTGCCCAGGGCTGCTTTGTCAATAAGTCTGATTTGAGAGAAATCAGACAGGACTCTTGCCTCTAATATCTATCCCTTTGTCTATTAAAAATCTTTGGAACGCCAAATCTTAAATGATCTGCTACTCCCTTGTAGGCTGGGGTTGGTTGTGTGTTAAGTTGCCAGCTGAGAACAGTCCTAGATCTGGGTTTGGAGGTGGGGCAGTGGAGAGGGGAGAGTTCTAGGTTAATCTACATAAAGCCAATTGACTTAGTGCTCATTTCTGGTTCCTTTAAAATCAAATACCTTATTATGATTATGCATTTTTTCCTCTTTTTTTTTTTTTTTTGGCATCACCCTGTGCATAATCTCAAATTGTTTAATGAGAAACAACTTGATCTATCAATCTACAGTCAATATACATTTATTAAACACTTATGATATGCTAAGTGCTGGATATACAAAAAGAAGTAAAACACAGTCCTTGCCCTCAAGGAGCTTACAATCAAATGGGGAGATAATGTGCAAACAGATATATACAAAGCAAGCTACATACAGGATAAATACTGTTGATTGAGTCATTTAAGATTCTTTATGACCCCATTTGGGGTTTTCTTGGCAAAGCTACTGGAGTGGTTGCCATTTCCTTTTTCAGCTCATTTTACAGATGAGGAAATGGAGGCAAACAGGCTTAAGTGACTTGACCAGAGTCTCACAGCTAATAAGTGTCTGAGGCCAGCTTTGAACTTGGGGCTGACTTCAGGCCTGGGGCTCTATCCATTGGGGCACTTACCTGTCCCATAGGATAAATAGCAGGTAATTAACAGAAGAAAGACACTAGAATTTAGAGGAGTTGGGGAAGGCTTCCTCTATAAGGAAGGGTTTAAAGTCTTAAGGAAGCCAGGAAGGTCAGTCATTAGAGTAGAAGAGGGACAGTGTTCTAGGAAAAGGAGAGAGGGCAGAGAAAATGGCCAGAGTTGAAAGATGTCGGGTCTTGTTCATGGAATGGCTAAGAGGCTGGTGTCACTGGATCCAAGAGTTCTCTGTGGGGAATGAGATATAAAAAGACTGGAAAGATAGGCAGGGTCAGGATGATGAAGGGCTTTGGATGCCAATAGAGCATTTTGTATTTAACAATGGCTAGTGAGCTGCCCGCTGAATCCAAGTTCAAGTCCACTGGTACAACCTGACTCAGTAGCCTAGAAAGATGTTGGGTCTTGTTCATGGAATGGCTAAGAGGCTGGTGTCACTGGATCCAAGAGTTCTCTGTGGGGAATGAGATATAAAAAGACTGGAAAGATAGGCAGGGTCAGGATGATGAAGGGCTTTGGATGCCAATAGAGCATTTTGTATTTAACAATGGCTAGTGAGCTGCCCGCTGAATCCAGGTTCAAGTCCACTGGTACAACCTGACTCAGTAGCCTAGATCAGTTATTTAATTTCTCAGTGCTTTATGCAACTCTCTAAGGCAGGAGCCGGTGCTGATTTATTTTGATAGAGGAAATTTCCTAAAATCACAGGTCTGATGCCTATCCTTGATCCCCATTGTCAAAAAATAGAGAAAACAAAAAAACCAGGTAAAATCTAACAACAATGATAATAAAAAATGGAAGTTTAAAAATTTTAAAATGGGTTGGGTGAATTATTCAAATGCTAATCTAGATCCTTCCCCTTAACAAACTCTGGCTAAGTCTCTTCCTCAGCAGAGATGTTCCTATCAGCTTAGAATTTTTAAACTATTCAGTTATGGTGGTGCTCTGGATCTCTGTCTGGGACTTGAGAAGTTGCCAGCCCTGGGGCTAAAAATACAGATCCTGTGAACAGTCAGCTCCAAGACTTTTAGTATCCTGTCATTAGTGGTAACACCAAGATGGAATTGGGCCTCTCCATGCCCTGATGCCCTGTGTACTTCTATGATTCTGCTTGCAGGAAAGACTTCCAGTGTAATAGTGGTGGTGGTAGTGTAGTGGTGACATTCAGGTCCTTAACAGGCCTAAAAAGCTTCTCAGTTGCTCAAGTGCAATAGGGACAGGCACACCTGGTAGAATCCCAGGAGGAGCAATGGTGACCTTGTTGGATTTGTTGGCTTCCTCCAAGACTGGAGATATATGTCTGTCTGTCTCATCAAGTCCAAAGTCCAGGGGGGATCAGGAGGGCACAGCTGTAGGAGATACAGAAGTGTTTTACCTGGGCATGAGATGTTGTAGGTAGAACAAATAGGGCTATACTTCAGGATTGGAAAAGCCAAAGCAAGGGGGAATGAGTGCTGTATAGGAATAAATCCTAAAGTATATTTGCTTATCTGAATAATTTACTGGAGCTAAATAAAGATTAAATTGACAATATATAATGCTTATAGGATTCTGGTTCCTGTTTTAGCAACTTACTTCCTAGGCCTCTATTACTCTGTGGCCCAGGTTGGGAATTACAAATCTAAGCTTAATAGGTACCAGTTTTTAAAAATTATTTTTTTTAATCTTTAGAGAAAAAGTATGAAATATTGAGTGTGAAAGAAACTGCTTCCCTCTCTTCCCCCACCAAATAAAGCAGAAGGCACAAAAATGAAAACTTCTGGTGAAGAGGCATAAATTTCAAATAAATGAGTATATTTTCTAGGGGAAAAAAATCCATAATTTTACATTCAGTTTTCAATAACCAAGGAGGTTCCAGAAACTATAAATTAGTAGCTCAAAGTAAACTATCCCTACATCTTTAATTAAAAAGTGTGATGAAATATATATCATAACCACTCATTTTATAGTTGAGGAAAATGAGGAATGATATTTGTCTAACATTACACAAGTCATGGCACCCTCCCTCTAGATCAGGGTTTTTTTAATTGTGTGTGTGTGTGCGTGTGTGTGTGTGTGTGTGAGAGAGAGAGAGAGAGAGAGAGAGAGAGAGAGAGGAAGAGAAAGAGAGTTCCTTAGGTTGTCTGTTGAAACTTAAGGATCTCTTTTCTGAATATTTTAATATGCATAAAATAAAAAATATAAGAATACAAAAGAAGCCAATTGTATTGAAATGTAGTTATCAAAATTAAAATAAAAAGTTCATGAATCCTAGGTCTAGTTTTAAAATGTGCAGTTTTTGCAAATTAAACAAACTATAGTTACTTTCAACACACAAGACTACAGTTGAGATTCTGGGTATATTCCTAAGACTCTGGAAGGCATTACAGTGGCAGACAGTTTGCTCAGGGTATCTGTCAAGTTGTTCTCCTTCAATAATATCTTTTCTAGAACTTCTCATTTCTCCAAAAGTGCAAAGCAGTGTGTGAAGTCTTTTCAGTAGGGTCCTTGTCATAGCACTGATTTCGAGTCAGCAATACTTTGTAAGGGGTTGGTCCTCCCACAATTGGACAATCACTTGCCTCCAATCACACAATAATACAATGCTTCTCTAATGTCACACTTATCTTAGTATTTCAAATTACTAATTTAGAAAGTCTAGGCAATAAAAAACATAAATTAATTAAAACATCTCTGAGATGCCACACAAATGTAACTTGAGACCCAGAACTAAAGTTTTGGATTTATAGGCCCTAGGTTCAACCTTGGTAGTTTTTCTCAGTATCACACTCTTTGGCTTGGGTCCCCATCCAGGTTTTCCCTTGGGAACATTAGAATTTGACTTGTGCCTGTGTTTCTATGACAAAAAAGAAAAAGGCCTTCTGTTCCCATGTAAGCACAAACTAATAAAACATTGGCCACAAAACAGACTATTTTTAACCTAAGAGAAAATCCAAGGAACTTGCACCCTAGCCCATAAACAGTAAAGACAGTTCTTCTTCCTTTTTAGTAAGTCTCACCTTCCCCCGGGATTATAAAGTTCTCCAGATATATAGGACTACCCTGAGGTTTAACTCTTCCCTCCTTCCTTAAGGAGAAAGCCTTCAGGCCCCCATTCCTGAACTGGCACAGTCCACATAACTCACAATACCAGTGAAAGAAGATATTCAGGTTTGCTTCACCAATTTTTCTGCACTTGCCTCTGACTCATGCTCTGAGTCCTTTTCAATAGGCACTGATTCCATAGTGCACATGGTTCCCTGGAGAGGTAATGTAATTCTTTGGAGCATATGGTTTTCTGGAGAGACCATATATATCCACAGGCTTCTCTCCTGGAAATGAGCGAAAAATGTCCAGCCACCTTTTCTATGTCATCTTCCCTTTCCTTTCTTATTCTTTGTATTTCCACAGATCTCCAGTTTCTCCTTTAAAGGTCCTATCCAAGGAGGTAATCTGGGGTCTTCATGTGGTATCAACAAAAAATGTGGTTATCAATAAATTCACACCTGGGACCCCAGAGTTCACAATTTAAAAAGGAGTTAAATTTATAAAGGTAATTTCACACCTAATTTGGGAGATATCGTTAATACCACACAAAGGTTTCCATCAGTGGGCTGACAAGGACTAGACCTAGACACAGCCATTGCTTTATAGATGGGAATATTGACGTCTAGAAATGGAAAGACCAGAGATGGACTTGCTCAAAGTCACACAGTGGTTATAACAGGAATGTCTGAGTTTACTGACTTTCAAGCCACTGGTTTTCCCTCCTACCCACCAATATTTCCTTCATAAAACACAAATCACAGAAAAATTTGTTGAGGCAGTGAGGTGCAAGAGTGGCTGGAGTGCTGCACCAAGATTCAGGAAGATTCCTCTGAGTTGAAATCCAGCCTCAGAAACTTATATTGGCTATATGATCCTGGGAAAGTCACTTTACCCTAGTTGCCACAGTTTCTTCATTTATAAAATGAACTGAAGAAGGAAGTAGCAAACCACTTCAGTATCTTTGCCAAGAAAAAACCCCAAATGAAATCAGGAAGAGTCAGACTTGACTGAAAAATGACAAAACAACATAGGAATGTAATGGAATACTATTGTGCTATAAGAAATGAGGAAATAGATTTCAAAGAGACATAGAAAGACTTGTATGAACTCATGCAGAGTTAAGAAAGGATGAGAAGCATTGTATATTTTTAACATCAATATTAAAAAAATGAACAATTTTGAAGACTTTTATAAACTGATTCAGAATTAAATGAGCAGAGCCAGGAGAACAACTGATACAATAACCATGATTCTGTGAAGACAATTTTGGAAAGAACTCTGACCATCCATGATTTCCAAGGAAATGATGAAGCAGGCTTTCTACCTTCTGATGGAGAAGTGAAGGATTCAGAGTGAAGAATGAAGCATACTTTTTAGAAAACATGACCAATGAGAAAAATTAATTTGGTTATGCATATTTATTATAAGGAATTTGTTTTTCTTTTTCTCCAATGTGATGGGATATGGGGAAGGAGAGAAAGTAGATTTCTGTTAATTTAAAAATAAAACTTAAAAAAAAAGAATTTGGGAGTTGAAAAGGCATTCAATGTCCAATGCTTGTACTAGAAAGATCCCCATTATAACATATTCAAGAAGTGCATAACTCCTGTTTACCAAGATCTCCAAAGAAGAGGAACCCCCCACCTATGTGGGCAAAAGTATTCTACTTTTGGATAGCTCTAATTGTCGACAACTTTTTGTGGACATCAAGCCTAAATTCATCTTTTTATACTATAGGTTCAGTGTTTCTGGTTCTGCCCTTTGGATTCAAGTAAAGTAAATCTCCTTTTTTTTTTCCACACAGCAATCTTCAATTATAGAAGATACTTCTCCAGACCCTGCTTCCCCAGTTCCTTCAGCCAATACTCACATGTCATGGATTCAAAGCCTTTCACTATTCTGAGCGCCCACCTTTAGACACCCTCCAGCTTCTATGTTCTTCTTAAACTATGGGGTCCAGAAATGAAAATGAAACTCCAGATGAGGTTTACTGAAGACAGGGTATAGGTAATCACTCAGTCAACAAGTTTTTATTAAGCAATCTACCATTCTGGGCACAGGGGATATAAATACAAAGAATCAAATGATCACTATCAAAGAACTTCCATGCTAATGGATAAAACAAGTAATATAAAACTATATATAACATAATTAAAAGTAATAATAAATGCAAAATGATAAACATAGGGTATTCTGAGAGAGAGAATACTAAGAGTTGGGGGATCAAGCAAAACTTCAGTAGATAACCATGCATCCTAAGAAAGAGAGCCTCTGTGACATAAAGATGAGAAATGACTACATTACAGGGATGGCAGTTGGTTACTCCTATGAGCTACAGTTGGGAGGTAGAGTATTATCTATGAGGAACAAAGAGAAGGCTGCTTTGACCCGGGGACAGACTGAGGAAATGGACTGAAATATCCAGTGGTCCTCGAAAGGTAAATTAGGGCCACTGGATATTTCATTCCTCTTCCCCAGTCTGGAAAGGTAAGTTGGGACTAGGTTGAAAAGTGTTTTAGAGGAGCTTATATTTTATCCTAGAGGCAACAGGGAAAAACCAGGGATTGGTTGAGTAGAGAACTTTTATGGTCAGCTTCTGTTCTTAAGGAAAATTCCCTTGGTGGTCATGTATAGGACGCCCGCAGTCATAAGGAACTTGAGGCAGTGAGGTCAGTTGGAAGGATGTTGCAATAGGTGAAGTTGATGAGGATCTACATTAAAGTAGTAGCTGGGTGAGTAGAAGGAAGGGGAATGATGGATTAATATTGTGAAAGTAGAAATGACAAAATTTGGCAACTAATGAAGAATTGAGGATAATGCTAAAATCATGAATCTAAGAAGCTGGAGGAAAGATAGTGCCTTGGGAAGAAATAGAGCTATTTGAATAAGGGGATTGTTTGGCAGCAAAATAATGAATTTGGTTTTGGACATACTGAATTTGAGATGTCTCTGAGACTACAGTGTGTCATTTCTGATCGGTAACTGGTGATGTGTGTGTGCACGTGTATTTACGTGTGTGTGTGTGTGGTATGCATGCATTTCCTAGGAGATGCATGATGATATATAATGGGAAATGGAAGTACCATGAAGAAATTTGGAACATGCACAAATGTTCTATAACTAGTTTCCATCTGTCAGAGGAACTTCTCTGATTAGCTGCCAAGATGGAGGGTGCATTCAAAAGGCACTAGGTGACCAGGACCTTGTCCTTCACCTGACTTCTTTGCAGCTGATGGTGTTTGAAAAGAAACAATGCTATAAAGGGGAGAAACCTCAGCCCCACCTCATCACAGGCTGACACGTGATCTGTGAATGCAGGTTTTTGTTCTTTGCCTTGGTGTTTGTTCTTTCGTTTTAGGGGAAAGAGATTAGAGATTGTGACCTTGCGAGTTTTGAAAGGTCAGGAGAATGACCTGAGGTCCAGGAATCTGGGAGTCCAGATGAAAGTTCATGCTGAGTGTTATGAGAAGCCTAACAGTGATGCCTGAGGAATGAGGAGTGACCCTTTAGGTCTCACCCAGCCTAGCAATAGCTGAAATGAACTCAACCAGTGTTGATGTTGCATTATGCATTTGAGGCCAATGATCAGCAGAAATCGTCTTATTTTGACTCATTCTTTCCAGAGATTGAGATGGTGTATGGAAAATAAATCACTAAGGTATTGGAAGTAGGGAAGAGATATACTTCTATCCCTGAGGGCAGTAGAGAAAGATACCTTTAACCCCTCAGGTACCCCTACAACCCTGAAGATTTCTGTCTCTGTCTCTGTCTCTCTTCATTCTCTCTCTCTCTGTCTCTCACTCTTTCTCTCTGTCTGTCTGTCTCTCCCTCTGTCTCTCTGTCTGTCTGTCTCTCTCTGTCTCTGTCTCTCTCTCTCTCTCCTTTTGTCTCTGTCTCTGTGTGTCTCTGTGTGTCTCTGTGTCTCTTGTCTGTCTCTCTGTATTTGTCTGTCTATGCACATATTAGTATGATAATCATCTGCATAGAGATGATAGTTTTGGAAGTTATAGATAAAGAGAAGCTGATGAAGTTACCAATTGAGAGTATGTAGAGCAAAAAGAGAAGAGGGCCTAGGAAAGAACCTTGGGAAATACTCAGAATTAGGCGGTATGATAGTGGATCATGAATCAGCAACATATACTCACAAGGCATAGTCAGATGGGGAGGATAGGTAAAAGGGAATAGAGTAACAAAATCCCAGGGAGAAGAGAATATCTAGTGAGTATCACTGTTAAATGCAATAGATTGGTCAAGAGTGTAAGAACTGGGGAAAGATTGTCAGATTTGGCAATTAAGAGATCACTGGTAACTATGGAGGGCATTTCAGTTGAATGATGAGTCTGGAAGCCACATGGTAAAGGACTGAAGAATAAGTGAAAGGAGATGAAGTGTAAATGATGAGTTGAAGACTTCTAGGGAAAGGGAGGTGAGATCAATTATGGCGGCTTAAAGGGATGGTAAGGGCTAGTCAAGGTTTTTGTTTTTAATTTTAAAAAATGGGAGAGTTTGGGGAATGTTTGAAGGTAGTAGGGAAGAAATCAGTATTAGAGTAAGATTGAATACTAAATATAAAGAAGAGGAATTGAGGTTGCAAATAGCAGGACACTGCTCATCTTATGAGAAGAGTAGGCATCAAGAGCATGTGTAGAGAAATTGCCCTTGGTGAATTGTCACCTCTGTGTCAGAAACTGAGAAAAATGAGGAGTGGGAGGTGATATCAAGGAGTTTTAAGATGAAAGGAAGGAGTAAGGAAGGAACTCTTATTGGTCTCAATTTTCTCAGGAAAGCACAAGACTTGGTGCTCAGTTGAGTAGGAAAAGGGGAGGTTGTAGGAAACTTGAGGAAGAGAAGAGATTTGGGTTTGGAATAGATTTTGTAAAAAGCAAGGCAAGGAATCAATTAGAATGGAATAAAAGGACTATCTTTTTGCCTTGAGGATCCAATTGAGGGAGAATAGGACCTAGTTTGCATAATTGTGAGATTTTGCCTTCTTTGGTTCAGTAGCTCATGAGTAGGAGTGCTGGGGGCAGAAGATGGTAGAAATTGAATGGGTAACAGAACAAGGGGACTAGGATTCAAGATCAGAAGGCAGTGTAGAATTGAAATGTCTAATTATTGGAATGAAATTGGAAAGAAAGGAAGATGAAATTAGAGCAGTGACAATAGACTTAAAAAGTGAAAAAGGTAAGAATGATAGATATTAATGCAGGCAAAAAATAGGTATAGGAATGAGGTATAGTGAAATACGGAATGGTAGGGAGGTATGGTGGTCAGATAGGGGAGTGCAGGGGCATGCTGGTAAATGTTTAGCAACCAAGCTCTTTGGGGGGAAAAGTATCCACAATATGCTTTTAAGTTTAATATGTATTATTAACATTCTCCATCATTTTGTTAATTGTTAATAATTAATAAAACAATAAATCAAGTCCTGTTTTATAGTGTTTTCCCCCCCAAAGTATAAATGCTCACACTAATGATATAATGATTGGCAAGGTAGTTTAAGCAATTCCAGCATACTTCTGGGGGTAAAATAAAAGTTTGTAGTTAGGGAAGTAGAGCATTTATAAGTAATGGGCAAGTTTAGTGTGTGACTATCCATGTTTGTGATTGTGGTAGAAAGAGATTTAATAATGAGGTTAAGAATTTGGGAGGTTAAGCAGTTTGAAATGGCATGGATGTAAATATTAAAGTCCCCTTATATAAGGGTAGTAGTTGGTGAACCAAATGCTGAACTCCTTGAAAAAAGGTGACGAACGCCTTGGGGTTTGGTTTACTGTAGTCTCCACATTTGAATTGGACTGAAAATTTTGGTTGAGTGGATTGCAAAGGAGGAAAGATTGCTGAGTGGTAGAGATAAAAAGAGTCTAGAATTGGGAATGGGGAACAAGGAATATTTCAATTCCACTAGCACTAGTGTTTAGGGTGAGAGAAGGTACAATAAGTGCTGGATAGGATGGTGGTGTATAGTGTTGGCTGGAAGACTCAGATGTCAAGGACTCAGGTAATAATTAATAAATGGAAAGAGTATGAGGGAATAGAGTTCAAATTAAAGGGGAGTTCATTTATTATGGAATGGGAATTCCAGAGAATATAGTGAATAATCTTGGAATTCTTGGAATATTCTTAGAATTAGTCGAAGATTTTAACAAAACTTTATTAGATCATTTTCAGAACAATTTATTTACCTATACATCCATTATTTTATACCCATGAAGCTGATTTTTTTTTGTACTGAAGAGCAAGATTCTATATTTGTTCCTGTTGAATTTCATCCTATGACATTCATTCTGATGCTCTCACCTGCTTAAACTTCTTTTGGATTCTGACTCTTTCATCTGTCATGATATTACCTCTCTCAGCTTTGTGTCATTTGCAAATTTGAGGTCCATTCTACCCATGTTTTTATTCAAGTCAATGATAAAAATGTCAAATAGCACAGAGTCCAGCACAGATACCTGGAATACTCCATGGATGACCTTCTGCCATGTTGACATTGAACCATTTTAATTCGTATCATTCCACCTTCCCCACAAGAATAGTATGAGATATTTAAAGTAATAATAAACTATATCCATAGAATTTCCTTCTTCTACTAGTTTAGTAAGTCCATTATAAAAAGAAAATAATGTTAGTTTAGCAGGACTTTTTCTTGATGAAATCATGCTGGCCCTTTGAAAACAAAGCTTCTCTTTTCAGATATTCATCATCCTTCGCTTTAATGATCTGTTCTAGAATTTTGCTAGTAATTTAAGTCAAACTCACTTTTATATTTTGGAGACTGTTCTCTTTTTATTTTATTAATTTTGTGTGGTTATGCATGTAAATTAACTTTTTAAAATACACATTTCTTTATGAATCACGTTGGGAGAGAAAAATCAGAATAAAAGGGAAAAACCACAATTGAGAAAACAAAACAGAAAAAAGAAGTGAACGTAGCATGTATTGATTTACATTCATTTTCCATAGTTCTCTTTCTGGATGCAAATGGTATTTTCTATCCAAAGTTTAGTGTGATTGCCTTAGATCACTGAACCCCTGAGAAGAACCAAGTCTTTTATAGATGATTATCACACAATCCTGCTGTTACTGTATACAATGTATTTCTGATTCTGTTTGTTTCACTCAGCATCAATTCATGTAACTCTTTTCAGGTCTTTCTAAAATTATCTTGTTCATCATTTTTATAGGATAATAAATAATATTCCATTACCCCATATGCCATAATTTATTCAATCATTTCCAGTTTTTTGCTACCACAAGAAAGAGCTGCTACAAGTGTTTTTGCACATGTTAGTCCTTTTCCCTCCTTTATGATTTCTTTGGGATATAGACTCAATAGTGGGACTATTGGATCCAAGGGTATGGACAGTTTTATAGCTATTTGGGCATAGTTCCAAACTGCTTTCCAGAATAGTTGGATCATTTCACAACTCTGTCAACAATATATTAGTGTCCCAGTTTTCCCACATCCCCTCCAATATTTATCCTTATCTTTTCCTGTCATCTTAGCCAATCTGAGAGGTGTGATATGGTACCATAGAGTTATTTTGATTTATATTTCTCTAATCATTAGGGATTTAGAATATTTCTTCATATGACTATAGATGCCTTTAATTTCAGAATCTGAAAATTGTCTGTTCATATTCTTTGACTATTTGTCAGTTGGGGAATGACCTGTATTCTTATAGTTTTGACACAATTCTATAAATATTTTAGAAATGAGGTCTTTCAGAAATACTGGTGCAAAACTTTTTTCTCAGCTTTGTATGTCCCTTTTAATGTTGTTTCTGTTGGTTTTGCTTGCACAAACCCTTTTTAATTTAGTGTAATCGAAGTTGTCCATTTTGAATTTCATAATGTTCTCTAGTTCTTCTTTGGTCATAAATTCCTCCCTTTCCCAAAGATCTGATAAGTAAATTATCCCTTGCTTTCCTAATTTGCTTATGGTACCACTTTTAAATTTTTAAAAAAAAATTATTTATTTTTAATATACAATGTCTTATAAATCATGTTGGGAGAGAAAAATCAGAGCAGGAAAAACCATGGGAGAGATAAAAAAAAAAATCAGAAAAAAGAAGTGAACATAGCATGTGCTGATTTACATTCAGTCTCCTTAGTTATTTTTCTGGATGCAGATGGCATTTTCTGCCCAAAGTCTATTGGGATTGCTTTGGATCATTGAATCACTGAGAAGAACCAAGTCTTTTATAGTTGATCATCGCACATTCTTGCTGTTACTGAGTACAATGTATTTCTGATTCTGCTTGTTTCATTTAGCATCAGTTTGTGTAAATCTTTCCAGGCCTTTCTAAAATCAGCTTGTTCAACATTTTTTTATAGTGCAATAATATTCCCTTACCTTTATATACCACAACTTGTTCAGCCATTCCCCAATTGATGAGCATCTACTCATTTTCTAATTCTTTGCTACCACAAAAAGAGCTGCTACAAACATTTTTGTACATGTGAGTCCTTTCTCCTCCTTTATAATTTCCTTGGGATACACACCAGTAATGACACTGCTGGGTCAGAGGGTATGCACAGTTTAATAGCCATTGGGGCATAGTTCCAGATTGCTCTCCAGAATGTTTGAATCATTTCATAATCCTACCAACAATGCATTAGTGTCCCAGGTTTCCCATATCTCCTCCAACATTTACCATTATCTTTTCCTGTCATCTTAGCTAATCTAAGAGATGTGAGGTGGGACCTCACAGTTGTTTTAATTTGCATTTCTTTGATCAATAGTGATTTAGAACATTTTTTCATATAACTATAGATGGCTTTAATTTTCATGTTTAATTTAATTTAATTAAAATTAATTTAATCTTGTTTCTATTGCTTTTGTTTGTGCAAAACCTTTTTAATTTATTATAATCAAAGTTGTCCATTTTGCCTTTCATAATGTTCTCTGGTTCTTCTTTGGTCATAAATTCCTCTCTTCTCCAAAGATCTGATAGGTAAATTATCCTTTGTTCTACTAATTTGTTTATGGTATCCTCTCTATGCCCACATCTTGTACTTATTTTGACCTTATTTTGGTGTAGGATATGAGATATAGGTCTATGCCGAGTTTGACATATTATTTTCTAGTTTTTCCAGCAAATTTTGTGAAATAGTAAATTCTTATCCCAGAAGCTGGAGTTTGGAGGTTTATCAAGATTAGATATACTAGATTACTGTCATTATAGATTTTTGTGTTGTGTGTATTTAACCTATTCCACTGATCCACCACTCTATTTTTAAGCCAGTATCAAATGGTTTTGATGATTGCTGCTTTATAATATAGTTTTAGAGCTGGTACTGGTAGGCCAGTTATTTTTTTCATTAATTCCATTGATATTTTTGATCTTTTGTTCTTCCAGACGAATTTTGTTATTTTTTTTTCTAGCTCTATAAAATAATTTTTTGACAGTTTGATTGGTATGGCACTGAACAAGTAGACCAATTTAGGCAAAATTGTCATTTTAATTATAATAACTTGGCTTATCAATGAGTAACTGATGTTATTCCACTTGTTTAGATCTAATTTTATTTGTGTGAGAAGTGTTTTGTAATTGTATTCATTTTGCTCCTGGGTTTGTCTTGGTAGGGAAACACCCAAATATTTTATTTTGTCTACAATTTTTTTAAATGAAGTTTTTCTTTCTATCTCTTGCTACTGGGCTTTGTCAGTAATATAGAAATGCCGATGATTTGTGTGGGTTTATTTTATATCCTGCAACTTTGCTAAAGCTGTTAATTGTTTTGCATAGGTTTCTGGAAGATTTTCTAGAATTCTTTAAGTATATCATCAAATCATCTGCAAAGAGTGGTAGTTTTATCTCCTCATTACTTCTTCTAATTCCTTTAATTTCTTTTTCTTTTCTTATTGCTAAAGCCAACATTTATAGTGAAATATTGAATAATAGTGGTGATAATGGGCATCTTTATTTCATCCCTGATCTTAATGGAAATGAGTCCAGCTTCTTTCAATTACAAATAATGTTTTCTGTTGGTTTTAAATAGATGCTGCTTATTATTTTAAGGAAAAATTTCATTATCCCTATGCTTGCTAGTGTTTTTAATAGGAATGGGTATTGTATTTTGTCAAAAGCTTTTTCTGCATCTGTGGAGATTATCATATGATTTCTGTTCATTTTGTTATTGATATGGTTGATTTCTGTTCTCTTTTTTGAAAATTGTGACATTTACCCTTCTCTTTTATTGTGGAATCTCGCCTTTCCCCACCATGATTTTAATAAATATCATTGTATTTTGAAGTCCCTTTAATGAAGGCAGGAGTTGGAGATGGCATCTTAACTTTTGTTTTGCCACTAGACTCTCACAGCAGATGAGTGTGCAGCTCTTCCCACTTAAATTCAATTCACATGCCTCATGATGTCATTGGTCCTCTTTGAGAATGAAAGATGAACAACAATTTGTGAGGAATAGCAGCTGCCCATTGGGGACCCAACCTGTCAATCTGTGTCAGATAATGCTGTTTCTCCTCCTCTTTTTTTTTTCTCCTCCTCCTCCTCTTCCTGCTCTTTCTCCTCCTCCTCCTTTTTCTCTTTGTCCTTCTCCTTCCTTTATCACATGTGGTCTATCTGTCCATGTGGGGAGTCACACCCTTACATATGAGTACTCTGTTGAAAGGAATATAGTTTTTAATTGTTCATATTTTGTAAGATATCTTAAGTTTGGGGAATAGAATTTTTTTTAGATTTCCTATTTATTTAGCATTTGTTTTTCAAGAAGTTTAGTTTTTATTTATGATTTCTTGAAATATAGCTCTGAAAAAACAGGTTTTGAAAAAGCCCTCTGCGATTTAAATGGAGTCCCCTGACTAGCCTTTAAACCCAAATCATACTGGCTTTCATCAAAAGGTCAATAATTGGTCTCAGCCCAAGCCACACTTGGTCTTGATAGGATTTTGACTGGTCAGAATGAATATAAATAGCGATTGGCCAGAAACTCTTAAGATCTTCCCCTCTCAGATAGATTCTTTTGTGATGGCAAACTAGACCATCTTTTGTCTCAATTCTTACCTGACCCTTAATCACTGAATGGGCATTGTCTCAGAAAAACTGAGACCTGGGAAATACCTTAGTTTTAAAAGGTCAAGGTCACTCATTGCATCCTGCGCCATGGCAGATCCTCTTGATTTTTCTCTTGCCACTGGATTCTGATGACTCTGGAGGAAAGTGTGAGGCAGATGACTTTGCATAGCTCTGTCTCATAATGATGAAACATTCACTGCATAAATATGGACTACATTGCCACAAATACATATTCCATCACTAAGAAGAGTGGATATGCAAAGGGATCATGCAATGGGTTGCATTCCTAGGAAATATATGTCCACAGGACATACAAAGAAGGTCAATTTATGTCTTGGAAGCTACAAACCCACGGATGTTTTTTTTAATAATGTTATTAATCTGCTCTCCTTGGGTTGGATCTCCTTTCCTGTCATTGTTAAGCACGCACCTTGGTATTCCATTATGCTTTTTTTCCCCACTTTTCCATACTTTTTCCTGTCTTTTTCTGCTGGATAAGCCACTGCACTGATCTTATGGAATCTCCTATCCCCATATTCTTTTCCTGAGCAAGTTAGTTTTCATCTCATTTGTACTGACTGTTATACTGACTAAAAAGCATCTTGTTGGTAAAGGAAGTCTAATTACTCTTTAGCCATAGTCAAAGTTAAAGAACCATCATACTCAGCTAACAAAAGCCAGGAAAAGTGTCCTTAGGCTAAAATTAAGATTTTTCTTTTAGCTCCTATGCCAAGGGCTTAGATTCTCATTCTTTATCACAGCAACTATTTGACTTAGAATTAGGAATTCCCAAGATTCTTTTGGGTTTGATGTATAAATAATTTTGATCTAGAATAAAAGCTATATGAAAATAATAAAAGCTATGAAAAGAGTCATAGTGATGAAATTAGATTCATGCAATCAAAATGATGAGATCAGGGTTCCTGGTGGTCAGGGAGTTAAATGATGAGACTAGTGGCAGGTTTGGGATTCAGGGAACCAAATGAAGAGGTTTGGCTCCCCTAAATCCCCTTTAAGATTCTCACAAGATTGGGAGTTGTGGGAACCCCCTTCTGATGGTGCAGAGGTCCTTCATAAAGGAATTTACGAGCTCAAAAAGCTAGACTGATAAAATGAGGTTTATTATTGGCATTGGGAAGTCAGCCTTTGCTGTGCATTAATAGAAAGGCTAAATTCCTTAGTGGCAAGGAACTGACAGAGAGATGTAAAGGCTTATTAGGGAAATAGGTGAGGGAGATAAAGAGAGGATAACACTGAAAGAGAATATTATTTCAGCGGGCAGAGGTTTTCTTGGCATAGCATGGTATAGCATGATATGGCATGTTAGATCCTCTGTGAGGAATGAGTTTAAAACTGGCTCTTTTTAATAATAGAAGCCTTGGCTACAAGCTGGGGTTTTTGCTCTTGATGGGGCTGGGTTTCAGCTTGAGCTGGAATTGAATAGAATTGAATGAGTCTTTCTTCAATTCAATGGGAAGCTTAATCAGTAGTGAGTGTTATCAATGGGGGTGGTGTCCATCTCAGGATCTTTTACAGAGGCCAGGATTCAAGGAGAATCTGTCCCTTAAGGAGTTTTAGAGAGAGTTTCAGGGCTCCCCTTATCAATAGTTCTTTGTTCTCCGAGGCTGAATTATTCTTTTTATTATCTATATCTTTTAGCAGAATAAAACTTGTACCTTTGGTGTTGTATTTTGGTCTGTGAAAAGCCCCACTGTCTCCTTTCATTGATATTTATTATGTTGAATAGCATAATAATAAATATGAATATTGATATAATGCTCTGGTAATAATATCCCTATTTTACAGAGGAGGAAATGGAAGGTCAGAAGATTTAAATGACTTCTTGTGGTTGTACAATGTTTGAGGTGGAAATCCAGGAGTCCGGATGCTCTTGACTCCATTTATAACATTTTGTCACTATTAACTATGCCATTCAGTACTTTCTAACATGCCATTATATTAGTGATAGCACATCATTCATTCATTGCTCATTAGAAGCACTATTTGTAGCATGTTGAGCAAGAGACTATGTGGGATGGGGGCAAGAACCCCTTCCCCAAATGAACTCATCAGAGACATCTTCAGGTACAAAGAGAAAACCTTTAGTTTTCTCTTTAGTCCTTGCAGGGAGAAGCACAGACACGCACCTGGGAGCCATTTTAACTCCCACCATGTGCTCGTGGTACCTGACCAGCTTCAGGCTTGTTGGGATTTAAATAGCAAAAGACCCAAGCCTTTTCATTGGATAGACTAAAAAGACATAACTATCCTTGACCAGTGGTCACCAATGTTGGCTGCTTCCCACAGATCACCTGTAACTTCTGTGGATCTGACCTTTAGAGACCATGTGACTGCCTGAAACCTAAAGTCCAAGACCTGATCTTCTGGCTCTGGGAATAGGGATCATGTGACTTAATCTCAAACTGAGAAAACTTCATCCAATCAATCCCATTCAAGATTTGGCATCAAGAATACTTTAATTAAATTCTTATATCTGACACTATCTGTGGGATGTTGGGTAAGTAATTTAGCTTTTCTTGGTATCAATTTTCTTATCTGTAAAATAGGCATCATAATAGCAACTCTTTAGCTGGCCTATTGTGAGCCTCAAGAGATCATATATTAAAAAGTGCCAATTATTATTATTATTATCCAGTTATTCCCTATCTGTTGAACTTGTTTCCAGGTTGGGTGTTGTTGTTGTTTTTTAATGACAGATAAAACAGTTGTGAACATTTTTATACAGCTATGTCCTTTCTTTTAATGACATCCTTAGGGCATAGCCCAAATAGAAGGCAAAAGGTTGGATCAGTTTTGCAGCTCTTACTATACGTTGACATCTATTTATACCAATCTATAGTCCTGTCAATATAGTTGAGAGCCTGCTTCCAAACAACTATGGTAACATTGAAGATGATCACTTTTAATGATTTTTTTTGCCAATTAAAATGTTTTAAAAGAGGAAGGTATAATGTAAAATTATTTTAATTTACATTTCTATTATTACTAGAAACTTCACAATTTTTAAAATATATGATTTTTTTTCAAGTAACTATTACTATGTTTCCTCCTTCAAACACTATCTGTTTACATTCTTTGGATGTGTGTGTATATTTATTCTGCATTGGGGAATGGGAATTGTTTTTACAGATTTAGTTTGGGTCCTTATGGATTCTGGATATTATATTTAAAGCAACCATATTTATCACAAAGATTTCCTCCAATCTGCTTATTTTTTATTTATTTTGGAAACATTGCTTTTTATCATACAAAGATTTGCCCCCCTCCTCCCTTTTTAGAAATAATCCTATCCCCCAGGCATATCCTTTATGATTTTTTACATTTTTGGTGATCATCAATATAGTGTAAAAAAGTATTGAATTAGGAATTGAGGCTCTGGGCTCCTGATGTGTAACCTCTGACAAGGTATTTCCCCTCTGTGGGTCTTAAGTTTCTTTCTGTGAAATAAAAGGACTACATGAGATGATCTACAAGACACCTTTCAGTTCTAAACTTGGGGATATACTGAAACAGCTTGAATTTCCATTTCCCTCTTTGTTACCTTCCTTTTCTTGGAAACTCTGGCTTATAGTTCTTCCAGTAGTAGTGGAACTGGGAGCAAATCATTAGGGGCATTCCAAGTTTACAATACCTCTGTTGCTATTTTAAAATGATTGATGCTGGGAAAACAATTGTCTAAATCCTTAACCATTCCAAAGTAAACTCTCCAAGTGTTATATCTACAGTAGGTGGCAGATCCCCACGACCTGCTTTCTCTCTATCTTCCCCCTCCCCTCTCAGCACCCCCTAATGCTTGGCCTCAAGGTGCAGTCAATCCAATACAATCCATCTAATATTTATTATTAGATACATAAATACATACTATTTATTATGTATTTACTATGTGTGATACACTGTGCTAGGTACTGAGAATGCAATAACAAAATGAAAAATACCCTGAGCCCTTACAAGGCATCATGGTACAGACAGAAACACATTGGATCAGGAAATCAGAGGATTTATGATCAAATCCTGATGCTGTCACCTATTACTTATATGACTCTGAGCAAATCCTTTCCCCCTTCTAGGCTCCACTTTCCTCATCTATAAAATGAAGGATAACTTCTAAGAGCCATTTCAGTTCTAAATTTGTGCTATTCTTAATCTTTAAAAGTTGATTGTTTTTTCGAAGTGTTATTATCATGGTTTAAATTGTTATTTTGGTTTTGTTTTTTCATTCTTTACTAGCTTATAAAAATCTTCAAAATTGTTCATTTAAAAATTGCTGATTTTTATAATATTGATTGTCATTATATATATCATTTTATAACATATATAATTATACTAATATAAATTGTCCTGGTTTTGTTTACTTCACTCCTTATCAATTCATGTAAATTTTTCCACATCTCTTTGAAATCGATTCCTTATTTCTTTTAAGATAATAACATACTCTATAGCATTCACATATCACAATTTAATCAGCCATATCCTAAATCTGGGTAATTTTCCTGGGGAATATAACATGCAAACATAATAATTTGAGGAGAAAGGATTGAGCTAAAGGGGTCAGGAAAGGCTTGCAGTGGGAGAGGACACATGATCTGAGCCTCATGGGACAGGAAGGACCCTGGCAGCAGAGGTGAGAAGAGAAGGCATTCCAGGCTCATGGCCTATGAGAAGCTAGCTAACAGCAGCTAGCTCAGTTTGCTGATCAAGTGAAATATGTACATCAAGACAGAAAAGGTAGGCTGGACCAAGATTGTTAAGAATTTAAAACACAAAACAAAGGTGTTTATAGTTTATCTTACAGCTGCTCTGGAGCTGAAGCTATGAGAGAGACACACATTCAGACATGCTTTAGGAAAACTTTTTTGGTAACTATGTGAGGATGGATGCAGTAGGGAAGAAACAGGAGAATTTGTGCAATAGCACAAATGAGAGATGATGAGAACCTGGGCTGAGGTGAGGACCATTTGGGGAACAGAGCCCAGAGCTGGAGTGGAGGTAGAATCCATTAGACTTGGCAATTGATTGCCTTTGGGGCATGTGATGGAGACAGGCCAGACACCTCAATGAGCAATAGTGTTTTTAAAAAGATTTTTATTGAATTTTTTTTATTTTTATATAATTTTGTTTCCCCCTGTATACTTTCCATTAACAGAAAGTAATTCCTTATGACAAGAAATTAAAAAGAAAAAGAGGAAACCCCATGCCCCAGAAAATACAATCAATATATCAAACAAGTCAATATTCCACACAACATTGCAAAGCCTAGTCCCCACTTTGCAAATGAATGGATAGAGGTGTAAACTCTCTGAGATCCTGCTTGTCTTTTGTAATTTAGCTACATACTTTTGATTGGAGGATGGGAGGAGTGTCATTCCCTTATTGTGGTCTTTTCTTACCTCTGCTTGCTTTGCTTTAGAGATAGTCAAGAAGCTCTCATGGCTCTCTGTCATGTTTAGAACCAAATGCAAAACTCTGGTGTCTAAAGCCATCCACAAACTTGCTTCAATCTATTTAGCTCCTGTTCAAAGCTGCCTTGAAATCTCGCAGCACCACCATCACTCCCTGGAGTAGACTAGGTCATTTATCAAGCCTCTCCTCCTCTGAGATCTCAGTGCTTTGTCTTCTGGTGAATTCAATTAACATTTACTTAGAATCATAGAGTCAAAGAATGTTAGAGCTGAAAGGATGCTTAGAGACAAGGGTGTCCTAGTGTTAGCTCCAGCTGGCTCTGGAGAGGGATTGTTCAATTTTTAGGGTAAGGAATTACTACAAATTAGAATTTGATTTATTGTTTTGTTCATTGTCTAGATTTAAGAAAGTGTTAATAACGTAACTTAAACTTAAATGGGAATGGGACTACATTCCTCATTCTTCCTCCCAGAACCTGGGAGATTTCAAGGTAGTTTTGAACAGGAGCTAGATAGGTTGAAGCAAGTTTATGAAGTGGTTTAAACAGCAAACAGCGTTTTGCATTTGTTCCTAAAAGTAATAGAGAGCCCTAGGAGCCTCTTGACTATCTCTAAAGCAAAGCAAGCAGAGGTAAGAAACCAGCAAGTTCCTGTATGACTTTATAAATATTGTTTGAGCTCCTCAGGAGTGCAGTAGAAAGCTTAGGGAAGTCACCCCCAGATTAGAGGCTTGGTCACTATGGGATTTTGATGATGATAATAATAACAATACCTGGAATTTATATAGCACTTTAAGGTTTGCAAAATGCTTGCATCCATTATCTCACACAATGGCTTCGCTTAGAAATAACTTCATCTGATTCCATCATATACACATTGGGAAACTGAGACCAAAAGAGGAGAATTGACTTCTCCAAGATATCAAAGCTAGTTGATGGTAGAGCAGAGACTAAAACCTAGCTCTCTTGGCTTGGTGGTTTTATTCTATTTACGGACCTTCTCATTCTGTTTCTGTCCTTCATAACCACAGCCACCTGTACAAATATACTGGGGGGAAGGGAGGGAGCCAAAGGAAGAAGGCCACCTACTCTTTCCATTCCTCCCAAATACCCTGATTTGAAGAGAATGTGGAAATCGAGTCTTTTTGATAATGCAGGCCATCTGCTGGAGAGGATGGAGGTGGGGTGCATTTTGCTTGGATGGGGCTGCAATGTTCCTGCAGCTAATTCACGGGCAAACTCCAAGGGCTAGAGCAATCAGAAGAGGCTGGAAGTGTCAAGTCCAAGGGGAAATGAATGAAGGCTAAACAGCTGCAAGGGGGTGGAGTTCCTCCAGCTGGTGACCTCAGATTGCAATTCCCCCTGGAGGGAAGAAGGCTATTTATGGAAAAGGAGACTGAGTTCTGGACCACCCAGCCTGCTATGGGAGCCTGTCTAGGTACAGAAATTTCTGATGGTGCAAATCCCCCCAGACATGTCTTAATCCTGGCCAACCCCTTGTCACCCGCTTCTTCTCTGGGGGCCTCAAAAGACTGTCTGCTCCAGAGGCCAGAGTGGCTCTGCCTCATGAGTGGGATAGAACACCATCTCTCTGATTCCAAGGCACTTAATTTGACGGCACAAAAGGACCTTGGAGACCATCCAGCCAAGCCCCTTCTCTTACTGAGGAGGAACTGAATCCCAGAGAGGAGAAGTGTTAAGATCGTTGTCAGTGGCTTAGTCCTGACTGGACCTCTGGGCTCCTGCCTCTCAGTACAGGGCTCTTTCCCCTCCCTATCCTGCTCCACAGCTGCCCTTCTGTTTATGCGGAAGCACACAGCTTATGGGGGATTTTCAGGGAAGTAAAAGGGTAAGAGGGGTGTGTGTGTGTGTGTGTGTGTGTGTGTGTGTGTGTGTGTGTGCGCGTGCGCGCGCGAAAAGTAGCAAACAGGCCAAACTAAATCGAACTAATAAACATTTATTAAGCACCCACTATTGCTAGACTGTTGAGGGCCAGCTCTGAAGAGTCAGAGGATTGAGACCAGCCCAGGTTTTCCCTGTAGCTTGTCTTGAAGCTGATGGCTTTTTAAACTCAAGATGTCTGTTCTGTTTCTTGAGCACAGTATTATCTTAAAATTACAAGGAAGTTTAGGAAACAGCCATGGTTCAGGGAAGTTGCAAACTAAGCAACGTGGTTAAAGTTTACATGGGGAAGATGCTTGTTGTTACTTTAGCTAAGATATCTAAATTTTTACGCTCAGATTAATAAAGAGCTTGTTGTTCACATTTCCCACCTGGCCCATCCATGTGATTCTTTCTCTCTTTGCACTCTGTCGGCATTTGACCACGGCCATTCCCAAACAGGGACCTGAAAGGAAAGCTATCCCTGGCTGAGTGGCCCTGAATGAAAAGGAGCTCCGGTCATGGAAAGAAAATGGCTAACAAAGTAGGGCCATAATTTTCCACATATAGTTTCATTCACCAGGTTAAGCAGGGATTAAAAGATAAAAGCCTGCCACTTTTTGGCCTTTTCGATTCAAAGTGAAAGTTAACTACACAGGCTGAGCAGCATCCCCAAAGAATAGTTAGCTAATATGAGGCAGAGCTCCTCAACAGAAAGAGAGAGAGAACATTATCTGAAAGTGTTAAAATCATTAATAAGAGATAGGGAATTGTTGATCACTTCTGGACAGTTGTTGAATTCTTAGACACGGTATCCCAAAGAAGGGACAATAGATGTGGGAAAATGGGAAATAATAGGTAGACAGTTAAGTGAATATTATCGAGAATGCAGACTTTGTGCTTTTCTGGTATCCACTTTTTCAATTTGGAATGTACTGAAGATATGTCTCCAAAAACCAGAAGAGGGACCTATGGTCACTAAAGTAATTAAAGTAGAAGCTTCCTGTGGCACTACAGAAGAAGAAGAGGTCTATTAATGAAAACAGAAATTAAGAATTAAGTAAATGATGAGGTAGCAGAAGTTTTAAGGTCCTTTCCACACTCTAACTGCTCCTCCAAAGTATTCATCTCAATTAAATCTTTGTAAGGAGGAAGAAGACATTGTGATTAGAGCTGTAAGACAGGCTCAAGCAGCAGGACAAGGAGAGGTCATTAAAGAATATCACTTCTTTGATCTAAAATTGCTAAAAGAATTAAAACACACATGAATATGGAGCTAACAATCCATATGTGTTTTTGCTACTGGAGAGCATTTCCCAAACGCTTTCGCTCCTCAGGATTGGCAGACTTTGACATGGATGGTCATGGAGGGAGGTGACTAGTTATAGAAATCAGAGTTTTGGGAATTATGTTAGGAGAAGGCTAGACAGAATCATCGACAGGGTGTAAACTGGCACTGGGAACTATTTGAAATTAAGAGACCAACTAAATTATGATAAGGTCCCAGGGAAAACCTATCTCTCCACTTCCTATACAAAGCTTGTTCAAGGCCCTCAAGAACCTTTTCCCAACTTGGTTGCTTGTCTGACACTAGCCATTCAATGAAATGTCAGCAACTCTGAGGCAGCTTCAATTCTGTTACAAAGATTAGCTAAGGAAAATGCTAACACTGACTGTACAAAGTGCTTAACTGGAACAAGGGATGACATACCTATTGCAGAAATGATAAAACGATGTCAGAATGTAGGGACAATGGCCTTTGTAGCTGAATCCTTTGCTGTGGCATTAACATCACCCAGAGGCATCAAAGATCACCATTGTTATAATTGTGGAAATCAGGGACACATGAAAAAATATTGCAAAGCCCCCATTAGTCAGCCACAGGCACAAAAATCTTGAATAAGCATGGAATATTGTTAAATCATGTGCAAAATGTATCCTCTATCTTCCTTCTTTGCATATTCCCTTCATTAATCCAAGAGGTCTTCATCCAATAGAATATGGCAGATGAATGTCACTCATTACCCATCTTTCAGGCATCTTCACGACATACATATAACTGTGGATATCTTCTCTGGATTTAGTATGACTACCCCTCAAGCCAGGGAAGCTACCACCCATTTTTTTTTTTTTTTTGAGCTTTAGTATTCTTGGCATTCCTAAGACTGATAATAGTCTTGCTTATTTATACTAGTAGGAATTTTACACAATTCTGTCTCACCTGGAATATTACTCTATAGGCATTCCATATAATCCTACTGGGCAAGCCATTGTTGAAAGATGCAACAAAGTTATTAAAATCCTCCTTGACAAACAGAAAAAAGGGAGAATAGAAAATGGGGCAAGAAGGAGATTGGGTCAGGTGGTTTATATACCATCAATTTTTTTTTTTGACACCAGATGATCAGGGATAAACTCCACACTTTGCAGGACAAAAGAACGGGTTGTCAGATGGGTCTGAGTTCTGAGAAACATCTATATGTGTCAACACACTAATTGCAAGGATGATGACTGGGAGAATCAGTGGGACAGAAGAGGAAAGTAAGACCATGATGGAGGAGAACAGACAAAGGAAAAAAGGTACTAGAACACTGATTTGTCTCCTCATGGTGATGTCTATTATGGGTGCCTAGAGGATGGAAGAATGATTACATTGAACTTATAGACCTTATCTCCCTTGGCTTAAACCTGTTACTTGATTGATAACTTGGCCCCAATAAATGTAAATGATACTGAGAGTCTGGGAGGAAAAGCACAGAACCTGTATATTGTAAATATTAATAAGACTATATCTATGCAGCTTTTAGCAAGCTAGATGTGTTAGAGCAGTTGGTGTTAGCATTAGGAAGACATATACAACAATTAGAAATGCACTTCAATTTGAAATGTGATTATCATTATTCTTTTATCTGTGTATCCCTATGTGTATTCAAATTTCACTAATGTGACTATAGAATAAATATTAAACAAGCTTCAGGATGCATGGCCTTCTGAAATATTACATGGAAATTAGTCGCTTGTCTAAGATACAACATGAAATAACTGATTTTCATATTGATGATATTGACTATCAAGAAATTGCAAACAAACTGTTAAATTGGATAAATCAACTCAAATCTTTTAAAATGTATTAAGCTTGCTATTGCACTTTGTACCTTGGAAATGTTTTGTATTTATTTTATATTTCCTTGTTCCCTGTTGCTTAAGATATGCTGGCCACATTTTAGGTGAGCTTTATGCATCCTTTCATTATCTCAAATTAGCAAAGAAAAAAAGGGGGAAATGTCGAGGGCCACCTCTGAGGAGTTGGAGGATTCAGGCCAGCCCAGATAGCTTTCTCTGTAGCTTGTCCTGAGCCTGAAGGCTGTGTAAACTCAGAATATTGGCTCACCACTTCTCTGTTCTGTCTCTTGAGAACAGCATTATCTGTTTAGGGAAAATTTAGGAAATTTAGGAAACAGGTAAGGTGCATGGAAGGTGCAAGCTAAGCAATGTGGTTAAGGTTCTCATGGGAAAAATGTTTGTTGTTACCTTAGCTAAAGATATATAAATCTTTACACTCAGATTTTTTTTTTTTCTTTTTTTTTTTTTTTTTTTTTAACACTAAGGCAATTGGAGTTAAGTGGCTTGCCTGGGGTCACACAGCTAGGAAATGTTAAGTGTCTGAGACCAGATTTGAACTCTGGTCCTACTGACTGCAGGGCTGGTGGTCTATCCATTGCACCATCTAGCTGCCCCATACCTTTACATTAATAAATGGAGCTTGTTCTTCACATCTCCCACTTGGCCCATGTGATTCTTTCTCTCTTCACATTCAATAGGTATTTGGCCACAGCTAGGGGATGCAGATGTTTCTGGCACCATTCACAGTGTTAGGTGATGTGAAATGAGAAATGACTATTTTTCCCTCTTCTCAAAGAAGCCCATCTGGGTATTATCAGATAAAACTAATTCCTAGATTATTCTGATTGTGAGAATGGAACTCTTATCTATCCCCCAACCTCTGTGCATCTTTTAACAACCTTTGAGATATTGATTAGCATATCTTTAGATAGGTCTGGTATCTGGTCTGTCAGGTGCATTCCATCTGGTTCCTTGATTCCCCTACCTTTGAGCTCCCTGGTCCTTCCTCTCTCTTTGATCCTTCCCCTGAGTTCCTGCCTGGGAAACACCAAGGCTGTATTTCCCTTATAAAGGAGCTTTGTTAAGTTCTTTTTAGGAGTAAGCCCACTATGAGCTTCTCTCTTTCTCTCTCTCATGGTGCCTTCCCTTTAATGGCACCTTTCTCCTTTCTCTAACTAACTCTAGTTAATAACTAAACTCCTCTATGAATTTAGGCTGCCAGTCAATGGCCTACTCAGGTCCCATGGCATATTCCTTTCATGGATTCTCTCAAATTCCTTTCCTTTCTAACTATATGTTTTCCCAATTCTCTTTCATATTTGCCGCTCTTGATGCCTATTTTATCTCTTCTTTTCTTTTTAAACTTTTTTTCCTAAATAAACCTTCCTTTTGGCAAAGAGAACGACCATTGTGAATTTGTCATGTGTTTATTTTGAACTAGGATTGCTACCCCAACCTCATCACTAGGCACCAGGAATACAAATGTTTTTCTTCATTCTGCTTCCCTCTAGTGCTTTTCATCTGTTTATTATTTCCAACTTATCCTGTTTGTAGCTTATTTGTACTTAGTCATTTGCATGTGATCCTTCTAGATTGTGAGCTCCACAAGAGCTGGGACTGATTGCCTTACTTTTCTTTGTACAGTATCCAGCACAATATTGAGCACATAGTAGGTAATTAACAAATGTTTGTTGAGCTATTGGCCAAAGAAGCCTATATTTTATTGAGGAAATGGCACATATAATTACACACAAAATAAATACAAGGTAAATTTTGGAAGAAAATAGCATGGAGGATTAAAAAAAGTACCACACATGAAAGGTAGAGCTTAAGCAGAATTTTAAAGGAAACTATAGGTTCTAAAAGGCAGAGATGAAGGTGGAGATATCCTCCTGGGAGAGAGCCAGTGAAAAGACACAGAGATGAAAGGGAGATGGAGTGTCATACATGGAAGACAAAAAGAAAGCCATTTTGGTTGGATGTGTATGAAGGGAAGTAATGGGTAATCAGGCTGGAAAAGTAGATTATTCCCCAGTGGCAAAGGGGTCTATGTGGCACACTAATTAGTTTGTATTTGATTCTAGAGGTAATAGGGAGTCATTGGAATTTATTGAGTAGACGAGTGATGGGGTTTTCTCTGGCACCTGTGTGAAGAATGGGTAGGACAGCAGAAAGATTTGAGGCAGGGAGATTAATTAGGAAGTTATTGCAGTAGTCCAAAGGAGAGGTAATAAGGCTTTTAAAGTAGGATGGTAGCCATGGGAGTAAAGAGAAGAAGGGAAGTATGAGAGAGACTGTGGAAGTAAAATCAACAAGACTTGGAAATTGTTTGGACATGGGTAGAGGGGATGATCACTCCTGGTAGAATAAAGAGTAGAGGATGATATTATGGTTGTAAACATGGTTTATTGGAATGATAGTGGTTCCTCATCAGAAAAGTTTAAATACAGAGACAGGACATTCGAAAAGTTTCTATAGCAGAGCTTGTTTTTTGAAGGTCACCAAAGTTGGATACCCTTGTTTTTTTCATCTTTTGCTTTCTCAGTACTTCATCCATTTGTTTTTGTGAGAAGGGCCATACCTGATAAGATTCCAGTACCCCAATTGCTCAATAGAAGCTGCCAAGAAGAGAGGCTAAGAGAAAGAAGACAGATCTAAGAGTTAGGTTCATGGCCTGGTTTTGCAAATAAACTTAGTGTGACTTTGGGCATATTCCGCCCTTCACCCTCCACAGACCTTGCACTCCTCATCTGTTATTGGAATGGGTGAACCATGATAGTGGCCAAGTTCCCTGCCATCTCTGACCTTCTATGTTCATGCTGATATTCCAGAAAAGATCTCAAACTAACTGCCCCTAGAGGCAACTTTGATTCTCAATGACTTTCTCAACACTAAGCTGTTTTGCTTTTATGGTGACATGACATGGTCCATGGCATGAATTTGTGCTAGAACAAGTAATATTCTGGAATAAACATGATCTGTTGGCTGTGCTAAAGTGGGAAGGGTGCTGTGCTTGGAGAAAGAAAACCAGGGCTTCAGATTTGTCTTAGCCATATATTATTTGTATAACTGAGATAATCAATCAATCAATATTTATTAAGTGCCTGCTATATGTCAGACACTGTGCTAAGTGCTGGGGAAACAAGAGGCAAAAGACATTCCCTTCCCTCAAGGAAGAGTTTGCAAACTAATGATAAGCCACTTACTCTCTCTGAGCCTCAGTTTCCTCATCTGTAAAATAGGAATAATAATACTTAAACTACCTACCTCATAGAGTTGTTTCAAGTAACAAATGGAAGAACTTATACAATTGGAGGTTGGTGCTGGGAACTGTGATTTCATTGGTAGAAGAACTCTTGGATAAGTGTGGGGATCACTATATGTCCACTTAGGCTTGGTTGGCTAGTTTTGCTGAACTGCTCGTTTACTCTTTCATTTTATTCTTTGTTTGGGATGACACTTTAAGTGAGGGAAGAGGGAGAGGCATACTGGGAAAAGAAGATAATGTAAAAACAAGACAAAAATTAAAAATAAAAAATCCACATAAATTGATGACCTCAGTATAAACAAAACCAGAATCACAGAATCTCATCCTGTCCTATCACCAGTCATCTTGATCTTTGTCTTGCCACTGGACTTAAGATAAACCTAGAGGTGACAGTGAGGCTGATGATTGCAAAGCTTGGTCTCACTTGAATAGTTCACTGTTAGGTCAACATTTCATCTTCTTGATGTCATTAGTCTTCTTACTAAGAACTAAGGACAAAACAACAAATAACACAAAAACACAGAGTCTCTTAGAAGCCAATTTATCCAATCTGTGTGTGCCTAGGAATCCCTTCTTTCACATCCCCAGCAAGTCATTATTAAGCTTCTGCTTGGATACAGTCTCCCCTTTCCTGCAGTAAAGAACTCCCTATCTTCCAAGAGATCCATTCCACTCTTAACTCTAAATGTTTGCAAGTCTCGCCTTATATTGAGCTGAAATCTGCACAGGAAAATTGGAAGCTAGTATGGAAAAAATTAGGGCTCGACCCACACCTAACATCACATACCAAGATAAGATCTAAATTGGCTTCATGATTTAGACATAAAGAGTGATATTATAAGCAAATTAGAGGAACATAGGATAGTCTACCTCTCAGATCTGTGAGAAGGAAGGAATTTGTGTCCAAAGAAGAACCAAAACTCATAGAACACTATGGAACACT
The DNA here is from genome assembly GCF_902635505.1 of Sarcophilus harrisii. Classification (NCBI taxonomy): domain Eukaryota; kingdom Metazoa; phylum Chordata; class Mammalia; order Dasyuromorphia; family Dasyuridae; genus Sarcophilus; species Sarcophilus harrisii. Next base: position 477,966,674 of record NC_045427.1, on the reverse strand, counting down.
ATAACACTGAACATATTGGAAAACTAGATAGACAATTTTGATTATATTAAATTAAAAAGTTTTTGTACAAATAAAACTAATGTAGACAAGATCAGAAGGGAAGCAATAGATTGGGAAATCATTTTTACATTTAAGGGTTCTGATAAAGGCCTCATTTCTAAAATATATAGAGAATTAACTCACATTTATAAGAATCCAAGCCATTCTTCAATTGATAAATGGTCAAAGGATATGAACACATAATTTTCAGATGAAGAAATTAAACTATTTCTAATCATATGAGAAGGTGCTCTAAATCACTATTGATCAGAAAAATGCAAATGAAGACAAATCTGAGATGCCACTACACACTTTTCAGATTGGCTAAGATGACAGGAAAAGACAAGGACAAATGTTGGAGGGGCTGTAGAAAACTGGGACACTGATGCATTGTTGGTGGAGTTGTGATCGGATCCAGCCATTCTGGAGAGCAATTTGGAACTATGTTCAAAAAGTTATCAAACTGTGCACACCCTTTGACCCAGCAGTGTTACTATTGGGCCTATATTCCAAAGATATCTTCAAGGAAAGAAAGGGACCCACATGTGCAAAAATGTTTTTAGTGTCAAGAAACTGGAAACTGAGTAGATGCCCATCAGTGGGAGAATGGCTGAATAAGTAATGGTATATGAATGTTATGGAATATTATTGTTCTATAAGAAATGATCAGGAGGATGATTTTAGAAAGCTCTGGAGAGACTTACATGCACTGATGCTAAGTGAAATGAGCAGAACCAGGAGATTATTGTATAGGGCAATATCACTATCCGTGCATATGTTTTGAAAATAAAAAGCTTTGTAAAAAAAAAAAAAAAAAGCAAAACTCTTCACTGGAATCCAGTCTCTTTTTGGATAGTTGTTTTCCCTTACAGATCTAAAATTGCTTCTTTGCAACTTTGCCCCAATGTCCCTGGTTCTGCCCTCTGGGGTTGAGCAAAATAAATCTAAGGCCTCTTCTATGAGACAGACTTTCAAATACTTGAAGAAAGCTATTATTATGCCCTCTGTTGAAGAGAGCTAAAATGTCCTCCCCCCAATTTTCTCTTTCTCAGGGCCAAGACCCCTTGTTCCCTCAAATGAATCTCATCTGACATGAATCTTAGTTGCTTTCCTCTGCATGCTCTTCAGCACATGTGTTCTTTCTTAAATATGTTCAAACATACAATGCTCCAGATATAGTCTACATAGTGGGTTCAGAGGATATCCTCATTTTGACTACCATACCTTAAGGCAACTTAATTTTTAGTTTCTATATCATATTGTTGGCTCATATGTTGAAAATGTAGTTTGCTAAAACACCCTGAGTTTTTTCTGTTTTGCCTTGTGAAATTAGTTCTTTGAAACCAGATATAAGTTGTCCTAATAGATGAGTATTTTTTGGCTCATTAACAAGCAAAAAGAATCATAGTGACCCCTGCAGGAAGGTAGCTCTCTTGTACTGGCTTTAGGGGAGGAAGGTTGATTTCCTTCAACTGGTATTTTAGTGCACACTATTGCTGATGGGATCAGGCTTCTTTGGACTGCAGGGAGACCTTGAGACTGGGCCAGGATTGAGTAAGTAAGAATCAAAACACTGTTACCATGTTCTGCTCTCATTGGTCGCATCCTCTGTGATCTCACCCAATGGGACAAGCTCCAATCTGAAAAGAAAAAGTGATTCAATTAACAGTCTATGGGAAAAGAAAAATGTGTTCAAATTCCATCCCTGGCATTTATAATCTGTGTCACCTTGGGCAGGCCACAATTTCCTGGGCCTCCACTTTATGTGTAAAAATGAGAGTGTGGATGTCCCTTCTAGCTGTGTGTTACAGAATTAGATTGCCCCAGAGGTCCATTTGAGTGTTGAGATTCTGTGATTCTGCTTCTGGGATTCTGTGTCTCCAAGACATAGGACAGAAATGTCTGTGATTCTTCTCAGCACTGTGGTTCTCCCAGTATTCCCCTTAGTTGCTCCCCCTCTCCAACCAAGCAGGTAGCAAAAACTGAGTTGCTGAACCACCAAAGTCCTATTTCCTCTCCCCAGCCCCTCTCTAAAAGATAATCTACATTTATAGGAAATGTTCAAGCCTGGATTACCCAGGTCTGAGGTCTATGCATGAGCTATCAGGACAAGAAGGCACCTTGGAGGTCATCAAGTTCTCTCAAACTCTTCATTTTACAGAGGGGGAAACTGAGACTTAAAGAGTTCAGTGGCTCACTTAAGAGGTAGAACCAAGCATGCTTTGGGCCCTTTGCTTTGGCTGGAGCTGGTGTCTTATGCTCCCTCTGATTGGATCATAATGATGAAGGAAACTAGAGCCAAAAGCATATGATTTATGTGTCTTAACTAGATTGATCTGATGGCTTGAAATTGAGTCATTATGACAAGAAGAACAACAATTTCACCAATATGGCCTACTAATGGGTATGCCTGACCTCACCAGCACTCTGGCAACTGAGTTCTCCTTAGAGTGACATGAACATCCTTAGTCTTCATCTCCTGGCTTCATGCCCTACATCATTTACTTGATGTTTCTCTCTGAAGGTCACTTATTAGTTGTCTTGACTCATTCTATCCTCCTTCCTTCCCTCCCTCCCATTCTATCTCTCTCCACTCAAGTTCAAATAGTTTTTGAGTTTCCCTGGGAGAAGAGGAGGTTGGGCCATTGTTAGCTGGGTCAACATCTGGAAGGGATGCAGAAATAAATCCCAAAGATGGGATGAACTGTTGAATTTGATTTGCTGTTGATGGGATACTGTTGTTTTTTCCTTTGATTCCTTTGATTGAGTATGTCTCTGGCAGTCTCTTGAGCTAGGACACAGACTTCACCAAGGGGTGCCTTTATTGGGATTTTCGGCTGAAATTTCCCCTCAAAAACCAGTAGCTTCCAAAGCTCTACCTTTATCTGGAACCAAATTCCCTAGAAATTCATGGATGAGAATCGGTCTCTTCTCAGAGTACTTAGGCAAACCAACTGAGGAGAGTGATTTGTCTAGTATTGTTTTCCTTCCTTGTTCTTAGCAGCTCTTTTTTCATCAATTGAACCCTTCCTCTGTTGGGTCCTTATGGGAACCTTGCACCTTTTGCTTTTCTAAACCTCTCTGCTGGGTCTCTCTTTCCACCCTGACTCCTGTCCAGTAGCTGGTAACAGAATTCTCAGGAACTGAGCTCATGTAGCTGATGACAAAGGAACAATTTGTAGACTCCCATGAAAGGAAATGGTCAGGGGCTGCTAGCAAGGAAGATCTAGAGACATTGGAAAAGGGGGATCCCAGACTATTCAAAAGGTCCTTTCAGGCCTGGGACTAATGTTTCATTTCCCCCAGAGAATAAAAGAACAGATGGCTCAGGACTTGGGGGAAGGGTGGAGGTGAAGGGGAGTAAGAAAGAATGTGGGCATTAACTCTTTCCCTTACAAAGGGGGATGATGAGGGGAGCAGTAAGTAGTGTCAGAACCTTTAACAGTTTGTCCAGGGGCCTGGTTTGGTTTACTTGGGATTTTTCTGGCTGGTCAGTCTCTATAAGTTGCTGACCTCAAGAAAAATGGAAGTTAGAAGGTATATCCAGAGGTAAGAGAAGTGCAGAACATATTCCGTGTTTCAAATCTGAGTGATTGGATGGAGAACTCAGGACATCTGGCCTCTATACTTAATCCTACCAGTTGTTGTGTTACGTCCCCTCTTTGGGGCACATTGTGAGATCCACCATCCTTATCTAGAAAATATTCAGAGCATCACCAATTCTCTATTCACGCAGGTTGCAACTCCTAGGTCATCCCCAATTCCTCACCCACCAACCATTTGCCAAATCTTGTTATTTCAGTCTCTACAATACCTCTTGGTTCAAAACCCTTATGTGCTAGTTCAGGCCTTCATGACTTCTCTGGACTCTTGCAACAATGTCCCAATTGGTCTCCTAAATCAAGTCTTTCTCTTCTCCAATCCATCTTCTACACAGCTGCCAAAGTGATTCACCCTTTTCCCTCCCCATGGAACCCCACCCCTGGTCTCTCAGGGCCCCCCTCCCTTTTAAACAAACTGTTTTTTTCCAGGACCAAGTTCCATTGGCATTTAAAGCTCTTTAAAATCTGACCCCAACTTCCCCTTGTAGCTTTGATACGTTGCTCCCCTTCACATACCCCCACGTTCCCACCAAACAAACATCTATAACATGCCATCTCCTGGCTGTCTAAGCACTCATTTGTTGACTAAGCACTTACTGGTTGTCCCTCATGCCCAGGATGCCCCCTCCCTTCTTCCTTCTGTCCTTGAGAGTCCCTTCTTCCCCTCAAGCCTCATCTCTAGAATCTCTAGCCCCTCAAACTCATCTCTAGAAGCTTTTCCCAATCCCTTCAAATCCCACTCCACCTACTCTCAGTGACTTTGTATTTCTTTCTATTTGTATGAGTTGTCTCCCCTGATAAAATTTAACATCCTTGAGGGTAGAGACTGTTTCAACTGTGTCTTTGTATGTTGAGCACGTACACCCTTCTTGGCACGTAGTGGATGCTTAAATACTTGTTATTTGATCGAAGGAGTTGGATTACGTGATTTTTAAGGTCCCTTTTAGCTCTGTCTATGAGCCTGAGTCATTTTAACCACTGAGAGCCTTAGTATGCTTCTAGATCTCAGTTCAACAGTAGCCAAGGTGATGGCAGTTTGCAGAGGTGGAGGAATCTAGAGGTTCAGCTGACTTCAGGCCCTGGAAATTCTCCAAGCTGGGTGGGGCTGTAAGACCATGTCCCTAAATGGGCATGTAACAAGCACTAGCTGAAATAAAATAATTTCAGGCACAATTAGCCAACGGGGTTTCCCCCTCTGCCCTCCTTCAATGCTTTTCCTCTCATCTAGGAAGTGTGAGTTCACAGAGGCCAGAAAGCAGCTGTTTTCCACCTTGTCCTCCCTAGACACCGAGTAAAAGACACTGGACTGTGTAGACAATATGAAAGAGTAGTGAGGTTCCACAGGAGATGACCTAGAGGCTGGAAATATGTGGGCCCCCTTCTTTCCTGGGGGGATGGAGGAGCGTACTGATTGAATAGGATTTCTGAGACTGTTCTGTGGAACACTAGCTTCCTCCGTGGTGTGCAGAGGGGCTGTGTAAGAACATTCCTATGAATGTAATATTTTCCCCTGTCAAATATGAAATATGAAATTATATATGTACTCAAAGTACTTATTATGTGTGGTGATCTTTTTTTTTTGGTATTAAAAGACTCATTTTCTTCTATTTTCCTTTAAAATGTCCTTAATTCCATCTTCCTCTTAATCATGAAGATATAAATAGGATTTAGAGCTGAATTGGATTTAGGATTTCAAATAGTAATAGGACTTAGAGATAAGAAAGATCTATACTCTTATATTAGATTTTAAGGAACCAAAGCCTTAGAGAGACTGATTTATCCAAGGTCACACAATTAGTAAGTAGCAGAGACCCGATTTTAAATCCTTGCCTCCCAAGGTGAGGCCCAGCCTTCTTCCTATCACTAAGACATTAATTTCATTCTCCTAGCTCTTGGGACAATATTTTGAGCCTTATGATATATTTCAAACCAGAAAGTGTACTATGAAGTGCTCGGTTTGGGGAACGATGAATCAAAAGGTATTAAGAAGAGTTAAGATGCTATTCATTGAGTACCAACTGTATACCCAGAACAGTGCTGGGTGCTACAGAAACACATAAAGAATATGTAGAATTCCCGTTCCTGGGGAGACATGAGCTAATTAGAGAATAGGACAAGCCAGTCAGCATTGAGGGACATAAGGTTGGTTCAGGCAGCAAATACAATAGAATCTTGAGAAGGGAAAAGCCAATATGCATAGGGGAGTCAGGGAAGGCTTTCTGGGAAAAGTTGGCTTGAGTTTGACCCTTGAAGGATGGGTACAATTTGGCAAACATGGACATATCTGACTTTTTCAGATGATGCCATAGAAGTAGTTCCAAATCATGTCCTTGGGTGCTGAAGTAGGAATAGAAACAATATGATGGTGACCCTGGGAGGCAATGCTGAAGCTAAGACAAACTTCCTGAGTATGAAAGACTGGGGTTGAGGAGTTACAGCTATGACAGCAGCAGCAGCAGCAGCAATAACAACTGGTATATATGGTACTTTAAAGTTTGAAAAGTGTTTTTCCTGTATTATGAATAATCTTCTGAGGAAAATGCTATTATTATTCCCATTTTAGAGATGAGACTTGCTCAGGGTTATACAGCTAGTAAGTGTCTCAGGCAGCATTTGGCTCAGGTCTTACTGATTTGCTGAGTAGTTAGATGTTCACTGGATAGAATACCTGGTCTAGAGTCAGGAAGACTCACTTTCTTGAATTCAAATCTGGCTTTACACACTTATTAGCTAACTGTGAGATCTTGGGCAAGTCACTTCACTCTGTTTGCCTCGGTTTCTTCATCTGTAAAATGAGCTAGAGAAGAAATGGCATACCACTCCAGTATCTCTGCCAAGAAAACCCCAAATGGGCTTACAAAGAATCAGGCATGACTGAAATGACTGAACAATAACTTATTGATTCCAAGTCTTGTCTACTATTTACTATGATGCTGTATGTAGTAGTAGTAGAATGTAAGCTCCTTGAAAGCAGGGACTGCTCATGATTACATTGTATGTCTAGTGTCAAGCAGAGAACTTAAATTATAGTAGACACTTAAATGAAATTTGAATTGAACTCTATGGAAGTGATTCAGAAGCCCTTATGTGGGTGACCCGTGTATTCTGTTTAGAGTAAATCTCTTTAAACTGTAGGTCACCACATAGGTCATATAATTGAATGTGGGGGTTATGAAATTATGATTATCAGTAAATGTTTGATTTGTATACCTACTTTATATATCTATATCTATATGTAAAAATTTCTTGGACAAAAAAGGGTCACAAGTGGAAAGTTTAAGAAGCCTTAGTCTAAGGGACTGGTGAGTGAGACTAATGGCTCAGCCCCCTACAGTGTTGGAGGCCCATTCTCCCCAATCAGCATTCTTGGCTACTGTTCTCTTAAAGCTAGACTATGAATTGTGTGGAAAGCTTTGCTCCCCAAGCAGTTTGAGCAGGAAAAACAGTGTGGAGTCTATAGCGGGAAGAAGCTTGGCCTGGGAGTCAGATGACTATACTAGCTCCAGCACTACCCCTATTTCCATGGGACAGGCCATGTCCCTTCTTTGGGACTCAGTTTTACCATCTGTAGAATGAGTAGGATGATCTCATGACCATTTAAACTCTTAACAATTCAAGTTTCTGTGAAACTGTCTCCAATTCAGAAGCAGAGCCAGGCATTAAACCAGAGTCTGGCACCAGCCATGCTGGGATCCAGTTTCCCTTCCCTGGGCTGGGAGCAACATAAACACAGGGAAGAAACCACGTCTCTCTTTCTCTCCCACAAATTATAAGATTCCTAAACCATAGTTACACTGCTTCATTCTCTAATCTAATCTGTCTCCAGCTCCACCACAGAGTTACTTTCACCGTCTCTCTCCTGGGACCCTAGGGACTATGGAGGGAGGAGCTGGGGGGAGGGGAGATGTCAAGAAGCCAATTTTGGGGACATGCTATGCCAGCTCTCCTTCTTTTCACTAAAAGCTATGGCTATACCATCCTTGCAGAGAAGTATTTAAAAAGCATGAGTTACAGAACAAAACAGGAGGAGCAATGGGCCAGTTTCACTTATCTGTAAGCCAAAATTATCATCTATTAGTTATTCAGGCCCCTCATACCTTCTCTGGGAAAGCCCTTCCTCTATCCCCATAGTCCTCCAACTCACATATAGCTATGCTACTTTCAGAGTCAGAGAAATCTATTAAATCTTCTCTTTGATTTCTTGGCTTCTATAGTATCCAATCTGTACCCCTTGGACTGGTTCCAAAAGCAGTTTCCTTTCTTGCTCCCTGATTTCCTCATCCTCCTTATATTCTAGGAAATAAAAGAAAAAACGGACAAGAATCTGAAGAAATACTAACTTAAATCAGAAGAGTAGAGAGTGGAAGAATATAGCAAGGAGAAGGAAGGGAAGAAGGGAAAAAAAAACTGAATTCTTGAAACTATGTAAGCAGTATATGGGCTCTGCTTTGCATGTGGACCCTCTGAAAATTAATACAGATTAAAGGCATACTTAGGCAGCTAGGTGGCACAGTGGATGGAGTGCCATGTCTGGAGTCAAAAAGATTCATTTTCTGAGTTCAAATCTGTCTTCAGCCACTTACTAGTCATGTGATTTTAGGCAAGTCACTTCACCCTATTTGCCTCAGTTTCCTCTTCTGTAAAAATGAACTGGAGAAGAAAATGGCAAATCCCTGCAGTATTTTTGCCAAGAAAATCTCCAATGGGGTCACAAAGAATCAGACAGGACTGAACAATAAACATCAATAATGGTCCACATTGGATCAACATTTACTTTTGAGTCCCCATAAATGTTTCTCTTTTACTAAAACAATTAAATTTTGCTCAGAGCAAAAGACATTTAAATAAACATGGTAGCAAGGTAAATAAAGAAGGGAATTCCTGTTTTTTTGCACCTCCCACAGATCCCTATGCTATGTGTTAGAGGGGACACAGGCAAAATGAGTGAAACTAAGCAGTAATTCATGCTTCAAAGAATGATGGCCTGGGTCTATAAACACCAGTAGTAATGGTCAAAGGGAAAAGAGATAGTAGAAGTGATTGGTAACTCTATTGAGGAGTACAATGCAGCTATATGTTGATTTGACATAAAATAGATAGGTCTCTTCTCTTCCAGAGATTAGTATAAGTACTAGTAGCTTCTCAAGATTTATGGTATTCAATAAGTATTGCACATTCCTAGGATTCATGTAGAGGTAAATTACATTGTCCCAGAAGGAACCTTGAGTAAATATGATTAGGAATTGTGAAGTCCAGGACAAGTACTATTCGGTGCTTAGTACTACAGATACTATTTTCATTTTTGCTTCTGCTTGAAGGTAGGGACTCAAAAGAATAAGACAAATTGAGGATGTGAAGAGCTAAAAAACGGATTTGAATTCCTTAACCATGATTTAAAATGTTGGAATGATGGGCTTGTTAGCCAGGATTCAAGTATAATGCTAGCTGGGATTTTGTGATTTTTCTCAAGATGACTTTAAATTAGAAATGACATAGTTGTAGCTTTTTATGCTTGTATGCTTGTAACCAAGGTAGAGAAATGTGGGCCAAGATGGATTAAAAAATGGCTATATGATTGAATGCGACTCAGACTTGCTAACAGATGGTTGTCATCATGGAGGGAGGTATCTAGTAGAGTACTGCAATAAGTCCGCCTATGACCTTCTATGGTTTGACATTTTAATTAATGATTTGAATAAAGGCTTAGATTATTTGCTTCTCAAATTTACATATGATAAAAAGAGGGGAGGGATACCTTACTCATTGGATGACAGAATCAGGACCCAAAAAACAGTTGATAGGCTAAATCTAATAATTTGGAATTTAATAAAGCTAAATATAAAGACTACACTTGCTTCAAAAATTCAACTGCATGAATGCAAGATTGAGGAACATGGAGACAAGAGTTCATATGATTAAAGAAAGGGAAAAAAGGAACTGAGTAGATGGTGAGCATGATATGTGTCATCAGTATGTCATGGCAAACAAAAGCATCTAACTGGATCTTAGACTAATAACTCTCATTTACGTATGATTTCAAGATTTGAGAAGCACTTTGTGATTATTCAGTCATTCTATTCATGTCTGAGTCTTTGTGACATCATTTGGGGTTTTGGCAAAGAAACTGGAATGGTTTGCCATTTCCTTTTCCAGCTCATTTTATAGATGATGAACTGAGGCAAATTGGGTGAAGTGACTTGCCCAGAGTCACAAAGGTAGTATTAGACTGGATTTGAACTTCGGTTTTCCTTACTCCAGTGCTGTCATTCTATCTATTGTACCACCTAATTGCCCCAAGAAGTTCTTTAGATACAATATTTCATTTGATCTAGACAATGATACTATGAGATAAGTAGTATAGCTACTTTGTTCTTGATTTTTCAGCTAAAAAAACTGAAGATGCTTGCTTTCTCAATGGGGTAGAGGAAGGGGCTAGAGGGAGAGAGAGAATTTAGAAATAAAAACATTTCTAGATGAATTTTATAAGTAAATAAATATTGGTATGTGTGTCCCTGTGTGTCCCTGTGTGTGTATGCGTTTGTGTGTGTGTTTAAAGAAAAAAAATGAAGTTGAGGGAAATTAAGTGACTTGTCGATGGTTACAGGGCTAGTTAAGTGTTGGAGTGGACCCAAACTCTTTCTTGAACCCTGCAACATTTCCCATTGTATTGATTTGCAGGTAATAAAACTTCTGTTTTCTGCCTTCAATAGATCACATCTGGAAAATTGCTTGGAGTTCTAGACACCATATTTCAGAAATGATGTGGATAAGATAGGTCCTTTTAGTCACTTGCCTCTGAATGGGCTTCCACTTTTCCATATAATTTCTAAAATCTTATTTATGCTATATGAGGATGGAGTATATAAGATTAGAGGATAAACTTTCATGGGAAAGAGGGAGTTAGACTAGTTTTAATCAATTAATCAAAAACTTGTTCTCAGCATTGCCATTGGGAAAAAGCTCCAGAAAAATCCAACCATTCATACCAATTGCCACTCACAGGTAAGGCAAGCCAGCCTCACTGAAGCAGCAAGGCACCCTGAGGGAGAGACTAGAGATAACATGTGTCCAGAAGGTTGAACTATCACCGTCACCATCACCTTTAAGATCTTGATGGAGATAGTCTAGAACCTAGAGGCCTGGGTAAAAGAGTCTTCCAGCCTTGTGCCTATGGGTATCTTTCCAGGAAGCAATCCTTATGGAAATGCAGCCTGGTACCTGATCCTGCTGAAGTTCTAGAAAAGAAGATTCTTGCCACCAAAGTTCTTGGCTCTGCCAAACGGTTCACTGGATAAACTCCTATCAGATCAGATTATGTTATGGGCCAGAACTCTGAACTTGAAACAAAGTATTCTTACAAGGTACTAAGCCAGTGGAATTGATAGAGACAATAGCTATCTAATTTAGCCTGGTTCAGTATGATTGATCTGATCCTACAAGGAGAGGTTATGGACCAAAACTTGAAACAAGGTACTAAGTAGAATTGAGGAGACAATGGTTAAATCTAGTTTAGCATTGATTTAATCCTACAACAAATAATGGTTTCCTAGTGATATAATGATTGGTGTGTACTCAGTGTGGAGCATACAAGGGAAAAGCTCTCAGGGCCAGAAGGACAAGTGCACTAGAAGCTCTCGGAGGCTGAGACAGATTCATTCCATCGTCCACCTTTGTTGCCGCTGGAGACTGAAGCACAAACCTTTGGAAGTCAGGCAGATTAGGAAGCCAGAAAAGTCAGGTGGGAGCTCAAGCTCTCTGAACCAGGAGAGAGATAGGCCTCTAAGAAAGCTAACCAGGCCCCAGGAAAGGAGACAAGACTTGGAAAGAGACAATAAAGGATTTGGGTTTTAACACCTGGCTGTACTTGTGTGATTACTGAACTGAAACGAAGGCTGCCTCCAGAGACCCCAAGAAAATCCCAACAAGAGAGTATTACATTTTAGAGAAGAATATTACAAGATTATATGAGTTTATCAGTAGAAGAAGCATTACTATACACTTTGCTGCTCTATCTTAAGGACCATGAGACTTTTCCATCTAACACACTGCTGGAACTTTTCATTTGTGTGGTCTTGCCCATTAGAATGTTAGCTCATTCAGAGTAGGAACTCAATTGCTCTTCTATTTATATCCCTAGAGCTTAACACTGTGTTAACCACTGTACATAGTAAACACTCCCTCCCCTCTTCCCTGTTTCCCTCCCTTCTTTCTTCATTTCCTCCCTCCCACTTCCCTTCCTTCCTCCCTCTCCCCTTTCCCCTTTCTCTCCCTCCCCCTTTCCCTCCCTCCCACCTCTCTTCCCTGTTTCCCTCCCTTATTTCCTCATTTCCTTCCTCTCTCCCTCCCTCCCACCTTTCTTCCCTGTTTCCCTCTCCCTTCCTCATTTCCTCCCTCCTTCCCTTCCTTCCTCCCTCCCTGCTTTTCTGCCTTTCTCCCTCCCTGCTTTCCTGCCTTTCTCCCTCCCTCCTTCCTTCCCTTTTCCCTTCCTCCTTCCCTCCCTTTCTCTCTCCTTCTTTCCCTTTCTCCCTCCCTCCTTTTGTCCCTTCCTCCCTCTCTTCTTCCCTCCCTCCTTCCTTCCCTCCATCTCTCCCTTCTTCACTCTCTCCCTCCCTCTCTTATTCCCTCCCTCCCTCTCTCATTTTTTTCCTCATTGAATGATAGAATCAGGGCCCCAAATGCTGTTGATAGGTTATAACTATGGGCTAAATCTAATAATTTGGAATTCAGTGCAGCTAAATATAAAGTCCTATACTTGGTTCAAATACTTCCTTCTTTCTAGATATTTATTATGTGATTCTGGGAAGATTGCTTAACCTCTGCCTGTGTCACTTTCCTCAACTGCAAAATGGGGATAATAATAGCACCTATCTCCCAGATTGTGGTGAAGATTGAATGAGATCATATTTATTTATTTTTTTGGGTGTTTGGCACAGTACCTAGCATTTAATACATACTATATTGAACTTTATTCCCTCCTCCTTCCCATTTGTTAAAAATTGTACAGGAATAGATCAAATTATTAGTCCTTTAGTCTTTTTTTAAGTCCCTTTTTCTGAGGCATCTAAGTGGCTTAGTAGATGGAGTGCTGGGCATGAAGTCAGGAAACTGTTGTTCAGTCGTGACCAATTCTTCATAACCCCATTTGGAATTTTCTTAGTGAAGACACTAGAAAGGTTTGCCAGTTCCTTCTCTAGCTCATTTTATAGCTGAGGAACTGAAGCAAATAAGGTTAAATAACTTGTTCTGAGTCACACAACTAGTGTCTGAGACTGGATTTGAACTCAGGCTGCCAAACTGGCTTCAGACCCAGCACTCTATTCCTTGTACTACCTAGTTGCCCCTGTTATTAGGAGGACTTGAGTTCAAATCTGACCTCTGACATTCACCAGCTGTGTGATCCTGGATCAGTCACTTACCTTCTGTCTCAAATTGATATCTTTGCCTTCAATATCTTTGCCAAGAAAACCTCATAATAAGGCGTAATGAAAAGCTGGACATGCTGAAACACCTGAATAATGACAAAATCTCTTTCAACTCGGAGGTCCTGTGAAAGAAAACTCAGATTGGGCTTGCTCCAGTGACATTGCTAGATGGTCGGTACCTCAGACACACACAACCCACGCTTGATTCTCATAACATCCCCATGAGATAGACATGGTAAGTACTATTATCTTCATTTTATGGATGAGGAAACAGGTTCAGAGGATATGAAATGACTTGGCCCTGCTAGGTGAAGCTGAGACCTGCTGAAGACCTTAGCTTAAAAAGGGCAAGGTTTCCTTGCCCAGTCTCCTTCACTTAAATCCAATTCACTTGCATGTCATGGCATTCCTTCCCTGATGTCATGGTCCTCTTCAAGAATGAGTGACAAGTAACAACAGCAGCAACAATCACAAGAAGGTGGAAAAGACTCTCTATCTCAAACCTGGGAGACAAATGTCCAGGATTATGTTTCTTGGCCAAAGGGTCCCCATTCCCATCTAAGAGGATGGCACCCTATCCCTACTAGGGTGAGATGATTAAAAAAAAGTTATGTTGCAATAAAATTATAGTAAAATAATATTAAAAAGCACTTGGCACAGCCTATGCACATTTTGTTGAGTTTTTTCCAATCATATCAGACTCTGTGACACCATTTAGGGTTATTTTGGGAAAGATACTGGAGTGATTTGTCATTTGCCTCTCCAGATCATTTTATCATTGAGGAAACTGAGACAAACAGGGTGAAGTCACTTGCCCAGAGTCAAATAGTAACTGTTGAAGGCCAAATTTGAACTCGGGAAGATGAGCCTTCCTGATTCTAAGCCCAGTGAATTACCTATTGTGCCCTCTAGCTACCTGGCACATAGTAGGTATTATATAATGACTTATTTCCTTCCCCCTAATTATAATAGTAACAACTAGAATTTGTATTTAGTGTACCATCTAGCTACTTGGCCCCTAGTAGGTTCTATATAATTACTTATTCCCTTTCCCTTAATTAAAATAATTAGAATTTATATAGCATTTTAAAGTTTACAAAGCACTTAATATATATGTAATTTCCTTTTAATCACCTTTTCTGAGAAAGGTGCTATCATCATGTTCATTTTACAGATGAAAAAAGTGAGGCTAAGCGAGATTATAATATGCCCGGGATCACTCATTTGTTAGTGTCTGAAGTGATATTCAGATTTAAATCATCTTGACTCTAAAGTATGGTATCTGATCCACTGTGTCACCTATGTCACCTGGCTACTGCCAAGGAGGTATGATATAGAAAAATTGGGGTGATGGAGACAAATTTTCCTATCCTCTACCAACAAAGGAGTAGGATCCAGTCAGAGGCCTCACCTTTCCAAGAGCTTAACAGAGATGGTGAAGGAAAACTGAGGGCTTCTATCTACATCCAAGGACACAGCAAGGATAGCAGATGCTCAAAGATTTGAGATATTGGCTCTGCCAGAAACAACTTGTATGACTTTGTTTGGGTCATTTTGCCTATTTGAGCCTCAGTTATCTTATCTTTAAAATGAAGGAATTAACAATGTAATTCCAATGATGTAGTGGAAACAGCCACCCAAGAAACCAAACATTGTAATTAAATTGACAAAGTTTGACCCTGGAGTGGAGAAAAAGCACTAGTCTCTCCCATCCCCTTTTCCTTTTGGAGATAGGACAGACACTATGGATGTGAAACACTATCTATACTGTTGGACTTGGTTGAGACTTTGGTTAATTTTGCTGATCTGTTCCTTTTTCCCTTCTCTAGGGGAGGGAGGCCACTCAGCCTGGAGAGTGCTTTGAGCTGATGGGGTGGAGTGCCCCAGAGACTGACCTTGCTTTCTTTCTTCTGGGACAGTTTATACTAACTTCCTACTTAGCCTCCTTTCTAAAAATAGTTGAGGACGAGGGTGGGGGTTTTGGCTTTGAATAGTGCTGGCCTAGAATATCCAGATTAGAGATAATCAGGCCCAAGGCTGGGGTCTGTGGAGGAGGAATTGGCCTTGGGAAGGACCCTGGTGACTGCTGGCAAAGTCAGACTCCAGAAGGATCAGCGATTTCTCTCCCAAGAGTCCTAGATGAAATTCCCCATTTCAGCATACTTGAATTTACTAGTAAAGAAGTAAAATAATGCAATTTAAAGTTAAAAGATAGGATTATTGATTTTGATGAACGTGGCACTTCTCAACAATGATTCGATTCAGACCAGTTCCAATGATTTTGTGATGATGAGAGCCATTTACATTGGAGAGAGACTGTGGTCACTGAGGGTGGTCACAACATAGCATTCTCACTTTTTGTTGTTGTTTGTTTGCATTTTATTTTCTTTCTCGTTTTTTCCCTTTTTGATCTGATTTTTCTTGTGCAGCAAGATAATTGTATAAATATGTATGCATATATTGGGTTTTACATATATTTTTACCATGTTTAACATAAAAAAAGATGGGATAATTAGTAGATGGAGTGATGGGAACAATATCCATGCCAGGTATCAGAACCACTATGCAGGTATGTTATGGGGGAGTAAGGGAAATGGGAACATACTCTACTGTCTCCTAAGAAGAGAGAGAATCCATTCACAGGTCTAACCTCTCAAGCAGTTCATTAGTGTTGGTGGAGGAAAACCAGGGTCTTCTATCCATGTCTACCTCGCTAGAAATGCTCAAAGGCAGAAATGTTAATTTTCAATATGACTTAGATGGATCACTTCACTTCTGTGGGGTTCATTATCATTATTTTTAAAATGAAGTCATTAAAATCATGTAAATGAAAGAACAGCAAAATCTCCTTCTTTCTGAATGGGATTGATTGGATTAAGTTTTCTCAGTTTGAGATTAAATCACATGATCCCTATTCCCAGAGCCAGAAGATCAGGTCTTGGACTTTGGGTTGCAGGCAGCCACATGGTCTCTAAAGGTCAGATTCTCAGGAAGTTACAGGTGACCTGTAGGAAGCAGCCAACGTTGGTCACCACTGGTCAAGGATGGTTAAGTCCTTTTAGTCTATTCAATGAAAAGGCTTGGGTCTTTTGCTGACAAGCTTGAAGCTGGTCAGGTTCCATAAGCACATGGTGGAGTTTGGGATGGCTCCCAGGTATGTGTCTGTGCCTCTCCCTGCAAGGGACTAAATAAATGCTTTCTCTTTGTACTTGAAGATGTCTCTGATGAGTTAATTTGGGGAAGGGGTCTAGTACCTGTCCCACACATTTCTTTGCACAGGTTGGGGAGTTCCAGGTATGGAATACTATATATGATATCCTAAATTTGTCTGTATCTTTCCCCTTCTCTCCTTTCCTCTCACCTACCCCTCCCCTTTTCCCCTACTTCTCTTTATTCCTCCCTTCCCTGCCCTCCCCTCTTTTTGTTGTAGGGAATCGTTTCCTGGGTAGAGAAGGGAAGATCTATCTATCTATCTATCTATCTATATAGATAGATAGATAGATAGATAGATATAGATAGATATGAAAGTGATTGACAACTAACGGTATAAATACCAATTTAAAACTTAAAAAACAATAAAATGAAGAGATCAGACAAAGTGTTTTCTAAGATGTCTTCCAGCTCTTGTAGTGTGGTTGTAAGTCCTGGAGGGTTTGAAGGTCACACAAAGAAATGTGGATTTGATGAGACAGGAAATATTAAGTGATTAAGGCTGAAAGGTTTTACTTATCAGGGCAGTGCTGACCAGAACACAGTGACCACATTCACACACCCCTTTCACACCCAGTTTTGGGTCTGCTGAGAATGAAAATGCTGAGAAGGAGCTTGTAATAAAGAGTTCTGGCCAACTGCTTCTGGGTGCTCTGGGGCAGTGGATGATTGAGGATGGGACTCATAGACTCTCAACATCACACAGCTGGTCAGGGACCCAAGAGTCTTGGGTCTGGAAAGGGTTGGGAGGACAGGGCTGGATTTTAATCCAACTCTCCTATTTACTGTGACCTTGAGCAAAAGTAGCCTAGCATTTGGAAAAAAGCATTGGATTTGGAGTCAGAGGGCCAGAGTCTACCTGCATCTGCTATGAGGCCTCCATTTTTTCTTCTTTTTTTCCTGTAAAATGAGGGGTTGGATTACAAAGCCTCTAAGGTCCTTTCTAGCTTTTAATTTATGATTATGATACTGTGGCCCTTCTGGTGCTCTATAAAATGAAGGGTGCGGAATGGATGATCAGGAAGAGCTCTTTTAGCTAGAACTCTCCTGTTTCTCTGAAACCTCTGGGGGGTTAGTGAGAGAGGGTGCTTGCAAATGGTCTGGGCAGCCTGAGATCCAGAGCAGCTTCTTCAGCAAGCTTCCACCTTGTGGAGAATGGGGTGGGCTGCCCCACCCTGGGCCATGAGACAGGTGAGTGATTCTATGTGGTTTTAGAGGGTGAGATCAGCACCAATGGAAGAAAGTTGCAGGGAGGATATATAAATATCCTCAATATAAAGAAAACCCTCTAGTGCCTGCCCAGCAATGACACTGGAAGCTGTGAGAGGTTGGAAGGGTTAGAATAGAGAAGGGTTGACCCCTTGTCAGTGATGTTATAAGGGAGATTCCTGAAGAGGGTGAGGGATTGTGTTGGATGGCTTTTAGGGTCCCCCTGGCCTCTATGTTCTGTTTCAAACTCCTTTCTGGTCCAATGTTTTGAAAGGGTCTTCCACTTCTGATATTCAATGTTCTAAGGACCTCTACATTCTTAGTTCTAGACTTCCTTCTATGTTATATGATCTGTGGTATCTTCCAGTATTGGTCTGTCTAAGCTCCCTTTCAGCTCTGACATTCTTTGTTCTAAGCTCCCTTCCAGCTCT
The DNA here is from genome assembly GCF_902635505.1 of Sarcophilus harrisii. Classification (NCBI taxonomy): domain Eukaryota; kingdom Metazoa; phylum Chordata; class Mammalia; order Dasyuromorphia; family Dasyuridae; genus Sarcophilus; species Sarcophilus harrisii. The sequence goes on along the minus strand of NC_045427.1, from coordinate 477,948,761 downwards.
GACATTTTAAGGATCTTTGAATTCTGATCCTCCATGCTCTAAACTGGCAGCCAGTTCTAACAATATGTATTGTAAAGAACTTTTCAGTTCAGATATTCCTTGATTCCATGTGCCACTAGGCTGGGCAGAGGGAAGTTAAGTGCATCACTACCCAATTTTACTGGAAGCTATTAAGAGCAGCCTGGAAGAGAATCTAGGTCAATTTAAAACCAGTTCAATTGGTCTAATCCCTAGGCTTGCTGCCCCTTCTCCCCCAAGCATTAATTCCCCCACCGTGCAAACACATTCTTTAAAAGCCAGGATGAGACTGAATGATGTGGGGGGCCTTGATATGCGTCACATTTGTTGGCAAACCTGCTAATGTGCCAGGCTTAATTAGAGCCTCCCTAATGGGTCTCCCTGTTGAGGGTGGAAATTATCCACCCTCTGCTGCATTAGGGATTGAGAGGGAGGGAATGAATCACTGCTGGTTGCACAGTAACCAGCCCTAGTCCCACTTGCCTCCCTCTCCCCTGCTGTGTTCCTTTGTGCTACATGGTGGGCATGGTTTCAGTAAAGACGGTGAATCTCAAAGGTCACCTTCAATCTTGTGGAAGTCAGTGCCCTCGTTGCCACCCTGACATTGGTCCCAGCCCCAATAAAAGTTAGGAATCTTCATCTGGCCTCATTGCAGTGATGGGTTCGACTTGGGAAATCTGGAGGCTTAAACTGGACCCAGATCAAGGCCCTTGGACTGCCAGGCTAGAGAGGCAACCTCAGGTTAGCGTGAGGCAAGGGAGAGCCACTGAGGACTGGTGGTAGGGCATGTGAACATGCTCTCCTCTGCCTTATTGCCAGTGATAGAACAGAGTCCCAGACATCCTGAATTAAATCACCTGGAGTCTGGTTGTGGTCTATCAGTTGAGCCCCAATAGGTGGCCCGAACCTCTTAGGTGCTGACATCACAAACCTGCTCTTTTTCTGATAAGGCAGCCAGGGCAGAGGTTCTGCAAGGACTCTCCTCCCACCTTGCATAAGCTTTGCTTCCAGAGTAACCCAGCTGCTTGTCTTCCCTTTCAGCCCATGGAGAACTGCCATTGCCAAGGTAGGGGCTGGCCCCAGATTAATCAAGGAGCCCAGCAGGCATCTGGTTACTATTTATAATCGCCGCATCTCACTGTTTCCTGCAGCTCTGGGCTTTATGGGCACTCGTCTGAAAGGAATGGTATTTAGCTTTCCATAATGTGCTGTGTTACCATTAACACAGCATGGCTAATTGGGATGTACAGTTCTCTTATTCAGAAAGATCCTGCTTCCCAGGGCTTGTGGCAGAATCCTGAGGAGGCCGGATGCTGGAGAGGAAAGGATGCCCAGGCTATTGACCCAACTCTCCTTCTGACCTTCCCTCACTGGGTCTCGGTTTCCTATAAGTTCATATGATCTGTCCAGTTAGTCAATAAAATATTTACTGAGTATGTCAGGCACTGTACTAAGCTCTGGGGAGCCAGCTGTGACATTCTCTGTTCTAGGCTATATAGGATTATAAGCTTAAAATAACTTTTAGAAAGGAATTCTTTGGTTATTGTTCAGTCATTTCAGTCGCCCATTCAAGGTTTTCTTGACAAAGATACTGATGTGGTTTGCCATTTCCTTCTCCAATTCAATTTTACAGATGAGGAAACTGAGGATGAAGTGACTTGCCCAAAGTCACACAGCTAGTAAGTATCTGAGGCCAGATTTGAACTCGGGAAGATGAGTCATCCTCAGTCCAGGCCATGCCCACTACACACTATGCCTCTTAGCTCTAGCCCACCCTGTTATTTTAAAATAAAGAAAATGAGACTAGGAAATTTAAATGAATTGGCCATAGAATGTAAGTGGGATTTGAATCCAGGTTCTTTGACTTCAAATTTAGCATACCACTGAACCACACTGCCCCCAACCTTCCATGTCCTAAAGTCTTCTTGGTGTTAACATTCTATGTTCTAAGACCCTCTCTAGCTCTCCTGTATTATGCTTTAATACCTCTTCCAATTCAGTCTATGTTTTAAGATGCCTTCCAGCTCTAAGCTCCTATGAGCTTCTATGACTAAGAATTTTTCCCCTGGTTCTCCTTCCTTCTCCATCCTGGAAGCTAGAGATTCATTTCTGTGGAGGTAAGCATCTCACTTGGTGCTTGATTTTTTTTCTCTGAATAATTTTTATGTAAAGGACAATTAGGTACTTTTCTTTGTGGGGCTGACAGTCATTTTTCTCCTTGTGGGCCACTGTGCTCAGCTCAAAATGGCTGAACGTTATATTTCTGTTATTGTTATTGTTATTCAGTCATGAATCTCTGTGACCCATTTGGGGATTTCTTGGCAAAGATACTGAGTGACTTGCCATTTCCTTCTCTAGTTTATTATACAGATGAGGAAACCGAGACAACCAGAGTTAAGTGGCTTGCCTAGCTGGTGTCTGAGGGCACCAGCCCTCAGATTGGAATCCAGATCTTCCTGACTAGAATCTGGCACTATTGTATCATCTAGCTGCCCGTAATTTCTGTATAAAAACACCTAGGTACTTATCTGGATAGGACCAACAGTCGCTTTTCTTCCTGGGAGGCTGGGTGCTCAACTCAAAATGTCTGAACATGCTTAGGTGCTTCTTACTACAACCTGAGCCAGCTAATCTGAGAGACCTAGAGCTTCTAATCTTGTCTCTAATTATTTCATCTACTTGAATCCCTTAGGGCTATTCACAGTCTTTCAGACATGTGTCCATTTTCTAAAGCTATTCCCTTCTCCAAGAATGCCCTCCTCCATGCTTAATCAATTTCTCCCCATTTTAAGTCCTAGGTTACATGTCATTTCCTCTACTTAGCCCTTCCCAATTCCCCTGGTCATAAATGATCATTTCCTCCTTCAGTCCATGCAGCCCATAGAGAGTTGTCTCTCTCATTGCTGTCACTCCTAACAGCTCTGCCTCTGTACCCTAAAGTCCTCTGAGATTTGCCATCTGTCCTGTGGTTGATTTACCCTCCCCAATGTGTTGTTTCCTCCTATTAAAATGTGAGCTCCTTAAAATCAGAGACAACCTCACTTTTCCTTGTATCCCGAGATTTTTATCATATTTCTTATCAAATAGCATTTAATAAAGGCTTTTTAATCTGTTCAGTCATTCATGTATACATTCATTTATGCACACATGCCCGGATTCATTTATTCTTTTGTTCACCCACCTCAACCTCTTATAATTTGAGTCTAAGAAATCCCTCTCTTCAGATCATCAGTGAAGAATGTCAACTGCTTTGACCTGATTCTCTTCCTTCGCTTCAGTTTCTATCACTGATCATCTTCCTTCTCCTGCTCCCTAAGTGTGGATGTTCCCCAAAACTCCATCCTAGAACCTCTGTGCTTTTCCCCCTGGTGATCTCATCTGCTTTCAGGAATTACATTAATGCATCTTTATTTAGATGACTGCCAGGTCTGCATATCCAATCTCTAAGCTTTTTCATGAATCTTACTCCCATATCTCCATTTGCATCTGTCAGCAGCACCTCAAATTCAACTTGTATAAAACTGGACTAATTGTTTCTTTGAAACTTGTCTGACCTCTTAATTTTCTTAGTTTTTAGTGTTGTTTTTTTTTTCTCCAAGATGGCACCACTATCAACCTAGTCATTTACCCCTGAAACAAGAGAAGCACTATTCCTGTGTGCCCAAATCCATGCCAAACCCTGTCAATTCTCTAGTGAAGGGTTTTAATAGCAAACTTGGGAGTTTATAATTGATCCTACAAGAAGAAGAGAACCACTGTGGAGTACTGAATTGTGGAGGGACTTTATAGCAGATGAGTGGAGACTGGAAGAGACTTGAGGAAGGAAGAGCAATTAGAAGGCTATTTAAATAGTTCCTATCAGAGGAGATAACAGTCTGAAGTTGGATGGTAGCTGTATGAGTGTAGAGAAGATCAGAGTTATTGTGAGGATAGAAATAATAAGATCTGGCAATAGACTAAATGTGTGGAAGTGAGAGTAAGGAGCTGAGGATAAAGCAGGCTGTGAACCCAGGAAACTGGGAAAATGATGATGTCCTTGACAGTCACAGGGAAGTTAGGAAGGGAGAAGATGATGTGCTCTTTTCTGGATGTGGACAATTTGAAATGCCTCCAGGACATTGAATTTCCAAAAGGGAAGCTGATGATGTGGGACAGTTGCTGGGGACAGGAGGTGGATCTAGATATCTACAGATAGATGGATAGATTGAGATAGAGATGGATAAATTCAGACAGATTCAGATGGATAGATAGATATAGTTAAAGATAGGGAGATGGCTAGAGATCAATAGATAGAGATAGGTAGATATATAGGTAAATACAGAGATCAATAAAATGGATAGATATAGAGATAAATAGATATAGATAAATATAGGGAGATGGCTAGAAATCAATAGATAGATAGATGTATAGGTAGATACAGAGATAAATAAAATGAATAGATATAGAGATAAATATATAGATGGATAAACATAGGTAGATAGAATTGGATAGATAGATACAAATAGATACAGATAGATGAGGAAATATATAGATAGATAGACAGATAGACTTGAGAATCCTCTGCAGAGAGAATTGAACCCATGGAAGTTGAAGAGATCACCAAATAGAAAGTGCCCAGACAGGGCTTTGAGGAAAAACTCAGGAAAGCAGACTGAGAGGAGCAATCAGATAGAAGAAGAACTAGAAGAATTGCTCCATGGATAGAATGCTGGACTTGGAGTCAGAAAAACTTGGGGGCAATAATGGCATCTGACTACCAGGATTACTGTGAGGATCAAGTAAGATGATAATTGGAAAGCACTTAGCACAGTGCTTGGCACATAGTAAACACAATATAAATATTAGCTATTATTCTCAACAGTGTCAAAGGCAGAAGAATCATCAAAAAGGATGAGAATTGAGAAAAAAGACCATCAGTTTTTTTGGTTGGTTTTTTTTTTTTTTTTTTTTTTACAATTAAAAGCTCAGTGTTAGCTTTGGGATGGGGGGGGGGGGGGGAAGTTCCAGTTTAATGATGTCAAATTGCAGAGAGATTTGAATCAAATGAGGAGAAGGGAAATAGAAGCACCACTGTGGATGGTTTTCTCAAGGAGTTTAGCTGAGGAAGGGAGCAGAGACATATATGCCCAATGGGAATGGTAGAATCAGCTGATGGTTTTTAAAGGATGGAAAGTTAGGAATATGTTTATAATCAGTAGAGAAGCAGACAGGAGTGAGGAAAGATTGAAGCTGAGAGAGAGTGAGGATAATGAGTGGTAAAGTCAAGAAGAAGATAGTTGGAGAAGATGTTTGAGTGATATGAGATAAGGAAAAGGGGAGAAAAGGCAGCTTTCAGCAAATGGTCTCAAATTTTTCAGTGAAGTGAGGCAAGATAGTGACTGAAGAGTCTGAAGAAAGACAAATAGGTTTGGAACAGCTGCTTCCATTGCTGGAATAGTGAATTAATTCAGGAGGAGAGGACCCAGATATTATAGATTAATAGTTGACCAAATCATCAGTTTTATGATTTTGTCCAATTCCATTCAGTAGCATGTGACTTGGAATGAATGAGAAGGATAAATGATGGGAGAAATCTAGATATGGAGTATGACAAGGCATGATCAGCAAGGGGAACAAGGGATGGAACAAGGAGCTCAAGTGCAAGAGATAGCATAGAGTTAAGTTGATTAAGGAAAGGGAAGAGATGGGAAGGGAGGAGAGTGTAGATAGTGTAAAGTGATAGACTAGAAAAGAACTGAAGGAGAGAGAGATTTAAAGTCATAATAAGTACAAAGAAAAGTACCAGGCATCTTAGAGTGTAGAGAAAAATGAATAAAATTATAATCAGATAAAAGAATTTCAGAGATCAGTGGCAGCTGTTGGTGTAGTGGATAGTAATGTGGGCTGGAATCAGGGAACACATAAGTTAACTCTAGCCTTGGGCACTTATCAGCTGTATGACCCTGAGTCAGTCACTTAACTTCTACCTTAACTTCAACTGTAAAATGAGGATAATAATAGCATCTGTGTCACAGGATTGGTCTAAGGACCAAATGAGATAATATTCATTAAATGCATTTAGTGCAGTGTTTGGCACATAGGCAGCTATAGAAATACTTCCTCCTTTCCCTCTTATAATGAACATGGGAGTAGAACATTTGTGTGTAATAATAAGATTAAAGTTATGACCGTGTCTATGTGTGACTGAGATGGAATGGAGGAGTAGATTGTGAGAACTGAATAGATTGAGGCACAAGAAATTGAATCTATTTTAAGGAACAGGGAAGGAATTTTTCTGTCATACTTTTTCTTGGTGATGACTTTTACTCCTGCTCATCTTTGAAATTCTTTATTGACAATCTTCTGCCATCTGTTCATACCCATGCTGTGAGTAGGAGTAACACTTAGGCAACTTTTCCCAAATGATGGTCTATACTAGTATACTACATTTTAATCATTTGACAATTGACTAAAGGATGCAAAGAATGGAGTATCCCACTGTACTTAGAGTTGGTTGACTATTAAGAAAAACCAATTTGTTTCTGTAGAAACAGTATATAGAAATAGTACAGTTCTGTAGAACAAAGCATATTTTAAAGACTCATTTTTCTGACATGGCATCTCTCATCCAAATATTAAAATCATTCAAGACTTTTCAAAATATATAACAATAAAATAACTTTATACAATGACCCTCTGATCATAAATATCAGGAGAGAGGTAAGGTAAGTAGACACACATGCTTGCCAGATGTATTTGCCATTGGGATGCAAGAGATCAAGATAGAATACAAGTTGAAGAAGGATTCCTTATGAGATTTTGCAGATGTTCCAGTTTGTGGATGGCATCATCCCAGTGGCATCAAGCCCTGAAACATTTCAGAGCCTCCTGGAGGAAATTCATAGCCACTCGAAAGAGTTTAACCCAACTATTCACATCAGAAAGACCAGGTGGATGAAAAATAGCTATTCTTCACCAACTGCCAAATTATCTCCCTGTTGCATATTGGTATTCCTAGAGCCTAAAATAGTTAGATGCATATATTTTAGTGAATTTGAAATTGAAAGGAAACTTTAGGATTATCTAATTCAAACAACTAATTTTATAATTAATGGCAATAGGCCCAGAGAGATTAAATTACTTGCTCAAGATCAAGGAAGTAGGAGAGCAATGATTTTGCCCTAACCTGGATCTTTTGACTCATTGCTCTTTCCTCCATATCTTGCTGCTATCACAAGCTATTCGAATACTGGGTCTGTGTCATATTTATTGTTAAGAATAAGAGGGTGTAGCTGAGCAGAGGGGAGGGGATTAGAAATAAAGGATTCTTGTACCAGATTAGTAAGAGATCAATCTGGAAAAGTGGGACAGGGTCAAGTCACACTAAAATCCTCTGATGCTGTGATCATTCAGTCTTGAATGCCAGATTAAGGAGTTTGGAATTCATCCTCTAGACACTGGGGAGGGGGCTGACAGTGATGTTGTTGGTGTTTTCTTGAGAAAGGAAACTGTGCTCAGTGGTTTTATGGAAGGAATCAGTTGTTCAGTCCTCAACCTGGCCAATAAGGGGCGGCTATTCTATACTCCCTGAAGACTGAGCCATCAGACAATGTCCTTCCTTCCCAAGGGACTCCAGGAACTCCAGGTAGCATCTTGGTGCCCACTGAGCTTTAGAAATCTCTGCATAGGATCCTGGGAGAAGAGAGAGCCTTCCTTATTTCCATATTGTTCCCTACCCCCATCTTAGTCTTCTGAGTGAGCTTGACTCATAGCCTCAGGAGAATTTTTCTGGAAGAAGAAGAAACAAAAATGAGTGGTGTCTTGCTGAGTTCATCCTGACCTGACATACACAGAGGAGGAGTGGGGAGGGAAGGAAAAGGAGAGGAGGGAGGAGGAAGAGGATAAGAGAATGACTGTTTTCTTATTTTGGCCACATTCTTTCTTATGCACCTACTGAATTTTTCTTTATGTTATGGTTATTTGGATACATGTTCTATCTATTCCCCTCTATTCTGAGCTCTTTGAGGGAGGATAGTAGGTCTTTCTTATGGGATCAAAGAAACAAATTTAGAATTGGAAGGAACCTTAGAGGTTATCTAGAGCTCTTTACAAATTAGACAATCTGGCCTTAAGAGATTTAAGTTCCAAATCACACATTTGTGATAGAAGTAAGATTTGAACCTATGCCCTTTCATTGCAAATCTAACAGCCTTTCCACTGCCCCATGTTGCCTTTCTTTTCAACTTTGAATACCCTTCCTGTGCCTAACATAAGGTTTCACACCTGAGCACCAATAATTGCTGACTTGAATTCTTGTTGAATTAAAGGGTATTGATGGAAGGAGACAGGTGGTATTGTCAACAGAAGTCAGCTTTAACTTACCTCTTTTGTCTTGGTGATGTGGTGGCCGGGGGTAGTGATGGAGGGTTTAAGGTAGCTCATCATGAGTCAGTTGATCTATGTCAGCCTAATATTTATTTTTTTAATACCCACTGATCAAGCCGCCTATATCATCTCCATCCTGTGAATCCCTGATTCATTTTATAACTCAATTCCTGTGCTCCCCACCACCTGAGAGACTCCTAAAACTTAAGGCCTGGAGACCAACATCCTCTATACAAGGGACTTGGGAGGAAGGCGGGAGGGATCGTTTCCAAGGAACATCTGGGGAAACAAATAGGAAGGCAGGCTTCTTCAAGTTCCTAGAACCAGGTTCTTAGAAATTCTTAGAATTTCTTTGTTTTCCTGTTTTTTGAGAGAGTTGCTCTGGGCCCAGGATGGATCCCCACAAAGGAGACACTGGAATAGACAGGAGTCAGCCATGGAGTGAAGAACAGGCAGCATCTGCTAAGGAATTCACGAATCTGGAGGAAGAAGGAACGCCTCCCCTCATTATTTTTGGCAATAATATGGCTGGAATCCAGTGTGGGGCCCTTCAGCAACTAGAGTACAAAGAGAAGATAGGAGAGAATTTCATTTACAATACTTTCCTTTTTATCTGTTTGAATAGAATGTTTCTAATTGCTATCAGAAGGCTGAAGACACCAAGACTCTCTGATATCCTTAAAATAGCTCTCTATTTGGGTTGCTGATGCCTTGGTCTCAGGACACCAAGAACGAAGGCTTGTGTTCTATTAATTATGTGTCCTGATACTGCTTAGCTGCCTCTGGTCCAGTGTCTGCATGTGCACATTGGCTGTGAGGTAAAAAATTAGACTCTTCTGGGTTAGTTATGGAAACTAGACCCATTATTTTGTAGTTACTCCTAACCTGTATATATGAAACATGAAATAGATACTGGATTCAGTGTCATCAGCCCTGTGGCTATGAGGTTGGAGTATATTGGACTGGAAATAAAAAAAGTCTTGTGTTCAAATTCAGCCTCAGACAGTTATTAGCTGTATGTTTCTGGGTGAATCACTTAAACTTCTTCGTGCCTCAGATTGCTCATTTATACAATGGGCATAATAATAGCACCTGTCTCCTGGGATTGATGTAAACAAAATGAGATAATATTTGTGAGGTAATTTGCAAACTTAAAATTCTATGTAAATACTATTCAAATCTCACTTCTTAAACTCATTAGGTACATGACAAATCATTATACTCTTTGAATTTCTATTTCTTTATCTTTAAAATGGGACTCAAAGGATCTAGAAATGGAGGAACTTTAGAGATAATCTAGTCCATTGGTTTTCAAACTTTTTTCCCCTTTTGCTCACAGAACTGTTTGTTTTCAATTATTTTAAAAAATTTAACTTTATTATTTTCCCCACTTAATATGTTTATGTTCTCTCCTTCTTTCCTCCCTTTCTTTCCTCCATTGAACAACAGCAACAAAGAAAAACAAAAACCATTCTAACAGATCTGCAGAGCCAAACCCAGCAAATTCACATCCAAAATGATGTATCTCATTGTATGTCCTTTTGGAGCCCCTCAGCTCTGACAGGTCAGAGAAAACTTCAGTTTCAGTCCACTAGAATCCTGGTTTGCCATATTGCCTCAATCAGAGCTCTAAAGTCTTTCAAAGTTGTTTTTCTTTCTAATTATGTGGACAGGATTAGTTTTCAGTCATGAGGAATCAAGGAGTGTACCACAGAGAACTGAGAGATTCACACACATGCACTTGTAATTCCTAGTCACAAGTTCCCTCTAATTCCAGGTACACCTTGGGAGGATACCCACTTTGAGGACCATTGATCTAGTCCAACTTTTTCATTTTGGAGGCAGTGATGCTTTTAGGAGACAGTTGTGATATAGTAGATAGGGAGCTACTCTCAGTCAGGAAGGTCTGGGTTCAAATTCAAATTCAAATGGCACTTGGAGGTCCCTCGAGCAGCAGTGCCAGAGACTGGCTATGAATCCGCATTTTCTGACTTGAAATCTGCCTCTCTCTGTACAACTTCCTCTTCCTGGGCTTCGGTCCCCTTTTCTGTAAGCTTGAAGATAATCCCTCTGCCGCTAATGCCTCCCAGGGACCCTTATGAAGATCGGACAAGGTGACACATGCAAAATCTCTCTGCAGAAGATCTGCCCGCTGCCCTTGGACTGCTGAAAGTTTTCCTTTGCAGCTTTCCTTCGTGGCCAAGAAGCAGATAAAGAACGCCAGGCACTGTGAGGGACAGGGCGGAGTGGAAGATGCCCAAGGTCCATGTCTCCTTTCCCACGTTACCCAGGATAATTACCTGGCTTGTCTGGCATGCAGGACGCCTTGTCAACACAAGCCACTACATATAGCTTTCTTGGGGCAGATGAGAGGGCAGTCCTGATTCTTGCGGGGGCCGTGCTGCGCTGGGAGAGGAACAAAGGGTCAGCACTTTGCACAAATTACAGGGACTCTGGGATTGTGCAGGAGCATATGGATATGTGCATGTATTTATGTGTCCGTGCATTCTATATATATCCCACAAACTCTTAGGTGGCAGTGTGTGATTACACAGATTCACTACCTACTCTGGTACCTCGTGGTGATGGAGAGGGTAATCCCGGTGCTGGAAGGCTGCCCCAGGGAAACACAAGTTCTCCCAGACTGGGATGGAACAAGCACCTTGGTAGGTGGGTATCCCGGGCTCTGACACTTCCTCACTGTGTGGTCTTAGACAAGTTACTTCCTCTCGGGGTCTCAGTTAATTAAACTGTAAACAGGGTCTAATGTTAACCTGTACTGAGAGGAAAATCCTTTGTAAACTTTAAGGCATCCTATGAATGCAAGCTGTCATTATGGCTCGGGCAGTGGGGAAGGATTACCTCCTCACTCCCAGTCCAATTTTCTTCAGGTTAGAATAACCATCAAGGGCAATCTTGAGGGGAGAAAGGACATAGGAGGATGGGACAAGGGCCAGTGCTCAGAGATTTGCCTTGCTGGTGAGACTGAGGGCTATGTGGTCACTTGCACTGATGGTGTCCAGATTCTAGAAGCTTTTCTTCATCAGCGGTATCCCCCAGAGTAACTGTGCATAAAATCTCCCATTTTTCTTCTTCCTCACAAAGCCTGGGTCTTGGGGTGACTCTGAGAATAGTTCTGCCCATCCTTTTCCTGAATAATAAAAGGCTGCTCAGCAAGGGAAAGATCTTTGTTTTGACCCATACATCGATGAAAGTCTCATCTCTGGGGGCGCAGGGGACTGTGCCCATCCGTTTTGGGCAATGATCCCTGTTATACATACCATTTCTGATTCTCTGAGGCCTTGAATGTCAGTTCTAAGAAGGAAATGTTTCATTTCCAAGTCTTTTTTTGCAGGGCATAAATCTGGAAAATATTTGGTGAGTATGAGTATTCTCTTGGTGAAATATTTTTCTATAAGACAGAGAACGGATTCAGCAGAAGTTACTCTAATCCCCAAAGCCACTGGGGTCTGACAATGATAGGAGTGGACAGACATTGGTGGAGAATTTATAGTCACTGAGACAGAATGAGATCAGGGTAGCGTGACTCTGATAAAAGAAGAAAAATATCTTCTATTAGATGCCGTGAAATCATGACAGTTTCAGAGTAAACATCTCAGCCACTAATGTAGACTAAATCTGAAGAGATAGGCAGGATTTGCAGTGGGATTTGAAGCCAGATATTCTGGACAGCTGGGTGGTACAGTGGATGGAGTGCATGGCCTGGAATCAAGAAAATCTGAGTTTAAATTCAGCCTTAGACATTTACTAGCTGTGTGAACCTGGATAAATCACTTAATCCTATTTGCCTCAGTTTTCCCATCCATTAAATGATTTGGAGAAGGAAATAGTAAATCACTTTAATATCTTTTGTCAACAAAACTCCAAATGGAGTCACAAAAAGTTGGACATGAAATGACTGAACAATAGCAACATTATATGCCAACCATTATGCTAGGCCTGGGGTATACACGTACAAAGAAAAAAATGATTGCTACTTTCAACAAATTTGTATTCAGATAGGAGAGACAACAATTACACAGAAAAACATACATAAACCTATATCTGATTGCTTGCTGTATAGGGGAATGAGGAGGTAAAGGAGGGAGGCAGAAAAATTTAGAACACAAAATCAAGGAATGTTGAACATTATCTTTACACATATTTGGAAAAATAAAATACTATTGAGAAAAAATGAGGAAACAGCAAAAAAAAGAAAAAATATATAGTCTAAATATACAGTTACTAAATCTAAATATATACAAACTACAAGGTAGTTTGGGAGGCAGCACTAGTTAGGGATCACAGGAAAGGCTTCATAGAGAAGATGATGCCTTGAGTTTAAAGGAAGAGAAAGACTATTAGTGGAGGTAAAGAGGAAGTGCATTTCAGGTCTGTGGGGATGTCCTGTGGAAAGAGATGAGATGGGAGATGAAATTCTGCCTGTGAGGGACTGAGAGAAGGCCAGTTTGGCTGGCCAGCAGAGTGTGGGATGCGCAATAACATTCCACGACTCTGGAAAGATGGGTTGGAACCAGGTTGGGAAGAGTGTTCAAAGCTAAACCAAGGAATTTCTATTTAAGCCTGAAGGTAATAGGAAGTACTTTAGTTAGTTGTGTAAGGGAATCATGGAGTCACATATGAGCTCTCTGAACACTCTTAAGGCAGCTGTTAATATGCTGAACTGCAATGGGGATGGACAAGAGACCTAGACACATTGGGAGCATAGGATAGAAGTTCTAAGGGGCTGAACTAAGGTGGTAGCTGGGCGAGTAGAGAGGAGGGTTCACGTGTGAGAGATATTGTCCTTTGTAGAAGATGCTCCATCTCCTGACGACATCTGACTCCAGCATTTTTACTGGCTGTCCCCCATTCTCATCTTAGCCTCTCTGGCTTCCTGAAAGTCCCAGCTAAAATATCATGTTCCTGATCCCCCTTAATGCTAGTGCTTTCTCTCTTTTGGTTATAAGCAATTTATCCGGTGTATAGTTTGTACATAATTATTACAATTTTCTTCCCCTTGCACCATGTGATCTCTTTGAGATCAGGGACCACCTTTTGCATTTTTTTGCATGCTCAATGTTTAGCACAATGCCTGGCACCCAGTAGGCACTTAATAAATGCTTATTGATTGACTGGTTGACTAGTAGAAAGCAAGATTTGGCATTTTGTTATTACAGCTGGGTTCTAGGTTCATGTCTGAAACCTAAAAATTCACAGGTTTTTTCCCTCTGGAGAGGTGAAGGAAAGGACATTCCTCAGAAAAAGAATGGTATGATGCTCACTTTTCCTAAAGCCAACTTTCTTTGTGTCCCTCCTTTGTTCATGAATCTTTTGTTACTCCCTATTCGCTTTGTAGGTTTCTTTTGATGATTGTCGAGTATTTCAAAGTTCCTATTCATTCTCAGTCTTTTCATTAGAAATGCTTGAAAGTCCTTTGTTCCTATAAAAAACTATCCTTGCCACTCCTCTAACCAGATTATACTCTTTTGCAGGTTGAGTTATTCTTGATTGCAAGTGTGTATTGCCTTTTCAAATACTGTATTCCAATATTTTTCTTCCTTCCTTCCTGCCTGCCTGCCTTCCTGCCTTCCTGCCTTCCTTCCTGCCTGCCTGCTTGCCTGCCTTCTCTTTTTCTTTGTTTCTTTGGTTTTTTTCTTTTTTTTTTTGTTTGTTTGTTTCTTTCTTTCTTTTGTGATCCTGATTGAAATTCTTTTCCTTTGAATTCCTTCTTTCAGGAGGCTTACAGTGTTTTTCTTTTGATGTAGGATCTTTGGATTTCGGTTCTGGAATTCTTGAGTCTTTTACATTTGGGGTTTCTTCAGGAAATAATTAGTGTATTCTTTCTATACTGACCTTGCCTTCTGGTTCTAATAAATATGGACAATTTCTATTTGAAATATAGCCTGACAAATTTCCGAAAAATCTGGAAAGACTTACATGAGCTGAGGCAAAGTGAAGTGAGAAGAACCAAGAGAACACTGTAAATGACAACAGCAATATTGTGCGATGATCAACTATAATTTATTTTGTTCTCAGAAATACAGTGAACCAAAAGACTCTTGATAGAAAATGCTATCCACATTTAGAAAAAAAAACTGAGGGAGTCTGAATGCAGATTGAAGCATACTATTTTCACTTTATTTTTTTACTTTTTTTTCCTTTTGCAAACAATAATTTTTTTGCAAACTGTTTCTTCTTTGACAACAAGACTAACATGGAAGTAGGTCTTATATGTTGTACATACATAACATATTAAATTGCTTACCATCTTAAGGAGGGAGGAGGGAAGAGAAAGAATCTGTAATTCAAAATTTTATAAAAAAAGAATGTTAAAATTGTTTTAATAAGTATTTAAAAAAAAGAAGATACTTATATTAAAAGAAAAAACTTTTAAAAAATTCAGGTTTTTTCTTGAATTATCTCTTTTCCCAGGTTAATTGTTTGAGATATAAGATATCTTACTTTTTTATAGTTTTTCATTCTTTTCATTTTGTTCTAGTATTCCTGATTGTCTCATGAAGTCATAGATTTCTATTGGCTAATCCTAATTTTCAGGGAGTCCATTTCTTGGGTAAGATTTACTACTATTTTCTCTTCTAAGCTATTTACTCTCTTTCTGATTTTTTTTCCTCCAAAATTTTTTGCTTCCTTTCTTTTAGGTATTTATTTAGTCCTTGTGGAACTATCTATATCTATATCTATATCTATATCTATTTTTCCCCTTGAATCTCCACTTGTAGTTGTTTTGGAGTCACATTCTCTTTCTTTTGGGGATCTTTAAATTTGCAATAATTTTTTATGCTACTCAGTTATTTTCTTTGATTTACACATCTTACTAGCTTCAGCTCCTGAAATGAGGCTTTGGGCTGGAGCCAGATTTCCTTCTCCGTTGGGCTTTTGTTAAGGTGGCTAGTCTTGCTTGGTCTTGCTTTGGGGTCCTTGGGGTCCTTCTCTGACCTCCACCTTTGAAGTTAGGCAGCCCCTGGATCTTTGAGGTTCACAGTGCTGGATCTTTAGGACCATCTCTGGCATTTCAGAGTGCTAGAGATTTCAGAGCTGGTGGGCCTGGGGTATTTCAATCTTGTTTCTCTTTGAATACGTACTGGGATTGTTTCCATTGCCCAATGTTAATCCTTGGCGTTCTGAAGATTCCCACCTTGGGACTTTCAAAACCTGGGGAATTTCTCAAGGTGGGACTGCCACACTCTTTGCCTCTGGACCCAGAACCTTGCAGACTACATATATTTCTGGAAGTCCTCAGTTGCTCTGGAAGGCTATCCCAAGACAGTAGGACAGGGATTCCTATTAATTCGTGGGTTTCTGTCTCATTTCTTGTGCTGTTCTAGACCCCTATGAAATAAATGAGATAATAAAACAAAAAGATGAAGGCTTATACTCATATAAAGGATTAGGATGATTCCTGCTTGGCCTTTGATATTTACTGGATCCCAGAAAAACAAAACCCCTTTTTCTAAGATAGAATTTGATGATTGCACTGAACACTTCGACTCACAACTAGTCATTGTAAAGTGAAGGCCATCTGAAGGTTGTTCAGTTGTGTCCAACTCTTCACAATCCCATTTGGGGTTTTCTTGGCAAAGATACTGGAGTGTTTTGTCACTTCCTTCTCCAGCTCTTTCCACAGAAGCTTAGGGAAACAGGATTAAATGACTTACCAGAGTCACACAGCTAGTAAGTATCTGAGGCTGGATTTGAATTCTAGAGCCCAGTGTGCTAACCACTGTACCACCTTCCAGAAGGTAGCCCTTATAATTCTGAGCTATCTTAGAAAAAAAAGTAGCTGGAAATTCCATTCTCTCATCTCTCCCCCTTTCTCTTCCCTCCTCTTCATCCTATACCCCTTGAAGCTGCCTACCATCATCTCTCTGATGAAGGGAAGTAAAAGGAAGGGCCTGTTCACCAAAGCAGTCTGGGGAGGGGAGGCCTGGCTTGTCTTTCAGGAGAGAAGGCCTTTAAGAGATCATCTGGCTGGAAAATAATGAGTTCCTCACTCTGAACCAGCAAAGTGAAGTTGCTGTCAGATTTGAAGCATTTGGGCTGATTGGAATCTCCAGGGATTGTCTTTCTCCTCTCCCCCAACAAATATACACATCTTATACTCCAACAGTGCTTCCTTCTGTTCCTTTTTGAGTAGAGGGTCTAAGAAAAGCCAAAAATAAACATGGCTCTTGGGACCAGCCCACTGTCACTGCAAGAGCATTTCCAGCTGGGTCCTGAAGAGCTCCTCAGTCCCTCCTTTCTCTTAAAATGAACAAAAAACTCCTTGAGCTGTAGCCATTAAAAATGGCTGTGGTCAAGGAACTCAGTATCCTATAGGAAGCAGAGGATGTCAGAGCTGGAAAAAAAAGGTTTGAAGATCATCTTTGCTGAAGGGATTGAGGTCTAACCAAGAACCTGACCATCTGCTCTGACTTGTGCAAATGAGACCAGAAGAGTCCACTGGTTAATGCACACTTTAGAACCAGGACTAAAATCTGGATTTCTGGGTTCCTCCAGTTAATACCATACGGCTTCTACTAGTATTGATTTTGAAAAAAATTGTAACAAGAGTGGGGTACTTGGGATTTTGTCCCAGTGCACAATAGTGCCTTCATCACTTATACTTCTTTGGAAGGTGGAAATAATGAAGCTCATGTAATTGGGCTTTGGAGCTTCCCCAGATCACCTATGATAGAAGAAACCATGGAGGAGAGACATGAGGGATCCATTGTTGAAAGAAGACATCTCTATTTCCCCTTCCTTGTGGGTGTGAGGAGCCTCTTTCCATTAACTTCATAGCTGGAATAGGCTGTGAATTGGGACAGTTTTCAGAAGTATACATGGGGATAAAGGTTTTGTCCACTCAGAGCATGGGTATAAGGGAACGGGTAATGAAGGGTTACCTTCCTTCTCCCTCTTCTGTGGTCCTCAAGAAACAGGTTCAGATTTGGATCTGTTCCATCTGTCCTTGTTAGTTTTAGACACAGGGAAGGCATTCCCCAGACCTGAGGGCTGAGACCTTGGCAAGCTTGGAGGCAGGATTTCAGTCCTGACGCTGCTACTTGATAAGACCTTGGAAGACGGGGTTCCTGAGACATGAACCCATTGTGTTGAATTTTGAACTTTGTGGTACTGATCATCTATAAAGGAACCAAGCTAAACTGTGAACCAAATACCCTTCTGTCAACAAAAACTTAGGTGGTGTAAGAGGGGGAGGGTAGAATTATGACTACTTACCATTTTCTCAAGTTGGGGTGGAGGGAATGGTTGTATGTTTGTTTTTGTTATACTATTGAAGTGAATATTCCTTTGTAAAAACTGATCTGACTGTTAAATAATTAAATGGAACTGGGAGGCTGGGGACTCCCTTAAATTGAGGGAACACAATTTCCTGGAGCTTGAACTGATAGCAGAGATTAGATATCTATTAGCTCTTTTGAGGGTACTAAAAAAAAAAAAAAAAAACAACAGCCCTGGGGAAGCTGTGAAATGTAACATACCTAGCCTGCAGCTAGTGGGGACAAGGTAGTCGCTATTATAATTAGCACCTACTTAGCCTTTTATCTGTACTCTGAGTCAGGACTTCCTAAACTTTTTTCCACTTGTGATCTTTTTGCCCAAGAAATTTTTATATGACCCTGGGTATATAAATATATAAAATAAGTATACAGATCAAACATTTACTGATAATAAGCCATAAAGAAATTTATTTTAAATCAAATCTTTATTCTTTTTTTTCCAGTGGGGAAAGGGAAGTAAAAGGGAAAGAAAACAGATTTTTGGTTCATTTAAAAAAGGAAAATTTAATAAAATAAAATAATTCTTTGGTATACATAGAACTTACTAAAGCAGATTTGCATACTAATGAGATGGATATGCTCATTTACTTTTATGTAAAGAATTAAATTTTGGTGGAATATTTGATATTTCTACCTGTTGCCAAATTTTTGTGACCCTCCCCTATGTTCAGTTACTTTACCCCATCTGGGATCACAACCCACAGGTAGACCCATCCTATGCTGTTTCCTTTCCCAACAGTGACTTCTTCAACTGTAGCCAGATCAGAGCTTGGTGACCTTGTCGCTTTGTTACAGGCCAGTGTCTTGGGGTCTCTCCCAACCATGGGATCCTATGTTCCACGGTCTAAGGCATCTTTCTATCCCCTTCAACTGAAATTTTAAAAATGAGGATTACCAGATCTTTGATTAGAGAAGCCTGAGCAGTTCGGAAAACCTAGGTTGGAATCTTGATTTGGATGTTTACTAGCTTTGTAACCCTAGACCATCAGTTCACCTCTATGAACCTCAGTTTCTTCATTTATAAAATGAAGATAATAATACCTGTAGCTCTCATCTTATAGGGCTATCGTGAAGGTCAAATGAGATAGTATGTAAATGCTTTGCAAACCTAAACCACTTTATGATTATTAGTTGGTATTATTACTAGTATTACTGTTTTTAGTATTAATTCCATCACTATTACTCCAGGTACCAGAACTGCCAGTTCCATTACTCAATCAATAAGCACTTATTAGGCACCTAATGAAATAATTCCTGTCCTCAAAGAATTTATATTCCAGTGGAGGGAAGATAACACATATCTATTTAGATACACATAAAATATACAGCATAATTCTGACTTGGTTATTTTACCTTTTCCCTCCTCCCAAGTTTAGAATGTATGTGTGTGTGTATGTGTGTATTGGCAGCGACATGTGTTTATTAACAGTTTTGTTACCAAGTTGCCCTAAAGCAGATGTTCCCTTTATCCCACCAGTTTCTTGGCAATAGAGGGATGTTTCTTAGAGATAAAAAATATTTGATAATAGGATTTGATAATTAGATCTAGATTGGATCTTAGAAGTTACTTCACCTAAGCCCTTAATTTTACAAATGAGGAAACTGAGTCTCTGAGAGGGCAAAATGACTTCCTTAGAGTCACCCAAGTCATGTAGCAATGCTCAGAGTTGTCAGCTAGTTGTTCATCTCCGAGTCTCTGTTTTATTGTTGTTATTATTTTGGTAAGACAATTGGGGTTTGTCCTAGGGTCACACAGTCAGGAAGTGTTAAGTGTCTGAAGCCATATTTGAACTCAGGTCCTCCTGACTCCAAAGCTGGTGTTCTATCCATGACACCATCTAGATGTCCCTCTGTCTTTTTATTTTTATTATTAATTATTATTAATGGTTTTTGGGCCAATTTGTTCACAAATTTCTCTACTCACAGCCTTAGAGGCATAGGACAAAGTATGGGAATCTGGGCCATCGTTTGTGATTCCTATTTGGCTGTTACATTTACATTTGTTATTCTCTGCAAATAGTTTGGCCCCCTTAAAAGTTCTCAGCCTTTCGGGGCCAAGAGGACCATCCTAACATGTGCTGCAGGTCCTCCCAGGCCTGCAAGAGAATAAGGCTGTTTGGAATCTTGGGAGTCTGCCGGCCCGCTGCTTCTTAACGGTTTGTCTAGAGAGAATGCAGCGTGTTTGTTAACATGTCCCCTATAAAAAGCTTTTGTCTTTCCACTTAATTGGGAACATGTTTTCCGAATTGGCCCATTTCCCCAGGCACAGATGAGCATAAACTAGGCTGTTTACTCAACACTCTGTGGAGTAAAGGATGGAGAAGGCAGTACTTAAGCAGATGTGTGGAGGAGCATCTGGACTGAGTCAGTGGAAATGCTTTTGCATCTGGAGGCAGATCAGCATTTGAGAAGATGTTACTCTGACTAGCTCTAGAATGGGCTGGGTGTAAGAGCTGAAGTTATCCTTGCTTAGTTTCCCTGATGGCAGAAAGTTTGCTTCTGGCCTCTTGCACTAATAGAAGCCAAGACTTATTTTTTCTTTTGCCTTCAGGACATATCTCCAGTGAGTCACCCCTTCCAAGATACATGGAGGCATCTGCTGACAAGAATATACTTCACTGTGTTACAAGTCTAAGCACTGCTAACCCTACACTCCCTGCTCCTCCCTGGCATCCCTGTGTGCTCCCCTCCCCTTCCCCCCAGCCTGGGAATGTGACTGCTTGCCAAGGATGTAGCATGGAGGAAACGCGTCCCCTACCAGCTAAGGAAAGGATCGCTCCTGGCTCCCTACTGAAGAGAGGCCTTTTATCCTGAAAAGCTAAAATGAGATTTCCAGAGCAGCAGGACCTCCACCTTTCCAGCATCTGAACATCATTTTAAGAAGCTCTGTGGAGAGGAGAGATATACCAGGATGGGGGCCCAGAGACCTGGCTACTGGTTCTGTTTATCTGTGTGAGCTTAGGCAAGTCACTGCTAGCCTAAAAATCCTAGTTCTTCACAACTCAAGGTGTAATTGTGGATAAGATAACATATGTCAATCGCCAATTCCTTGGTGACTTGGAAAGCGCTGCATAGACTGAGCTTAGGTGCAGGAACCTTCTAGTGCCAATTCCCCCTATTAAAGCAAACAGGCAGCTACTCTGCAACTTGGTCTTAGAGATTCCGTGGGCACCCAGGATTAATCAGAAGCGGCACTTGAACTCTGGTCTGATTCTAAGCCTGATTTTCTGTCCAGGAAGTCAAGCAGCCTGTCTGCTTATTTGATGATCAGTATGTCTTCTTTCTCCTAAAAGTGAGAGCAAGGAGAAACCAAATTCCATTTAATCGAGAGTTTCATGGGGTTTTGCTCTCAGGACAAGACTTGCTATTTATATTCAGCTAAAAAATGGATCCTCAGCCAAGAAGGGCCACATCTCTGTTCTACCTGTCCCAAACCCCGGAGTTAAATGTCCTAAGTCTCTTAGAAGCCCTTAGCTTGTAATTTCTACCCATTGTGAGGCAGGAGGGACTATGCCCTGCCTTGGGCAAGTGCCACAGTCACACTGCCAAATGGAAGAATGAACCAAGAAATATCACTGCAGAGAGAGGGTAAGAACACTAACCCTTCCCAAACCCTGCCCAAACCCTAACCCTAACCCTTCCCAAACATGCACCCTGTCCACCTCATTAACCACCTTACAGGCAGATCTTGGGTTAACAGAGCTCAAATACAGGATACAACTGGGCTTTTGCCCCAGTGCTGAAGGGAGAGGATGCTGGCAGCACTCACAGTTCTTTTGCTGTGTGGCAATAACAGTTTAGCCCTCGGTTGGCAATGACAATTTGGGTGGGTTATTTCCCCATCCCACTCTGCTCGTCTTCTGCAAGATTCCTCAGGTCTCCATCTTTGACACGGACAGGTGTGTATTCCCACACCTAATCCTAGAGGAGAACTCCAGCCGTTGGCTCACTTTCTTGGGGTATGATTCATGGCACTTGTTAACTGGTGCGAAAATTTGGCATCAGAAGGAAAATCTCTTATCACTTGCTATGTCCAAAGGGGTGAGGCTGGCAGCTTGACCAGGCTGTGTATGCCACGAAGTTTCTCCCCCTCCTGTTACTGTGCCTAGGGTTGGAAATGGGGTCCCTGTAGCCAGAAAGTGATGTAAAAGAAAGAGCACCGGGCTGAGAGTTTGGAGGCCTGGACATGAATAGCTCACATTTAGAGAGCACTTGAGTAACCTCTGTTCTACGATCCATTGGTATGAGGTTCTCTCCTTATTGGTGGAGCTGAAAGTTCTGCCCTATGTATGGGATGGGGAGGAGCTGGTGAGAGATCTCAGTGGTCCTCTCCATTGGGGGCTTTTCAAGCATTTAGTTGGCTTCCAGATTCAAGAGAGAAAGTGAAAGAAGCCAAACCCACTTCAGATTGCCAAAGGAAAATACTCTGGGAAGACATGAGTGGCGCAGGTCGTCTCTATCACATCCCTACCTCAGTTTGTTACTTTAGAATCTTGGGGGAATTTTCCTTTGGGGGAATCCAGGAGCCTTTCTCAGCTGAGCAAAGTTATCTCTTTCCCACAGAGAGAGTGCTTTCATTCCATATCGTCTGATATATATTTTTCTGTGTATGTCTTCTCTGTTTTGCTATGATTTAGATAAATGGGCTGCTTTATTATTCTCTATGTGTGTTCACTGTGAACTGATATTAGGTGGGAATGGGATTGAGCTTTAGATCTAGAGCTTGATGTTTTTCTCTCCCCTAATTCCTCCCCTCCCCAATGACAAAAGGATCAAAAGTTAGATGGAACCCAGTCATATCCCAAAGATGAATGCTATGTAAGGGAGCAGATCTAACCCAGTCGGGTCTAAGCGCTGTGAGGAGAGAAAGTGGTGATTTCTGGCCAGTCTGCTGCCTCCCCTTCTGGTGGGAATGAAAGGCTCCCTCACAGAAGAGTGAGGAGAGAGGAGGCTGGAGATATCTACTCTGCTTGCTACATTCCAAGAACAGCTATCCTCACCACTCATGAACTCTGCCACATATGGGCTCTATTTATTCTATACTTGGTATTTTCCATGGTATTTCATTTGATCATCACAAAGACCTTGAGATAAATACTATTCCTAGTCTTATTTTACAGATGTTAAAGAAGTTGAGTCACTTGCCTAGGGGTCATACAATTAGCAAATGTTTGAATCAGGTTAAAAACTCAGGCCTTCCTAAGTCCCAGCCAAGTGTTCTATCCACTTTATGTGCTTCCTAGAATTTCCTTTCAAGAAAAACTCCCAAGTCAGGAAACTAATTTCTTTTCTTTTCTTTCTTTCTTTCTTTTTTTTTTTTTTTTTTTTTAAGGTTATACATATACAAGTATATTAAACATATTTTCACATTAGTCCCGTTGTGAAAGAAGAATCAGAACAAAAGGGAAAAACCATGAGAAAGAAAAACAAGAAAAGAATGAGAATACTATGCTTGGATCCACATTCAGGTTCCTTAGTTCTCTTTCTGCATGTGGATAGTAGTTTCCATCCCAAGTCTGTTGCAATTGTCTTGAATCACTGTATTGCTGAGAAAGCTGTCTGTCATAGTTGATTATCACACAATGTTGCTGTTATTGTGCACTTCATTCTCCTGTTCCCGCTCACTTCACTCAGCGTCAGTCTTCCCAGATTTCCCCTGAAATCTGCCTGCTCATCATTTTTTTTTTTTTTTTTTTTACAGCACAATAGTATACCATTACATTCAAATAACGCAACTTATTTAGCCATTCCCCAATTGATGGGCATCCCATAAATTTCCAATTCTTTGCTACAATAAAAAGTCAACTATTCAATACTCAAGAGGCTGCAAACTGAACTCTTCCATTGTGCTCCAAAAATCATTTCATCCTGGAAGATCACTTCAGCCCTGGAATTCACCATCTTGGAAGAACTCTCCCATGCTCCCTCACACTGGTTTTCTCTCCTGTCCCATTTTAAAATTCCTTTCATGAGTTATCTTCCCCCATTGGAATGCAACCTCCTTGAGGGCAGAGACTGCCCTTCTTTTTGATTGTATTTATATTAGCTTTGCATAGGGCCTGCACAGAATAATTGTTTAGTAAGTGTCCATGACTGACTACCTGCCTTTCACTCAATGTGCAACCTTAGGTAAGAAGCTTCTCTGGCCAGGATTTCAAGTTCTCCATTTGTGAAATGAAGAGATTGTACTGGAAAAAGAGTTCTTAGCTTGTGGTCCATGGATAGATATTTAGAAGCTTGGAAACTTAAATAGGAACAAAAGTCATGTCTTTATTTCCATAGAATTGGCTTCCTTTGTCATCCCATGTATTTTATTTTATGGATCTAAAAACTTTCTTCTGAGAAGGGATCTGGCTTCTCCATGCTGCCAAAGTAGACCATGACACAATGTGGGTTAAGAGCCTCTAACTAGTAAGGGGTGGGAGGGGGAGGGTGTCTAAAATCCCATCCATCACTTATATTTTGGGATGTGTCAACATCAGCCTGATTGAAATGACTCTATTCTACCATCTTGTGGTCATCTTTAAGAACATATTGTCCCCTTATTACAGATTTCAATCCTGCATGTTCTTCAAGCTGGAAAATTCTGCTTTGTCCATAAAACTTTCCCTGAGCAATCTAATTGCTCTCTCAGACCTACTATAACCTTCATAGTCCAAATTGAACAATCTCGCATGTGATTTGGTCCTCTCCAGGATTCCATATGATTAAATTAAACAAGCAGTTATTAAGCACCTGCTTGACACTAGGCATTGTGTTAGGCATTGAGATCTTGAAGGGAAAACAAAAAGAGTATCTGCCTTTAAGGAACTTCCTTACAGTTGGGGGAGGGGATCTAATATGTACATAGATAATAAGAAAAATGAAGTTAATTTTTGAAAAGGGAAGGACAGAAATAGGAAGGACTTTGTACAGAAGAAAGCACATGAGCAAATTTAGAGAAACTTAAAGCTAGAAATTTGGAGAGAGTTTTTGGCAGACCCAGGGGAATAGCCAGAACATGAAACATAGTGACAGAATATAGAACGTCAAATTAGGGGAACCCTTGTATGCAAGTTTGGCTTGAACATGGAGGGTGTGAATGGGAGAAAGGAGAGTTAACTCTGAAGAGATAGATGTGTCAGGATGAAGTGTTTGTGTTTTATCTGAGGGACAATAGGGAACCAGTGTAATTTCCCAAGTAGGGTTAGACATAGAGACATAGGAACCTATATCTTACAAAGGTTATTTTGGCAGGTATGTGGAGATGGATTGGGGAGGGGAAAGAATAGAAGGAAAGAGACCAATTAATAGGCTATAACAATAGTATAGATAAGAAATAATGAGGACCTGAATTAAGTTAGTGACTATATGAGTAGAAAGAAATGGGCAGACAGTAAGACTTGGTGAAGGTACAATTGACGGGCTTGGAAGTTAATAGGATATGAGGGGTGAGGAAGAGGGGAAAGTCAAAGATAATTCTGAGCTTATGAACATGGGTTGCTATAGGAGTTAGATAGAGAGAGTCAGAGGAGAGAGGAAAGGGATTATAAACATCTTGAACTTGGCTCAAGAAGAAGAAGCCTGCATGTCCACAAAGTCCCTCCAGAAAACCACCTGACCCCAGAGAAGGCCCAGAAGAGAGGTCATAGAAGGACCTCTTATGCAAGGCTTGGGCTGAAGGGACACAAGTTGGCAACAGGGGAGTGGCAGGGGCAGATTGATGGCATTTTTCCTAGAATAATCCTCCTGAACCTAGTGAAGGAGCCCCCAGACCATGCCAAGTTTCTGAACCAAGCAGAAGAATTATTGGACTAAGTCCCTTGAATCCAGCAAAGCAATTGCTGAGCCAAGAGGAATTGGGAGCCAAGGAATCAAGTTAACAAGCATTTATTAAGTGCTTAAAATGTGCCAGGCATTGTGCTAAGTGCTAGGAAAAAAGAAGGAAAGCAGAACGCAGAGAATACAAGCAGAAATTCAGTCCTTGGTCTCAAGATTATATTCTAATGGCCAATAACAGAAGTGAGAAGAAACTGAAAAGGGAAGGGGGATGGAGAAAAGTATCTGAAATGATGAAGAAAAGATGGAGACTCTGGAGGGGAGCCCAGGGGCAGATGAGACATGGCTGGCCTGGACATTTTCCTATAATGGATCTTCTGGGAAGAACCAGACAATCAGAGGAGAGGACTCTCTTGGTTCCTGGTGAAGGCTCATCCTGGAGGAAAAGTTGCTTGATTCTCTAGCCAACTCAAGTGCTTTCCTCTTGTGGGAAGGTTTCTAGGGTGGGACTGCCTGTAGAAAACCCTGGGGACAGCAGAGGGACACCAGGGGAGGAAGGGAGGTGTCTTCACTATTTAGGAATCTTTTGGATTTCTTGTGGAATTAATTTGGTGAATTAATTCAGTGCTTTGTTAGCCTGAATGTTTACATAGGAACTGAGGGCCCTTTACCTTTTTTTTGTAGTGATCCCGACACTATTCAAATGTTAATGTTTCCAAGGTAGAGGAATGGCCCCCAAAAGAAATGGTATGAGAAACCAGGGAGCTGCACCCTGGTAACTCCGGAGGTTATGGTCTGAGCCCCGTGTTACAGAGTAATGGAATCACAGAATGCCCCCCTAGAAGGGGCATTAAAGGCGATTGGCCCGGCTTTCCCATTTTACACTTGTGCTACTCTGTGAGTCTGCATGTCCAGCTAGGAGCAGGGCGAGTAAAAGGCCATCCCCTCTCTGAGACTGTGGGGGTCTGACTCCTCTCTAATAGTACCCCAGCCCCTGCCCAAAGGGACGGAGCCCCCTAACTGCCCGAGACTCCCCAGGGTCAGGGGCTTTTTTTGCCAAACGAGATCAGGTGAGGGGCAGCAGGGAAGAGGGGTGAGCAGGGAAAGGGGGCGGCAGGGAAAGGGGGCGGGCTGATCCGAGAGGAAGGGTGAGGGACCGCAGGTAGGGGCCCACTCACTGTCCGGGAGAAACTGAGAAAAGGGGAAGGACTCCCTCTCAGTGCATCCAGTGGATCCTGCGTTCAATGCAATGAAGCCAGGTCACCAGGAAGGATTTGATGAAGCCCGTGAACCCCAGGGAACGAAGAGACGCGTTGGGCTTGCAGCGGCACAAGGGGAGCGGCGTGTGTATCTTTGCCAAGAAAACTCCAGATGAGAGTAGTTTGGAACTATGCTCAAAAAGTTATCAAACTGTGCATACCCTTTGATCCAGCAGTGTTTCTACTGGGCTTATACCCCAAGGAGATACTAAAGAAGGGAAAGGGACCAGTATGTGCCAAAATGTTTGTGGCAGCCCTGTTTGTAGTGGCTAGAAACTGGAAACTGAGTGGATGCCCATCAGTTGGAGAATGGCTGAATAAATTGTGCTATATGAATGTTATGGAATATTACTGTTCTGTAAGAAATGACCAACAGGATAATTTCAGAAAGGCCTGAGAGACTTACACTAACTGATGCTGAGTGAAATGAGCAGGACCAGGAGATCATTATATACTTCAACAACAATACTAGATGATGACCAGTTCTGATGGATCAGGCCATCCTCAGCAAGGAGATCAACCAAATCATTTCTAATGGAGCAGTAATGAACTGAACCAGCTATACCCAGAAAAGAACTCTGGGAGATGACTAAAACATTACATTGAATTCTAATCCCTATATCTATGCACACCTGCATTTTTGATTTCCTTACAAGCTAATTGTACAATATTTCAGAGTCTGATTCTTTTTGTACAGCAAAATAACGGTTTGGTCATGTATACTTATTGTGTATCTAATTTATATTTTAATGTATTTAACATCTACTGGTCATCCTGCCATTTAGGGAGGGGTGGGGGTAAGAGGTGAAAATTGGAACAAGAGGTTTGGCAATTGTTAATGCTGTAAAGTTACTCATGCATATATCCTGTAAATAAAAGGCTATTAAATAAATTAAAAAAAAAAAAAAAGAAAGAAAGAAAACTCCAGATGGGGTCATGGAGAGTTGGTCATGACTGAACAATAACTAAGTCTCACGGATCAGGAACGAAGGGACCCGAGTTCGAATTCTGCCTCTGCATTTAATCTTTCTGGGAGTCAGTTTCCTCACCCGAAAGCAAAACGAAGGGCCCAGGCAGCCGGACTCCGCTAGAGCCGTGATCCTTGGAAATGCCGCCTTCACAGGCAGGAGATCGATCGGCCAATCTTCTGCTGCCACCTCGTGCCCACACGCGGCACTGCGCCCACTGCCGGGGCACGGCTCCCAGAAAGCGGTCCCTCATCCAGAGGGATTCAGAGTTTGTAAAGTCCCTCACAGCATCCCTGCGGTATAAGCAAGGCCGTGGCGTTAAGCTTTATAGATGAGAAAACAGAGGCTCAGAGCGAATGGGAGGGGGCCGACTCTCCCGTTGTAGAAACTGGGGCAAGTCCCTCGTCTCCTCTCCGACGTCCGAATCTAAGTGAGACTTCTGGGGTCTCGAGAGTCCTTCCTTCTGGTGTCCCCACGGCAGAGCGACGGAATCAGGAGCGGCTCTGTCCGTGAAGTTTTACTTTTGTCGTTACTAAATTCAATGGAGTCATTCATCTTTTCTCCTGTATTACAGATTCTTTTGCACAGGGAATCACAATTTACAAGAATAGGAATTATGGATTTTTTGGGGAAAAAAAGTTTGATTCCGGGTGTGTTTTTTTTCTTTTTTTTTAAAAGGATTTTCGAGATGGAAGGGGCATTCTAAATTCGTCCCTGTCCCCCCATTTTATAAATGTAAAAACAGAGTTCCTGTGAGGCGCACAGGGAGCACGGGAGCACATGCGGTATATATACTTATGTATGTATATACACATATACACATAAGTAAACACACAATACATTCATATGCATAGATACGTGTCCACACCTACACATATATGTGCACATATAATATATGTATATAAAATATGTGCATATATATGAATTAAAATTCACATCCCCTGCTTCTATGTATAACATATGTATGTATGTATGTGTATATGTGCATATATATATATCTAAAACTAAAATTCACATCCTCTGCCTCTAGTATAACACTCTCTTCTTACAAATGTGGAGTATTATCATCAGAGCCAGATATCTGGCATGAGAGGTCTGGAGATGTGCCCCAATAACAACATTACTGGCGAGGGGAAACTTATGATTCCTCCTGCTGGGATTTCTCTTCCTACCCTTCATCCCTCTCTGCCTAGTCCCAGCTGCCTGACTGACTTATTTTCTCACTTGTTCCCAAGTTGTTATACTGGGCTGTTAGGTGGTGCTTTGCTGGGTGCTGAAACTGCAGTCAAGAAGCTTCATTTTCCTGAGTTCAGTTCTGGCCCCCACACTTACAACCTGTATGACTCTGGGGGAGTCACTTACCCTTGTTTGCCTCAGTTTCCTTACTTGTAAAATGAGCTGGAGAAGGAAAGGGCAAACTGTTCTTGTATCTTTGCCAAGAAAACCCCAGATGGGGTCATGGAGAGTTGGTCATGATTGAACAACAACTATGATCTTCATCTCTCTCTCTCTCTTGAGTTATCTTCTATCAAGACAGGGTCATAGATAATATTATATAATAATATTTTTATTGTATAATTATTGCTGTTGTCATTTTTTAATGAAAAGATATGCACAAGAGTTGTGAAGGGAGAATATAAAGGGAGTGCTCTCATGACTATCAAAGTATTGTTATTCCAGAACTTCAAAAAATTTATGATTTCACACATTAAAGCACCATCCCTATCTTCCTGCTCCCACATCAGGAGATGGTTTTATAAGCTGTCATGGTCAGAAATTTCTCTTCCCTCTTTTTCCTTGGACAGTGTTCATACACATTGTCCATTGCTGAGTCTGTACTTGGAGCCTCTCCAGCTTGACAAGCTCAGGTAGAGCCTAAAGACAGAAATTCCCTTCCTTTCCCTTCTCCCACTTTTCTCCCCTCCTAAGTCCAAGGGAGAGAATTTCTAGATTAAAAAAAATGGGAATAGTTTTTTC
The DNA here is from genome assembly GCF_902635505.1 of Sarcophilus harrisii. NCBI lineage: Eukaryota > Metazoa > Chordata > Mammalia > Dasyuromorphia > Dasyuridae > Sarcophilus > Sarcophilus harrisii. The sequence goes on along the minus strand of NC_045427.1, from coordinate 477,919,115 downwards.
AGCTCCTCTTAAAAGATGCCAGTAGAGCACTATTCCTCAACAGAAGTCCAGGTGCTCTGTATCTCAGTCATTTTTGAGCAATTCCCACTCACTGGAAACTAATATAATACTATCAATTATAATAATAAATAAAATAATAACAATATATTTATATAAAGTCTATTAAGGCTTGCAATATATTTTATATATGTTCAATCTCACTTGTTCCTCACAACAGCCTTGGGAATTAGAGTAGATTATTCCTGTTTTACAGATGAGGAAACAGCCTGAAAGAGGTTTAAGTTCCCAGGATTACAATTAGTTTAAGGTAGTATTTGAACTCAGATTTTCTTGACTTGAATTCAAATATAGCAATGTATAGGTCTTTCAGGGAGGGACCACAGTGCATATGCATGTCTATGGAAGGTACTAGTCTAAAAAATGAGGGGTTCCCTCTATCACCCTTGTTTTTCTACTTCTCTCCCTGGTTGAGCTCAAGTCTGGAGATTTTTGAGCAGCACTGCTGGATTTCTCCACAAGAGGGCAGCCTGGACAGCTCTGATCACCTTCAGAATGGAACTTGGGGAGAAGGCAGAGGGGCAGGGGTCCATGTATCTCAATGGGCTTAGGGAGTCATAGACTAAAACGTTCCAAAGCTCCCTGGTTCCAGGGGTAGGGCCAGTCTCTCCCTTGTTTGGTCCACCCTTTTTAAGCCCCTTAGTCCCAAGGGAAAATGTAGAATTTTATGGTTGTGAGTTCAATTGTCATTTAAAAGCATTTTAAAATTCCAAAGAATGCCTATACCAGTAAGTGAAAGAGAATTAACTTCCTTGGAGGAAAAAAGCAAGAGAATCTGGACCCAAGTAGGATAGTGAGAGAGTGGGAGATTGGGCATCAGGATGCCTAAATCCTGGTCCTGTCTGTGTGGTGATGGCATAAAGCAGGGATCTAGAAGAGATTCTAAGACCAAATGCTCTAACTCTGTTTGTTCATCCAGCTACTAAGCAGCAAATCTGACACCACTCCAGGTGTTCTGATTCCAAGACCATTATCATTTCCCCTTCTTTTTATAATTTAAATAATTAACCAGAAATTGTGCATATATAATCTATCTTCCAAATACAGAAAGTTGGCCTTTCTGGGAAAATAGAAGCAGATGGGGCGGTGGCAGAAGGCTTTGCAATTTGAACCCCCAGAGTCCAGGGCAGTAGGAGATGGACCGGTCAAAAAGGCTGGGGTTTTGCCAAAGGACACAAAGTTGTAGCTCTCATACCTTCCAAAGTGGCATCATTTAACTGGGTTAAAAAAAAAAAGCGATTCCCCAATAGGGCTGCTCTGGCGGCCTCAGAGCCGATTCGGGAGCCGCCAAATGCGTGGGATTTGCAGAGTTGTAAGTAGGTCAGGTATTTCTGTCACTAATTATTACTTGTGAAAATATGTCGTGAACATACAGCAGGGAAACAATATTAGAATCAGGCAATGATTTTTACAAAACTTTTCAAGGATTCATTGATTCAGGCTGGAATTCTTGAGGATCACCCCTCACACCCCAAAACAAAACCTCTACATAATGGATGATTTTGAAGGCCAGATCAACGACTGGAAATGAGAAGTTTCGATTTAAATTTTTTACTTTATCATAAATTTTTGGTTGTCATTTCCTCTCTCTGGACCTTAGTTTTTCTCTACTATTGAAGAACTCAGAAAGGAAGGGAGGAAGAAAAGAAAGAAAATGAGAGAAAGAAAGTGACAAAGGAAAAAGAAAGAGAAAGAAAGAAGGAAGCAAAGAAAGAAAGAGAAAAGAGGAAGAAAGTAACAGGAGGAAGGAAAGAAAGAAAGAAAAGGAAGCAAAGAAATAAGGAAGGGACAAAGGAAGGAAGGAAGAAAAAAAGAAAGAGAGATAAAGAGAGAAAGAAGTGATCACAGATTTGGAGCTGGAACGATTCTGAGAGAAGTCACTGAGCACATCCTTTATTTTATAAAAAATCCAGAGAGGTTAAGTGAAGGAAAAACTTGGATCCAACATGCTATTTACTGTAGCACATGTTTCTTCTAATTTGAATGGTCTAGGATTCTTTTTTTCCTGCTCTCTTAACAGTGACATTCTAGGATTCATTGATTTTTGGAGGGAATACAAAATGAAAAGAGTGGGGAATCTTAAATATTTGCTAAAATTCTATACTGGCTCACTGAAATTCCACCATCAGGTTCTTCTTTTGGTCTAAGGCCTGAGACCCAGGAGGATTTTGTTTTTTACTGAATTGGACCTGTGATTTTACTGGTGTAGAAACTCCAAATGAGAAAACTCTCAGAGCAGAGTCTTCATTCGATGTCATGGTATTCCACTCAGAAGCCTGTATATCCCATGCCTTCTGTCTGTTGAATTATTGTTATTTTCCTCTCTGCTCAGGGTGAAAATGGTGCTTCAAAGAGAGCAAATGGTAATGACTATCCATTTGGCAATCCAGAAGGCACAGGATACACCTAAATTTCCTCCTCATGTTTTTGGTGAATGAACTTTATTTGGAGAATATCCTATTACTTCCAAATCCAGAAATTGTGCTATGGGATGGGCAATTCAGTTAAATAAACATTCAATAAGCATGTTTATTTCCACAACCTTGTGCTCAAATCTTGCGAGATCTACAAGGTATGGACAATAAACACAGAGTCGAATTTCTCTTTTTACACTCAGGGAAACTGATATTGGGAGATAGACAAGGTCTGCTGTCTTCAGAATCCTTTCCACTATCCCAATCAGTCTCCTCTTTTCCCCCTCCTTACCTCACAAATATTGGGTTTTATTATCATGGCAAGAGGTTTCTCTAATTAATTTTATTTTACATATTTAGAGTTAGGGACTTGCAAATGCAGCATGCAAATTTATGTAAAATATGCAAATTTCAAGTGTCCCTGAATATGTTATAAACTGTGGTACCTTTTATTCTTTCCTCATGGATGGTCTTTCTTAAAGTGGTAACGGGGGGAGGACTAATTCCCCTGACTAGGAAAGTGAGATATATAATCTTGATTTTGAGACCAAAGTCCCCTATTCCATCTCAAATTCACTTTTGGCCTGCTAAAATTCCAACGTTAGATTCATTCTTTGGGTTAAAACGTAAAGTCTTCATGAGTTTTATTAGTCATCTGTGATTTCGATTTCTAGTAAGATAAGTCCCTCTACCATTATATAAACCCCACAGCTTATTATAGTCTTAGAATATTTGGGCTTCTTAGAACTTAAATGATTAACCAAGGGTCACACAAATTCAACTTGAAGGAGAAACAAACCAATCTATTACCAGCCATTAACACATCAGTGAGGGAGGCTGCTGACTTTGTGTTTCTTGGACTTCTGCTGACCCCGTGCTAAGCAGTAGGGGAAGTACAATGTCCCTCCTTTCTCATCTGACCCAAGATGCCACCTTCGGCCTCCTCTCCTTTTTACACTTTTGTGAAACCGTCCTCTGCCGTGTTAACCTGTTTTCATCATTCTCCCCCTATTCCACTTCCTCCTGAGATTTGTGTGCTGAGGACTGGGAATTGGTGCCTGGGATATGTGCCACACACCCTGGAGAAGAGACATGTTGCCCCTCTCCTAATCTCATGTACTTGCCCAGAGCCACATTATGGGCCTGGGTATCTATGCTGCATGGGAGATGCCCAGGCAATAGTTGGGGGGGGGGGCTTCCTGCTAGAGTAGGATCCTGAGGCTATTACTCATTCCTTGAGCTCCTCTTCTCCCTGTACTTCCAACCTTAGCTGAGTTTTTCCTGGGTGCTACAATTCCTAGTTATGGTGCCAGTTTGATTATGGGAAAAAAGTATTGCTGGGCTTCTATGGGGCTTCAAATGTGTAAGGGTAAATAATGGGGAAAGAACACTGGCTTGGAAGTGAGGCACCCGGATTTTAATCCTGATTGTTGAGAAGTCGTTTGGCAATTCAAAGCATTGCTTCCCATCATCTTAAAAATGGGAGAACTAGGCTAGAAGATTTGAAAAGTTCCTTTTGGTTCTAGTGTTCTGTATTCTAAGATCTTTTCCAGCTATTACATTCTATATTCTAAAGTCCCTTCCAGTTTCGACATTCTATGTTCTAAGGTCCTTTTTAGCTTTAACATCTTGTTTTGAAGTTCCAGGTCTGAAATTCTATGTTCTAAGAATTCATCTAACTTTGATATTCTATATTCTAAAGTTCAGTTCCAGCTCCAACATTCTATGTCTAGGGTCCCTTCCAACATCTTTTGTTCTAAGATCTATTATGTCACTTAAATTTGATGTTCTCTAGTCTAAGGCCTCTTTTAGGTCTAACATTCTATTTCATAAGGTCTGTTCTAGATCTAATATTTTAGATCTGTAGAATTATGCATCTAGAAATGGTTGTCCCTCACCCCTGAAATACTCTCCTCCTCATCTCCACTTTCTGGTTTCCCTCTCTTCTTTCAAGTCTCAACTAAAATTCTTCTTCCAGAAGCCTATTCCAATCCTGTTTAATTCCAGTGCTTTCCCTTTGAGGTTACTCCAGTTTAAATGGGTACATCTTGTTGGTATGTAGTTGTCTGCATGTTGTCTTCCCTATTAGACACTGAGATCCTTAACAGTAGGGATTGTCTCCCCCATTCCCAACACACAGTTAAATAGTATTTTATTTTTTTCCAATTACATAAAAAATTTCTGGTTTTCAACATTTACTTTTCTAAGACTTTGATTTCCAATTTTTTTCTTCTTCCCTCTCACTCTTTCCTCCTCTCAAAGACAGCAAGTAATTTGATATAGTTTATATAGGCACAATCATATTAAACATTTCCACATTAGTCATGTTATAAAAAAAGAATCAGAACAAAAGGGAAAACCACAAGAAAAAACAAATTTAAAAAGTGAAAATAGTATGTTTTGGTCTGCATTCAGATCCCATAGTTCTTTCTTAGGATATGAACAGCATTTTCTGTCATGAGTCTTTTGGAATTTTCTTGGATCATCGGATTGCTGAGAAGAGTTAAGTGTGTTACATTTAATCACCACACAATGTTGCTGTTATTGTGTGCAATATTCTCTTTGTTCTGCTCACTTTACTCAGCATCAGTTCATGGAAATCTTTTTAGGTTTTTCTGAAATCAATCTGCTTGTGATTTCTTATAGAGCAATAGTATTCCATTACATTCCTATGCTATAACTTGTTCAGCCATTTCCCAAATGATGGCTATCACTCAACTTTCAGTTCTTTGCCACCTATAAACAGTTTTGTACCCGTGTGAGTCCTTTTCACAGGAACTCTTCTACCTTTCTTTGCATCCCAGCACATGGCATAGGACCTGACTCATAATAGGCACTTAATAAATGCTTGTTGACTGACATAATATCTCAGAGATCATCTAATTCAACTTCTTTGTTTTACACATGGGGAAATCAAATGCCAGAGAGATTGTGACTTGCTCCGGGTCACATGGATAGCTGGGTTCTGAAACTACTCTCTGATCTTTCGATTGTACCACGCTGCCTGTTTTCTGAGTATCTTTCTGCTCTGACATCCTGGGCATCTGTAACTGACCTCACTCAGAAGTTGACTCTGTAGTTGCTCTCCCTGGGCCACACTGATGCTCGTGCTGCGCTATTCTTGTGGCTGGATATATTTTTAATTAATGTGTTTGGTGGCTTTAATTAGTGCTGCCTTAATTGCACTTGCATCCTGAGGCAGTTCATGCCAAGGCCACGGTGTTTAAAATCTGAAACAGTAAATAAGGATGTGGGATTGTGAGAAGCACAAGGCCAATTCAGTGGAGTTTTGTGGCTCCAAGTGGCCCTGGCTGCCAACTTCAGGAATGCCCAGACCTTGATTCAAGTGCAAGCCTGCAAAACAGAGATGCATTCATGGCTGGCACCATGTTTATTCACCTACATGACCAATTGAGAAGCTGGGGTCTAGACCCAGACCTATCTCTCACCATACTCACCAAACGACCTGGGACTAAGTTACTTCCCAACTCAGGATGTGAGGGGTTTGACAGTAAATCTCTAAGGCCCCCTCTAGCTCTGTGACTCTATGAACTCTGATTGATCTGTTTTAGCCCCACAGAAATAGTAGATCAGTCAATCAATGTGCTGATTGTGCTGGGCACTGTGCTAAGGGCTTGGGATACAAAAAGAAGCAATAGAGAGTCCCTACCCTCAAGGAGCTTAGAATCACTTGGGGGAAACACCATGTAAACTATGTACTAAGATGTAGCATAAATTAGAAATAATCAACAAAGGGAGGGTATTAGAATTAAGAGAGAGCAAGCAAGACTTCCTATAGAAGCCAGGAAGCCAGGGTTGTCAGGAGGCAGGGAAGAGGAGGAGGATGTAGCATGGATATTTTGTCCCTATTAGACAGGTGAAAAAATTGAGGTAAAGTAACTTCACTGCTCGCTGCTGTAATCTTAATGGACTGAATATACTTCCTTTTAGAGGCCTTAGAACTTTCCAGTTAATTCTCCATCACTCACTTTGCTTGATTTTGACCTCATTATGCCTTTCCTTGGATAAGCTCATCACCTAAATCTCATCAGCATGGAGACCGAGGTAACTTGGATTCTCAGCCCCTTTTCATCATTCTCATACCCTAACCTGGAGCCTTCTGGTGCCTCCCTTACCCTTTTTCCTTTGGAGTATTATCTTGCCCCAATTAGATTGTAAGCTCCCTGAATGCAGGAATGGCCTTTCTTATTTGTAGCCCCAAAGCTTAGCATAGTCCCTGGCACATCATGGGCTCTTAATAAATGTTTATTGACTTGACTTAAATGTCCTGTTATGTGCAGATATTATAAATCCCACATCCTTTTCCTGGCATTCAAGCCCCTCTGTAATCTAACCTGGGTAGCCTTAATTCAATTTACCATCTACCGCTCCCTGACATGCATCTTCTCTTTCGTTCCAGTCAAGTTCCTCACTTTATTTTATGGTGAAGGTGATCTCAAAGGGATGCTAGCAATGACTGTTCATCAGATCCAAAAGCATAGAATTCTTTTAGAGTACTAGAACTGACAGAAACTGAGGAACATAAAATGCCAGAACATAGGACACAGATTGTTAGAGCTGGAAAGGACTGGCTAATAACATAGAATGTTAGAACAAAGACATTCTAGGAGCAAAGATATTCTAGAACAAAGAACATTAGACCCAAAAAGAGAACTCTGAAAATGGAGCTGGAATAAACTTTAGAATATCGACCAGTAGAGCTGGAAGAGTGTTTAGAACATAGGAATCCAAAGATGGGACAGGCCCTTAGGGACAGCCTGGTTCAAAGCCCTCATTTTACAAGTAAATTCTAAACAGGCCATGGCTATGAGTTAGACTTGGGAACTGCCCACTTGAACTGAAATCTAAAAGGTTCTTGTGCTTTAGGCTACTTAACTCTCTAATAGGAATTTAAATTTTTAATAACTTGAGAAGCTATCTAACTCTACCTGTGGGAAAATGAATAGGTGGCATTCAGGAGTCATCACATAAATTAATGGAAAGTATGTGACCACATTATCTAACTATATTAAGTGTGGACAATAATTAATTATAGATGCAGCGCTATACTCAGCCTTGTCTTATATAATCCTCTACCCAAATTTGAACATCCAGAAATACATTTTTCACCCCTCAGAACATAGATTTTAAAAAGGAAATTAGCAAAGAATTTTTCATAATTCACAAGAATGACCATTTCAGGGAGATGATAGTCTTCACATAGAAACATGGAATGTGGGAGCTACTATATGAAGCTCAATGGGCAAGGCCTTGCAGGGTGTACTAAGTATAGTATAAAATAATATACGGCGGTGCTAGTTGGCGCAGTGGATAGAACACCTGTCCTGAAGTCAAGAAGACCTGAGTTCACATTTGCCTCAGACAAATTTAATACTTCCTGGCTCTGTGACCCTGGGCAAGTCATTTAACCCCAATTGTCTCAGCAAAATAGTAATAATAATATATATCTATATGAAAGGTATGAAATGCCACATGGTATAAAAGGAAGTCATGACCAACTAGGGGTGAGGAGAAATCATTGAAAGCTTCTTTGAAAAGTAATCTTGGTGAAACCAAGATGGTGGAGAGTAGATAGGACTTTGCCTGAACTCTTTCTGGCTTCCCCCAGAATCAATGCTAGATCAAGCATCTGAATGGATTTTGGAATGACAGAACCCACAAATATTTGGAGTGTAACAAATTTCCAGCAGAAGATATCTTGGAAGGACTTCAGGAAAGGTCTGTCTCAATTGGGCAGAGGGGGACACGACCCAGTGACCCAGTGCAGGCTCCAGGACAGAGTGGCCCTTGCGGGGAATCTAGTGGGACGCTTTTAGCCAAAATACAGCAACATTGGCTACTCTGTCCTGGTTCAGAGGGACAGTGGATCAGCAGACTAGTTGTGAGACCTCCAACATAACTACACAAGACAAATACTGAGCCTCTGACCTACAGCATAAGAGGTGGGACTTGGCCAGGCCCACCCAGTATAGTGGGAAAGTCTGCAACACTGATTCCAGAGCAGCATGAAGCTGCTGCCACTTTGTAGAGGAAGCTTGGGACAATCTCCCCTGTGCCCCAGGAGCAGATCTCAATCTTTAAAATGGGCAAAAAAAGCAAAAAGAGCTCTAACTATAGATAGCTATTATGAAGTTAGGGAAAATCAGAACTCAACCCTGAGGACATTAAAATTAAAATTAAAAAAGAACCTTAAGAGAGAGAGGAAAAGTGGGGAAAAGAAATGAGAGCTTTGCAGGAGAGTTTGGAAAAGGAAACATAGAAATTAACTGAAGAAAACAACTCTTTTAAAAATACATTTGATAAAATAGAAAAAAAATGTACTGAAGAAAACCACTTCTTAAAACATAGATTTGGTAAAATGGAAAAAGAAAACAATTTCTTGAAAAATAGAACTGGTGAAATGAAAAAAGAGAACAACTCCTTAAAAAATAGAATTGGTGAAATGGAAAAAGAGAGCAACTCTTTAAAAATAGAACTGATGAAATGGAAAAAAAGAAAACAACTCTTTAAAACTCCCTAAAAAACAGAATTGGTTAAATGGAAAAAGAGAAGTAATGTTGAAAAACAAAATGTTAGATCTGGAAAGGACCTGGGAGACCAACTAGTCCAACTCTATTATTTAACATGAAGTTTGGGGTGTGTGGAATGAGGCCTCTAGAAGGGAACTTATTACATATGGTTCATGGCAGAGTTAGGACAAGGCCTCTCTCTGACTCTGGTCCAGTTCTCCATGTATATCTATTGGCTGATTTGGAATCTTACTTGTTTCTTGCCTCAGAATGTTGGTGAACTGACAGATTTCCTTGAGAAATGTTAAAAGAGAGTATATGATGTGTGCATTATCAGGTCCAAGCCTTTGGACTTGTCAACTGACCTCTGAAAGCCTTGGTAGTCTGTATCACACAGTTTCTGTTGCTGTTGTTCAGTTGTCATGTACAGTTCTTTATGACCCCATTTGGGGCTTTTTTGGGGGGCAAAGATACTAGAGTAGCTTGCCATTTTCTTCTCCAACTCATTTTACACATGGGGAAATTGAGGCAAATGGGGTTAAGTGACTTGACCAAGGTCACACAGCTAGGACATGTTCTGAAATCATATTTGAACTCAAATCTTCCCGACGGGCTCTATCTTCTGGGCACCTCGCTGTTACATTCCAGCTCTAATAGGGAAGCATTGAGATGGAATAGAAAGAAACCTTCCAAATCCCAGCTCAGACATTTACTCACTGTGTGAAGTCATTCTACCTTTCTGTGGTCAGTTTAGTTTCCCATAAAATGGGGACAACAATTGTTGGCTGGCTCATGTTTTCCTACTTGAAAGTGAGATGGCTGAATCAGCCCCTGGGATCACCTGTATGACCAGATAGTTACTGGGGCTTCCCAAAGTGCCTGATTTCCTCCTGAGTGTTGATTTGGATTCTGGGAAGATCTGACTGCAGGACTTAGGGGACAGGTGTTAAGTAAAAAGGAGGTGTTATCTTTCCTATAGAAATATTTTCTATTAAGCATCAAAAAACTGTCCTGTGACACAGAGGCCTGTATTACTGCTCATGCTGGGTCTGTGGTTTGCCAACATGAACCAGCAGAGCGAGCAGAGGCCTCAAGTAGGGCGGAAATCAATTAATTAGGGCTCAAGTGGCCATGTTGAATCTCGGGTCTCCATCTAAATGCTGAGCATTATTAAGGTTGTAAAATAAAGGGAAAACACAGCCTGGAAGAAATGATTAGTGTGCAGAATATAGAAAGGAAGGGAGAAGAAAAGATTATTTCAGATGACATCCTACTCTTCCCCAATGCGCAAACTCATCCATAGAGCAATTACTCGATCCGCAAGCTCTCTTCGTCCTCTGTTCTTCTCCATCTGTTTTCTAGGGCACGCACGACCTTGTTATGTTCTATTAAATATAAACAAGTGGAAAGCTCCAGACAACAAAACATCCCCTTGCAGAAGCTCTCTCTGGCTAATTACAATACACATTGAAATGTCCCTCAAGATGGATTTAAAAAACATGCCTAAGAATTATTTTTTTAAAAATATAGATCATCAGAGCAGGGAACTAATGATCACTCTTCAAACCCAGGCTATAGTTTCCTGTGGCTTAGAGTCAAATCATGTCAAGTCAATGATTTTTTATTAAGCACCTACTATGTGCCAGGTCCTGTGTAAGCACTGGGAGACAGAGAAAATCAAAAGGCTTTTAAAGAAGCTCACAGTATAATGAGAGAGACAATATGTAAACAGCTTTGTACGAGCATGGCTATATACAAACAAAGTATTTACAGGATATATTGGAGGCAGTCTCAGAGGGAAGGCTTGACAATTAAGGAGGACTGGGAAAGGCTCCTTGAAGAAGGGTGTGAAACTTTTGCTGAGACTCAAAAGAAACTGGGGAAGCCAGGAGATGGAAAGGAGGAAAAACAAAGAGTTCCAAGCAAGGGAAAATCCTTAGCATCAGGAGATAGAATGCTATGTGTGAGGAATAGCAAGTCAGGCAGCCTCACTGGTTCACAGAGTATGTGGTGGAGTGTAAGGTGTAAGAAGACCAGAAAGCTAGTCTGGGTATGAAAGGCTTTAAAAAGGTGGGATGCTTTTATTTATTTTTGAAATGTGGAACCAGATAATTAATCTCCCCTGTAAAATGAAGGTACTTTCATTAAGCGATCCCTAAAGTCCTTTTAGCTTTAAATCATATAAAACCAGAAGTACAGACACCTGGATTCCAGATGTGGAACAGACTACTGTCAAGGAGCACAAGTCAGCTGAACCTGCCATTCCAGGATTGCCAGGGGAGTGAGGAGACCTAGCATTTATTAGCCAGTTGCTAGGCAAGTGTTAAATATCTGTGTGCTTGGCACCAGGTCACACACAGAGACAATAGAGAAATGAAAGTCTCTGCCTTTGAGGAACTTACAGACTATAAGGAGAGACAACAGGAACACAGATAAATATATATCAAATATGTGAAAAATAAATTATAATGCATTTTGGGGTTGAACGGGGAGGGAAGGCCCTAGTAGATAGAGGGTGGTAAAAGAAATGCTTCATGCAGAAGGTTAGTGCTTGGACTGAGCTTTGACAGTTAAGGAAGCAAACAAATAGAAGCAAAGGGCTGAGTAGGATTGTGGGATAACCCTGGACTAATCAGCAGGAAGCAAGATACAATTGTAGAGACGCAAGAGCTTCGCCAGTTATCATATAGCCTAATTATCATTTTCATTGTTTGTAATAGAAATGGGAATTATTATGGTGACATAAATGTTGGCTATGTAGGTTGCTTGGAATACTGCAGTCATGCAGAGAGCTCTGTATATTATGACCTGTGCTGCCTTTCTTTAGCTTGTAGAAAGGCAGTGTGTCACTATATTAATTATCCAAAGAAGGCATGCAAGATCTGAGTTATTGTTCACCATATGGCACCCTATTCTAGCCATAAACCAACTGGTCTCCCCAAAGATATTTGGGCCCCTCTGAGGAACTGCCTTCTTAAAAAGAGGCAACTTCCCTCCAGGATACCAGAGGGTGGTCACTTACAATGTTCAGCCTCCTCTCCCTCCCCTAGGTGCTGGCTGGATTCTAAATTTAAAATATGAATAATCTGATATGAAAAGTATGAAATAAGGCTCAGAATTGTTTTAAAAAATAGGAAAATATATGACTCTACCCCTACACCACATGAAATCTCAATCTGAATAAGCTCCCTCATTCACAGACACGGGCAATCAATCTACAATAACCACACGGCTTATTTAACTTAGCCAGAATGAAAGGAAAATGGCATCTGTGCTCCTCAATGGGGTGATTTACCTCCATCTATATCTCCAAACTTTCTACCATTTGTTGTTCTGGCTTTTCATTTTGGAGTGTTAGAAGTCCCAAACCATCAAACGATTTGAATAGTAAGCAGGGAGGAAAAAGAGCCTAGAGAGGTTAAGTGGACTTAGTAAGGAGATGTGCTTCCAGGGGAGTTGAGGCAGCTGGGTAACGCAGTGGATAGAATACTGGCCTTGAAACACAACAAGGAAGACCTGAGTTCAAATCTAACCTCAGATACTTTTGGAGTATCTCTGACCCCTTGGAGCTAGTCCTGGAACACTGAGCACTCACTTCTTTAACTGGAGATGGGTATCTTCTTTCATCAGGAGACCCCTGGAATTGTGCCTGGTTACCGTGCTGATCAGAGGGTCTGAGTTTTTCAAAGTTGTTTGTTTTCCTTTATAGTTATTGTTGTTAGTGCATAAATTGTTCTCCTGGGTCTGGAGTGTACATTTAGCTGAGCAGATCAGGAAATGAGTCCTAGAGGAGGTAGATCTCGAGCTAAATTTTAAAGCAAGCCAGGGATTCTGAGTCAGAATAGGAGAGAGAGCATTCCAAGCCCAGGATCCAGTCTGTGCAGTCAGAGAGTGGAAGTGGAATATTGTGTGAAAAGGACGGCAAGCAGACCAATACGGCGGAATAGCACACTTTATGGGGAACTGTAAGATGCTAAGAAAACAGGGCAGTTTGGGAAGAGCTTTAGAGTCCAAACAAAGGTGATACTTTATCTCGGAGGCAATAGGATAATTGGAGTTTATTGAGTTTATTGAGGACCACATACATTGAGTATGTGGTCAGATAGATACTCTGGGACAATCACTTTGGCAATTAGGCTTATATGCCACTGAAAGGTTGTATCAGTGATGAAAATAATAACTTTTTATTCCAAAATAATATATCTATTTATTCCAAGGCTTTTTTCATAACCCTCATTTTGTTTCCTCTGGTAACCATTTTAATGGCACAAAGAGTTCACCCACATAAATGCTAAGCATCTTTACTTTTGAGTTCTATGGAAGTTTCATGCCATATGCAAAGGGAAGTAAGAAACTTAGGCAAACATCTCATTGTTCCAAGTCAGCCCATTGTGATCCTTTGTAACTTTAGTACTGCATCTCCTAGGGATACCCTTCTAGGATGTGAGTCCTATAGAAAAGAATAGCTGGAGCTGGAGCCTCTCACAAACCATAACTCACAAGCGCCCCTGACATGTCTAATTGTCCTTGTAAACTACGGCAGACGGTGGGTTCAAAGCAAAGGCATTTGATGATAAAGCTCTAAGAAAAGGAACAATGGGACATCTCCCCTTCCCCCTTTGACTAGGGGCATACTTGTATAAATATATACTCACACAGTAGGAAGACTGCCTCAGGAGCACAGGTGGTCAGTCATACATGTGAAAGGTTCACTAATAATGATGTTAGTTAACATTTATCTAGTGCTTTAAGATTTACAAAGTAAGTTACATATATCTCATTTTATCTTCACAACAATACTGTTAGATGCTTTTATAATCACCCCTATTTTCCAAATGGGGAGAATGAGATGCACTGAAGTTAAGTGACTCTCACATGATCCTTTCATCTCTGAACTCATCTGATAGGTCTTCTGCATTTTGTGGCTAAACTCTTATACAACAGACTTTTTCTCTTGTACTCTCTTCTTAATTGCTTACCATCTGGCTTCTGACCTTATCATTCCATTTCTTCAAAGTTATCAATGACTTCTTAGCTACCAAATCCATTGTCCTCTATCTGTCTCTCTCTGTTTCTCTCTCTGTCTCTCTCTCTCTCTGTCTCTCTGTCTTTCTTTCTCTCTGTCTCTCTGCATCTTTCTCTGTCTCTTTGTCTCTCTCTCTCTGTCTGTCTCTGTTTCTGTTTCTGTCTCTCTGCATCTGTCTCTGTCTCTTTGTCTCTCTGTCTCTGTTTCTATCTCTCTCTGTCTCTCTTTCTCTCTCCTTTCCTTCTCCCTCTCCCTCTCCTTTTTCCTCTCTTCCTTCTCCCTCTTCCACTTTCCCTTCTCTCTCTCTCTCCTTCCCTTCTTTCTCCCTTTTCCCTCTCCCTCCCTCCTTCCCTCCTTCTCTCTCTCTCTGTCGGTCTCTCCTCTCTCTCTCTGTCTGTTTCTTTCTCTGTGTCTGTTTCTCTCTCTCTCTGTCTCTGGTTTTCTCTCTCTTTCTGTCTCTCTGCTCTGTGTGTGTTTCTCTGTCTCTGTCTCTTTCTCTGTTCTGTGTGTGTGTCTCTGTTTCTCCCTCTGTCTCTGTTTGTCTGTCTGTATGTCTGTCTCTGTCTCTCTGTTTCTGTCTCCCTCTGCTCTGTGTGTGTGTTTCTCTCTGTCTCTCTCCGTCTCTGTCTCTGTCTCTCTCTCTTTGTCTGTCTTCCCCCCCCTCAATTTTAATAGTATTTTATTTTTCCAAATACATATAAAGATAGTTTTCAATATTCACCTTTACAAAACTTTGTGTTCCAAATTTTTCTTCCTTTCTTCCCCTCTCCTCCCCCTAGACCAGGAGTCCTCAAACTTTTTAAATAGGGGGCCAGTTCACTGTCCCTCAGACTGTTGGAGGGCCAGACTATAGTAAAAACAAAAACTTTGTTTTGTGGGCCTTTAAATAAAGAAACTTCATAGCCCTGGGTGAGAGGGATAATCGTCCTCAGTTGCCGCATCTGGCCTGCAGGTCATAGTTTGGGGACCCCTACCCTAGACAGTAAGCAATCTGATGTAGGTTAAACTTGCAATTTTTAAAAATATATTTCCATATTCATCATGCCGTGTTAGAAAAATCAGATCAAAAGAGGAAAAATATGAGAAAGAAAAAAATAAGTAAACAACAACAACAACAAAAAGTGAAAATACTATGTTTTGATCCACATTCAGTCTCCATAGTCTTTCTCTAGATTTTTCTTGATCTCTTTGCTACTTTTGACACTTCTGGTCACTCTCTCCTCCTTGATGTTTTCTTCTCTCTAGATTTTTAGGACACCACTCTTTGTCCTGATCTCTTCCAACCTGACTGCTCCTTTTCAGTCTCCTCTGCTGGATCCCCATGCAGATTATGGACTTTAATAACAGGTATCTTACAAGGTTCTGTTATAAACTTTTTTGTCTTTCCTCACTATCCCAGTTTTACTTGGTGATTTCATCAACTCCCATGGATTTAATTGCCACCTCTATGTATTTCATCTCTTAATTTTGGTCATTTTCTTTTTCTCTCCTATAGTTCTGGAATTCTGTTCCTTCTCTTCATCTCCACGTACTCACTTCCTGGCTTCCTCTAAGTTCCATCTTCCACAGGAAGTCTTTCCCAATACCTCAATACTAGTGCCTTCCCTCTCAATTATTTCCCATTTATTCTATACATAGCCTCTTTGTACATAGTTATTTGTATATCTTTTCCCTCATTAGATAATGAGCTTCTTGGGAGTAGGGGCTGTCTTGCCTCTTTTGGTATCCCCAGATACCAAACATCAACACAGCATCAAACACATAGTAAATACTTAATTGATTGACTTGCAAGATTTGTCTTCAGGTCTTCTTGTGAGAAATGTGCTTCAAAGATAAAAAGGACTCAGGAGTGTATAAAGTAAGTTTGTTTATTTACAATTCTTGCAAGAAGCTAGGGATCAATCCAAGGGGCAGTGGATCTACCCTGGGTGGATCCACCCTTACAGATATAAGAATGAGGCTTTTGTTTCCTATCCCGAAGTGTTAGGTATCTTTCTCTTCACCCCATTTTCTGGGGATGATGAAGATAACCGACTTCCTGGTCTATTGGAATGCACGGGAGCTGTTGGAATACATGGGAGCCACCTGACAGTGGCTGCTGGAGATCCAACCCAGACCTGCAGAATGGATCTCCTCCTGTGAGAGGATGATACAAGGAGACAAGAGGCAGTTGCTGTTCTCTGACTTCTCTGACTGAGAGGCCAATGCATTGTCTGACCTCTCTCCTCTTCCCTCTGCCTCCAATTTATCTCATTCCCAATTCACAACACTTATGTCAGCAAAGGCTGCCTTGTACCTTCTTCAGATGCTATAATCCCCAGCTGTGGAGGCTCTTTGGGAATTGACCTGTCCCTTAACACTAGTCCATTTATTTTTATTGTTCTCCCTCCCATGTCATATAACTTGTGTTCAAAAAATGGCAGAAAATTCCTACTTTGGGAAGGAGTTGATATTAATTAACTCATTAAGCATACACATTCAGTGCTTGTAAGCATACACACCCAATTCTTGTTTTTAGTTGCTTTTAAAGTTCAGTGGCTTTATGTCTTTTTTTTGTACAACTAAGCAGGTCAGCTGATATGGCCTTTCTCTAAGTCTTTGTCCCTATATGGAGATCCAAATCTGTAGGTTGCTTACATTCTTGAGGGTAAGTCTAGTGATCTATCCTTTGTCACTTGGCTGTCTCACCACTGGTCAGGGCACACATATAAAGGATCACATGTAGGGTTCACATGTGGCAGGGAACATTTATACATACATGGAGGGACAGATACATAAGGAACACACATGGTCAGGACACATGGATGGAAGGTATAACCATCAGAAGTACAGTTCCAGAGCACATGGACAGAGGAGCAGTTCACACTTCCAATGTTCTGAGGTGACCAACATCACCTAGTTACATATGGTCACAGAGAAAGAAGGAACCTAACTTCTCTCATCAGAGGCCAGGCTCCTCTAGTACTGAACCTTCAAGGGCAGAACTGACAGGGGCCCCTCAGTGGAGGGGGAGAGAGCAAGCACCATCCTCTTAGCTCCAGTAGCAACAGTTGAGGATTGAAATAATGTTATTTATACAACCTGTTTCACTTGGTTATTGTCGAAAAAGCCTTTGTAAATCTTAAAGCCTTGTGGAAACATAATTGATTATTAAAGACTGGCACTGAAATGGGTTGAAGGCAACCAAGAGGGATTGATGGCAATTTTTTCAGTGGGAATGAACTTGATGGGGCACATCTTTGTAGCAACTGCATGCAGTTAGAATCCACTGTCCTCAGAAATGGCAGGAGGAAGCGCGGGTCAACCATGCTTTGGATGAGAATGTTTATATTTTTGTTTTTGCTTTATCTTCTCATTATATCCTCCTTTGTAAAAACTGATCAATGTAAACTGGTTAAGTGATACTAGGGTCCTAATGATGTGATTCATATCGCAAAATACTAGAACTTCAGCTCCCGTCAATAGCATTAGAGAAGAATCACTTTGACCCCTCAAAGGTATCGGGGAAGTGTCTTTTGGAGACTTGACTCATCTGTGCAAATGTTAGTCAGAATGACTGATTCTCAGAACTTCATAAGGATTATACATTATATCTCCAAATCTCAGTGCAGCTCCCAAGTGCTTGTTGACTGACCAATTTCTCTAGTGTGTCAAGGATTGTAAAATATTTTTGTTGTTGTTATTGTTATTATTTTATTGTTATTATTGTTTTTGTTTTTCAGTTGTATCCCAATTCTTTATGATCCCATATGAGGTTTTCTTGGTGAAGACACTGGAATAGTTTGCCATTTCCTTCTCCAGTTAATTTTACAGATGAGGAAACTGAGGCAACAGGATTAATTGACTTACCCAGGATCACATAGCTAGTAAGTGTCTGAGATCATATTTGAATTCAAGTCTTCCTGAGGCCTGGCACTCTGTGAACCACTCAGCTTTGTGGAATATTTGGGTTCAAATCCCACTTCAAATCTGTGTGATCTTGGGCTAGTCTCTTAAGTTCTTTGTTCCCTAGTTTCTTCATTTATAAAATTAGGAGTTGAATTTGAAGCCTTCTGAAATCTCTTCCACCTTTAAATCTACAGTCCCACAAATCCTGTGACATCTACTGGAAACACTTATCAGGTTGAGTGATTGTGTATACTTGAAAGTAAAATAACATTGCTTTTAAAAAAAATGATAAATCAGACTTTTTAACAATTTAAACGACCCTCAGAATTAATGAGGTTTCCCTGCAGAGTTTTTAATCACATAGCAAACACACACACACATGTATATACACACACTTCCCTCTTCCCAATTCCTCCAGAAATCTTCCAACACTGACTTCCTGGCAAATGCAGAAATGTTAAGGTGAAATGAATAAGGTTTGTGAAAGTGAAAACAGAAGCCTTCAAATACCATCTGTTCTCACTGTAGATTTGAGACTTTCATCTTCTGCTACCAAAATATTTGAAAATTTTATTATAAAATCATCTACAGTATTGCAACAACATCAAGAATGACCCTGATAGTTTCCCTGGAGTTTTAGAACTAAAAACAAAAGTCTCCTGTAGGGTGAGAGGAAAATGTTCTATTTTTTTCCCCTGTGAGTGTTCCCTGAAACCCTCTTCCCTATTTAATAAATAGTTTACAAACACTTAATAAGGATCACATTGATGGAGATCCAATGAAGAAAGACAACAAAATACCTAACCTTTAGGAACTTCTACTCTGTTGGAGAGGGAGTGCAAAACGTAATAATAATAAGTCCCATTTCTAATAAAAAAGAATGGAAATCATGCAGTTGAGTAATTTTAGGTTAAACTCTTGTTCCCTTTCACCACACTTGAAACTTTCTGCCTTCCATGAGGGGTGACAATCTTTAGTAATCAGTCATTTTTCTATAATGTTTTAAGATTTACAAGGTTTTCTTCTATAATAACCAAATGTAATAGGTTGTATAAACATTATTATATCAATACTCAACTGTTGCTGCTAGAACTAAGGGGCTGGCGCTTGTTCTCTCCCCGCTATTGAGGGGTCCCGTCAGCTCTGTCCCTTGAAGGACCAGTTTCAGTATTAGAGGAGCCTGGCCTTTAATGAGAGAAGTTAGGGCCCTTCTTTCTCTCTTTGGTTTTTTAAATCCCCACACTGGTGTCCTTAACCTTTGGTTTGGTTAATGTCTAGGGTATCTGTCTAATGGCGGGAATAGAAGAGGGTCAGGACATAGTGGAAAGAGCACGGATTGAAATCCCATTGCTGACATTAACTTCTTGTACAATAAACCACTTCCCCACTCTTGGTCCCACTTTCTCCTCCTTAGGCTTGGATTATTTGGTAAATAAGGGTCCTTCTTATTCTAAATTGTTAGTGTGCGAGCCTGTAAGCTGCTCAATGTTCAGTGTAAATCAGGTATGGGATAGCTATTTATTTCCTCCATATAAAAGAAATGCTTAACCCACAAGAGACTCACAAGTGTGCTTTTTAAAAACAGTAACTACTGCTATGATATCCTAGGAATGTGGGACTTTTCCTTAAATCATTTGTCAGATTGCTAAGTTGGCATTTCACATTTTCACCTTTGATTTTTTTAAGGTCCATATCTTTAGGTGAGTCAGGTCAGTGGTTAAGTGCATCCTCCATTGGAGTAGTTTCCAGGATCATCTCTCAAAGGGCACCCAGAACTGACTGAAGATTGAAGAGTTCCAAATTTCTCACCCCCATAAGTGTGCCTCCAGATCTGGAAATGCCCATCCTAGAATTGATGTTAGGTCATTTATGTTCAAGGAAAGAAAAAAGCATGAAGTTGTCAAGACTCCAAGACCCAGATCTCAGGTTTACCTAGGAGGATGTGCATTTCTGCTTCATGTTCTCATAAATCTATGATCTTAGAAAAACACAGAAACACTTGTATGAAATGATGAAGAGCTAAATGAAGAGAAATAAGAGAATATTGTATGTAGTAACAACAATATTGTTTTAAGAATAACTTTGAATGAATAAATTATTTTGACTATTATAAATATCCAAATTAGCTATAAAGGACATATGAAGAAATATGCCATCTGCATCCAGAGAAAAAACTGATAAAAAGAAGTATGCATGGAATAATTTTACATATATATATATATTTGTGTCTAATGGTGGCCATTTCTAGGTCAGGAAAGTTGGGAGGGAAGAAAAAAAACAAATTTACATGGTAATTTTATTATATATTTAAAAGGAATAGCAAGTTGTACATAGATTTTCTTTTTTTTTTTTAATTATAGCTTTTTATTTACAAGTTATATGCATGGGTAATTTTACAGCATTGACAATTGCCAAACCTTTTGTTCCAATTTTTCCCCTCCTTCCTCCCACCCCCTCCCCAGATGGTGGGTTGACCAATACATGTTAAATATGTTAAAGTATAAATTAAATACAATATTAGTATACTTGTCCAAACAGTTATTTTGCTTTTGCACATAGATTTTCAGTTTCATGTCCAATTATCATTTTATTATACTGTTTTATTCTATAAATTAAAAATAAAATAAATTAACATGGAAAAAATTCATTTCTGCTGGGTTGGGGAAAAGCCAAGGAGGGAAAGCTTGGTAGTAGATAGAGGAATTGATAAATTGAAAGGTAGGTAGATAGATAGATGGATGAATAAATGGGTGGATAGATAGTTAGATGGATGGATAGATGGAAAAATAGAGGAGAGACTGAGAAAGAGAGAGAAAGATAGAGAGACAGACAGAGAGAGACACACACACAGAAACAGAGAAAGAGAGACAGAGAGGAGAGAACAGGGAAGTAAAGAGTGGGTGAGAGCTAAGATGACAGAGAGAAAAAGAGATAGAAAGTCAATGGGAAGAGAAAAAGATGAAGATCCACAATGTTCTTTTAAATGTACAATGGGTCATTGGAATTTCTTGTTTTTTTTTTTTTTTTTCCTGAGACAATTGGGATTAAGTGACTTGCCCAGGGTCACACAGCTAGGAAGTGTTAAGTGTCTGAGAACAGATTTGAACCCAGGTCCTCCTGACTTCAGGGCTGGTGCTCTATCCACTGCACCACCTAGCTGCCCCGGTCATTGGAATTTCTTGCTCAGTGGGATAATAAGGGAATTGTTTTGTCACCTTCAGTTGTCATATTCTTTCCAGTACTGAGCTCCATGTCCACAGTAGTTGCCAGGGGAGCTCTGACACTTGCTCTGGAGCCGAGTGTGGGCTCCCTGGTGGAGAGGAGGAGGATACCTGAACCAGTACCAATTCATCTTTGCATAGTTCAACCCTGCAGAAACAGTAATGCTGGGTGGCCCATTCTTTAAGAACTCTGGTGCTTTCTAGGGAATTTCTAGGGATTCTAGAGGAAGGCAGTCCTGGAGAGAAGGATGCCGTGACAATGGTACCTCAGGAATGGCAGCCCAGCTGTAAAACAAATAACATTCCTAAGTACAAAACACACTCCAAGCCCCCACCTCAGGACAAGCAACCTGGGCAAAGAAATCACTTTGTGCTATTTACTAATCTTCTCAGACCAGATTGTGGAAGTACTTGAATGCCAGACTAAAGAGTCCAGACTTAATTCTTCAGACAATAAGAAATGAGGGCTTTTGTGAATAATAGTTTCTAAGTTGGAAAGGACTTGAGTCCATGGCTAAGAACTGAAATATATAGAATGCTTTGTATATTATATGAAATTAAGAGAAGTAGAGTTTTAAAAAGTTCCCTAATCCCTTGCTACATTCTCCAGTCTGAGGCTATTTTTGAAAGAACAAGCAAAGCAGAAGGTTAGGAGCCATTAGAGATAACTCAGTTATATTCTAATTCATTCCGATGTTTATTTATTTTGATTTTAATTTAATTTGATGTTTGGGCACAATATGTTGGTATTTTGTCTGCAGCAGTAAAAAAGGACATTCGTTGTTCACAGAGGGTGTTCAGAGAAAGAATTTGCCTGCTGAACAAATAATTTTGTTCAGATATGGTCCATCCATTAAATGATATTGATAGAAATCTGAGTTAACTTAGAGGAATATTTACAGCCTTTGATCTTAATTCACTTTGATGGTGACTTGTTTATATTTTAGACAACTTCAGAATATTGTGACCATTTTTGAATCTCTGTACCAGCTGCCACTTGCATTTTTACATTTTAGGGCAGAAGTGCAGAGTATTGGTGCTACCCAGACTGCCCAGTCCCATTAGATTTCATGGATGGAATGAAACTCCTCTGGATTTGGATACCTCTGCCTGCTCTTTAAGCATTGTCTAGAAATCCTGAGAGAGACAAGGCTGAACAAAATAGCAGACAGGTACAAGGCAGTCTTCCTTTCCTTCTAAGCACTAAACAAGGCTTTGAGAAAGCTTGTATTTAATCTGGGACTCCAACATCTGAAGGAATTTGGGGTCAAATTTGAGGATGATATAAGTGAACTGGGATCTCTTTTCATGAAGAAAATAAGGCTGGAAGAGTAGTTTTTGAAAGGATGTTAAGAAAAACTTAAATTTAGGGGGGCTGAATTGGGGAATTCCGGGGAATGGCTGAATAAGTTATGATATATGAAGATAATGGAATGTTATTATTCTATAAAAATGATGAACAACCTGATTTTAGTAAGGCATGGAAAGATTTACAGGAACTGATGCTGAGCAAAACAAGCAGAACCAGGAATATATTGTACACAGTAACAACAAGAGAGTGTGATGATCAATTATGAAAAACTTGGTTCTTCTCAGTGATTCAGTGATCCAAGACAGTCCCAATAAACTTTGAATAGAAAATGCCATCTGCATCTAAAAACAACAACAACAACAACAACAACAACAACAAACAAACTATGGAGATTGAATGTAAATCAACACTTGCTATGTTCACTTCTTTTTTCTGTTTTTTTTCCCTCTCCTATGGTTTTTCCCTTTTGTCCCAATTTTTTCCCTCGCAATATGATTCATAAAGCAATGTTTATGAAATAAATAAATTCAATTAAAATTAAAAAAGTTTAGAGGGGACAAATTATAAACTCAATACAGGGTGTTCCAAAAGTTCTAAATAATCTAAACTATTGGAGCTTAAAATGGCACCAAAACTTTTGGGACACCCTGTATCAGGAAGAATTACCCAATTATCAGAGCCTTCCTTCATTAAAATGGCTGCCTTACATGGTAGTGAGCACCTTGTCGGTGAAGATTTCTAAACCAAGACTGGGTTTTGTAGAAGAGATTATCTGCATGGGATAGGAGGTTACCGCTCCTGACCAGAACTGTAATCACAGACATAAATAATACTAATAATACCTAGCGTCATACAGTACATGGAGGTTCACAAAGTTTATTACATGTAAAATCTCATTTGGGCCTCAAAATGGCCTTGTGGGAAAGGTACTCCAAGGATTACAAAGCAGTATTTTACAGATGAAGACTCTGAACCTCTGAGAAGTTTAAGTGATTTGCCCAGGGAGACAAAGCTAATGATGTCAGAGAAGGACTCAGGACTTTCTGACTCTTATGGTTGTTGTGAGGATCAAATGAGAGAATATCTGTGCTTGGCACAGTGCCTGGCACATGAGAGGCCCTACAGAAGGGCTCAGTGCTTTTCTCCTTCTTACCCCAAGCCCAGTGCCCTTCCCATCACATCATGCTGCCTCTCAGGTGCTATGACACTAGAGAGAGGATGATAGAAATGTCTTTCATCTCATGATGGTAGCAAGGGCTCTGAGGGAGGGAAATGAATTAATCGAGTGCAGCCACATTTATCACCATGGCCATCCCCAGTGAGACAGTCCAAGATCTTCTACCCAAGAACCGGGGGAATCACAGTGCTTTCGCCCACACTTGGACAAACTGCTTCCAATCTGGTCCTCAAGCTCTTCCTGGAGCAAATTTACAAGCATGTACTGGCACCTACTAGGGTGGTGCTTCAGCCAAGCTGCCAAGGGCTCAGGAAGGAAAGTTCTAGCCAAGAGTCCTTGCAATTAATTGTCATATGGGTCCATCAGTGCAAATGGTCTTCCAGAAAATGCACTGCTGCCATCTTTGCTACTTATACCCTAACAGGGGTCCTCAAACTACGCCCGTGGGCCAGATGCGCAGCTGAGGACGTTTATCCCCCTCACCCAGGGCTATAAGTTTCTATATTTAAAGGCCCACAAAACAAAGTTTTTGTTTTTACTATAGTCCGGCCCTCTAACAGTCTGAGGGACAGTGAACTGGCCCCCTATTTAAAAAGTTTGAGGACCCCTGCTATGGCCCCTTTCCATTTGCAGCTGAAACCTTTTATCTGCATGGTCTCCACCAGCATGTGAACTCCTCGAGGAGTGTTCTTGGGGTGGTTTATTTTTCTTCCCCTTGGTACCTTGTAAATGGTGTGGTCTATGGCTCCAAAGAAGGCTCCTCCTTCCCCTTCTGTTGCTGAGCTGGTAAATAATTTTCCTCCCTGAGGCTGTGTCCTCCTGTTGTCCTTTCTGGTACCAGCCCAGGGGTTCCCAAGGGCCTCTATAAAAGTTGTATAGATGCATGGACTCCTCCCCCTGCCCATTTGTCTTTCTGCTTGGGGTGTGTGTCTTTGTTTCTGTGTCTCCTTTGGGAGGGTGTGCCCTGTACCTTTGTCCCCTATGTAAGGGCTAAATCCAAGGACTGGCTCAAGGGTAACAACTTGGTCATTTACATGCCATCAGCTCCCCAATCCTCCTTCCCTGCCTGAACAAGAGCCATACCAGTGGGCCCAAGACAAAGAACCTCCTACCTATCTGGTCCACACAAGGGCTTCCTGCTCTACTCCAGGTCCTTAGGACTTGGATGTTAAAGAGAGATGTTAGTTTCTGAATACCTGAATTTTCTAAATACTGAATACCTGAAGCACTAGAGATTGCTTTCAGGGACTTGGACCAAACAACAAGATAAGTAACTTGGTGGAGGGGAATGAGAATTGGATTTGCTGTCTCCACGATTTAGGTGAAAATTTTGGCTTTGTCACTGTGTCACCTTGAGCAGATAATATCCTTTCTCTTGGTCTCTATTCCCTCATTTACATGTAAGATGAGGAGTCTGGTCTGGATGAGCTTTAAAATTCCTCCCAACTTTATTTTATTTATTTTTGATTTGATTTTTTTATTGTAGGAAGTTTATGTATTTTTAATACACATTGCTTTATCATGTTGGGAGACAAAAATCAGAACAAAAGGGAAAAAAACATGGGGGAGATGAAAAAAAAAACAGAAAAAATGACGTGAACAGAGCATGTGTTGATTTTCATTCTGTCTCAGTTCTCCTCCCAAGTTTAGATGTGAAAACAAGTGCAATAGCCATTGAGAACTTCAAAATGTAAGAAATTCAACCAATCAACTTGCTTTGTATTGCTTCATGTCATCACAAGCAACCAGTGGGGCCAATTTTGGCTCACCAGAGTAATTGAGTCCACCCTCTGCTTTAGCCAAGTGTAGGAAATGTAGAGGGACCTACAGGCCAGCCGATCTTTTCCATTTCAACCAAGGATGGGAGGCACAGACAAGCAGGATTTAGGTAAGAGACTGTGTGGGCAGCTGCTGGGCAGTGGAAAATTCCCAGGATGCTGGGGATCTGTCCTGGCTTTGTTGCTAGCTTCATTGTGTGCTTTTGGGAATGCCATCTTATTTCTAAAGATTTTTTATTTATTTATGAAATGAAATCAGTTGGACTAGATGGACCTTTCCAGTTATACCATCTCATGTTTTAAGGTCCCTCTTAGCTCTAATGTTTTATGATTTTCTGATCCTAGCTGACTCATCCCAATGATGATCTTCAAATCTGAATAAGGCATACTAATTTATTTTGCACATTCTCAGGGAGACATGGTTAGCATGCATAGCAGGGTATCTCGGTGGTTCAGTGTATAGAGCACATGGGTTGGAGTCAGGAAGGCTCCTCTCCCTGAGTTCAAATCCAGCCTCAGACACTTAGTAGCTGTGTGACCCTGGGCAAGTCACTTAAATCCTGTTTGCCTTATCTGTTTCCTCATCTGGAAAATGAGCTGAAGAAAATGGCAATCCACTCCTGTATCTCTGCCAAGAAAACTCCAGAAGGAATCATGAAGAGTTGGATGTGACTGAACAGCAACAACATGGTTGAGATGGATCTGGGACCTGAGATTTGATGAGTGTAAAGAATTCCCAGTGAAGCAATTCCCACCTTTTTTGCCAATTAGCAATTCCTCTGAAACATTAAAGTCTTAGAAAGTTGTTTGAAGTCTTGAGAGGCTGAATGGCTTACCCAGGGTCACACGGACAGACTGAAAGCCGGCCTTTCTGACTTCAAAGACGACCCTCCCTCTATCCAATGAGCCAGTCTCTCTTGCCTTACCCGTATGTAGCAGGTGCTTAATGGAGGTTTCTTGAATGAATGCATGCATGATTTCCATTCCTCACCCTCAAATTATCAAGGTCTTGTTAACAGAGAGAAAGAAACTGTATCTAATCCATGTTCCTTTTTCCTCCAATTTTTTTTCAATTAATGCATTCTGCACTTACCCTTTTTACTGATAATTGCTATGTGCTAATTAACGATAGAAAAATGACACATCTGGCTTAGCATTGCAGCTCTGAGCAGATGTACACGATAAAGCAGAACTGTGGGGCTTCCACTATCATTACAACCATTCTTTAGGGTCATATTTCCCTCACAAACCCCAGTGGACCAGACACTGTGACCTGGAGGGGAAAATAATGCTACTGTATTTACTTAGGAATGTCTGCCTTTTCCCCTGGAAACAAAAACAGTTTATAAATTGTTCAGATATCTGAGGAACTGTTTCTGAAGGATGACACTGGGGATGCGATAAAGGCTAGTGCCCTTCTGGTGTTCCCCTCCCTTTTTAAAGTAATAGAGGGCCCTGGGAGATAACATAAACAAATGCCTTCATTTTACAGAAGGGAAAATAGGGCCAGAAAGTGGAATGACTTTGCTCAAAGGTATACCTGAGAATCCATGTCTCCTGAATTCCAGAGGGATGTTTTTTCTACAGGTGCTGAAATTGCAAAAAAAAAAAGTTTCAATCTCATTTGGGGGGATCTCGGTCTCCCTCCACTTTGAAAGGGCTGTGGCTTAAAGAGTTTGCTCTGGGGTCTGACTCCATGGCCTTATCTCTGTTCAAATTCTGGCTCTGTGCTAAAATACCTGGTCAGCCTTGAGCAGGCTGCTCCACTTTTATGGGCCTCAGTTTCCTTGTAAAGTGAGTTGATGGGATGAACAGGCCTCACAGGGCATCTGTTCCAAGACCCTCATTTTATAGATGAAGAACTGAGGTCTAGAGATGTTAAGTAACTTCTTTAAACTCTCACTGGTAGCAAGGATCAAAGATGGGACTGGACCCAAGTCCTTTGTCTCCAGAATCGGTGTTTTTTTTCACAATCTAAAAAGTCCCTTCTGTCCTAGATCCTTTGCCTGGATGTTGAGAACAACATGTTGAGAGGTAAATGTGTTCAGAGTGGGGAACTTCTGGTTTGGGAAGGACTGCCCCAGAGACAGATCCAGAGGGGCCTATGACTCGGTAGACTCCTAGGAAGTTGTCTAAAACTATAAGGAATTATGACTTGACCAGTGTAACAAGCAGGATTTGAATCCTGTCTTCCTGACTCCAAACCTGTCCTGCTGCCTAGCTTACTCTACTGCCTCAATAGCAAGGGGAGAAAAATCAGTTCTTCTCCTGAGAACATGCTCTAAGTTGGGTTATTGTTCCCATTACCTGGACAGAGGCTAGTGTGTGGGCAGGGACTCAAGAGGCCTGTATTCTAATCCTGGTCATGCTCCTAACACTCTATGTGACCTTGAGTATATTTTCTGGTCCCCAGTTTCCTCCTCCGTATAATGAGGGGGGTTGGACTATGTTGCCAAAAACAGCCCCTAGAATTTAAAAATAACCATCCATTTCCATTTACAACTCCAATCATGCACAATACTACCATTTACAAGTATGATCTTTTCATAAGCAGAATGAATGTCAGGCATAAAAATTTATAAAGGCATAAAATATCCAAGAAGCAGTTTAGGAAAAAGTGAAGAGAGTTTCTGCTTTGGAGAAATTAAAACCTGATCTCGTTCTGAGTCTGTCTCTGCCTTTGCTACCACAACTGGGGGAGGGGGATTCTTGCCATCTCCACCCCTGTGATGCCCTTAGTGGGATATAGAGGTGACCTCTAAAGCCTAAGTGGAAAGAGCATGTGTCTTATGCAGCTCCCCAAGCCCTCCACTAAGTAGCTTGATTCGATTCAATAAGAGCTTCTTAAGTCCCGGCTATTTACAAGGTATGGTGCTAGGTAGCTGCAATAAAAAGGCAAAAACGTTCACTACATTCTCCTGGGGCAAGAGGAAACCACATATTTACATGTAAGGCAACAGCACAGTGTGTTTTCCACAGTGTAGTGGGAAAACTATCGGTTTTGGAATGGAGAAGTCTTGGGTTCAAATGCTGAATCTGCTGCTTAATTCCTTGGGTAGATCTTGGATAAGTCGTAGCTTATGTATTCCTGATTTCCCTCTGTAAAATGAGGGGGTTGGACAAGAGAGTTTCTAAGATCTTTTCCAGCTCTCTATAATCCTGTAAGATTAATAAAGTGTAATTTAAGGAGGGATTGAACACTACGATAGGTGTCAAGAAACTCTCCCCAAAGAAGGGGTCATCTGACCTTTGAAAGAAGTTATGAAAGAAATTACAATTATTGTTAAAACCTGCCATCTGCCATCTGACTTGAAATCCTATGATCCCAAATAAAAAATTAATAATCTTTTAAAAATTCACTTGCTTAAGTCTGATTTCAGAAGAGCCTGAAAAGACTTCCATGAACTGATGCTGAGATAAGTGAGCAGAATCAGGAGATCATTGTATACAGCAACAGCAAGATTGTGTGATTCTCAACTGTGATGATGGATTTGACTCTTTTCAACAATGTGGTGATTGAAAGCAATTCCAACAGATTTGGGATGGAAAATGTCATCCTATCCAGAGAGAGTATTATGGAGACTCACTGTGGATCAAAGAATAGTATTTTCACCTTTTTATTGTTGTTGTTTGCTTGGTTTTTTTCTTCTTTCTCTCATGGTTTTTTCCCCCTTGATCTGATTTTTCTCGCACAACATGACAAATATGGAAGTTTAAAAGAATTAATTAAAAGAATTGCACATATTTGACCATTCTGGCCATTCTGAAAAAAGCACTGGTCATAGTCAGATGACCAGAGTTCGAATCCCAGCTCATCCACTTAATATTCAAGCAGTTATTTTCCCTTTCTTGCTTTCTTAAAATTTGTTAAAAATGAAGGGTTGAACTTAACTATCTTAGTGTTTCCTCATCTGTAAAATGAGCTAGTATTGGATATGACTGAAATGAATGAACAACATTCCTTCTACTTCTAAAATATTATTAGTCCAACCCTTTACTCCTCTCTGTGTGTTAGCAGATCCATCCCTCTCTGTGTACTGACTCACCAAGACAGAGACATTTCCAATTTCCTTGGCAAAGAGGCAGCATGGTGTCCTGAAAAGAATGCTGGATTTGGTGTCAAAGCATGTGGGTTCAAGTCTCAGTTCTGCTGTTTGCTTAATGAAGGTGAGACTGTAAGCTTTCTAGGCCTCATGGCTACAATGATGGCCATTTCTGCAATTGCACTAACATGTCAGTGGGCCCCAAGCATGTTTCCTGCAAAGGAAATGGATTCACATAGAAGAATGAGTTTTCACTCACTTTGTAAGGGAAAGTGTTTTGGGGGTAGGAGAAGAGCACAGAAGATTTGGGTTAAAAACATTACTGCTCTCTGAGCTTCAGTTTTCTCATTAGTAAAATGTGAAGAGTAGACCAAATGGTCTTCAGTTCCTCTCCGCTGTAATTTGAAGTATATTTTATTAATTGAGTTTTTGATCCCTTGCTTTTTCCTTATTTCCTGGGAACTTTTTTTTTGAAGTGGGGTGGAAGGGGGCCTGGAAGAGTGGGTAGTGGGTAGAAGAATGGGACAAAGCTAGAGATGTCATTTAAAGTCATTGTTAATCACTACTTGGGAAATAATGGGCTGCTGGTGTTTAGTAGCCTGTTCCTCCATCCCCCTCATGGCAGCTTTTCTGATATCCATGAATCCCACTTCTCTGGTTCCCTTTCTCCTGTGCAAACCAGCAGGGATGGAGGAAAGTAGAGGGAGGGAGTAGGAGAGGGTGGGAAGGGAAGGTATGAGGGGGTAGAAGAGGGAGGGAGGAGTTAAGATAAATGAGAAAGGGAGGGAAGGTTAGGAGGAGAGTGGGAGGGGGAGAAGGGAGGAAGGAGGTGTGAGAGGGTGGGCTCCTTTTCTGCCAGTTTTCAGGGTGTATAATTGGAGAATGTTTCCAAAGTAGAACAGTGCAATGTGTTTTTATGCTGAATATTATAGGTTTGGAAACAGTAGAATCAGCTATTTCAATACTCCCTCCCAATTTCTCCTGGAAGGGATGCAGAACTGAACCAAGACCTTATAAGTAGCAGGAGAGCAGGGCCAGCCGGGAAGGAAGGTAAAGACTCTGCCCTTCCAGCTTCCACTTCTCCACACTCCTTTTATTTGCTCCTGAAACTCCCTGACCTGCCCCTAACACCTTCCCCTTCCTTGCCCTTCCTCTATTTTGTGACTGGTGGGGGAAGGAGCACATTTCTTATAATTTTGCATTTTTTTCTGTATTTTTCTCCTTTGAAACAGTAAAGTGCTTCCCTCATGTCCTGAATAACCTCAAAGAACTGAATTTTCCCTTTGTGTATGTATGTGTTTAATATTTAGACATAATAATACCTTATCATTCGAACTGGAGGTGGGGGATGTGGGAGATAACTGGACAGGCCCCTTGGACAGGAAGTTGTGGATCCCATGATCCAGTACTGTTCCTACAACTCACTCACCTGTGGCGTCATTTCAGGGTGGGAGATAGGAGGAGTGGGGGGAAAAAGCCTTAGATAGTATTTTTAGTTAAAGGACCTGGATTCAAAGGCAACTTCTCTCTGTCATTTTACTGAATGTATGATCTTGGGTAGATCATTTATCCTTTCTGAGTGTCAGTTTCATTTCTAAAATGAGGCAGTTGGACCGGGTGATCTCAGATGACCTTAAGGAAGTTGGAGGGGAGAAAGTTGGGGAAAGGCAAAAGATAATCCTCAGATAATAGCTCAGATGAAGCTCTCAGAGTGCCCTGTTTGTCTTTCTCTGCCACATTTAATAGAGACTTGTTTGGGTTACAGAAAGCCTCAGGGCATCAGGAGAGCCTGAAGCCAAAAGAAAACTGGTAAGCTGCCTTTGGATAGTGCTTCCTGCCTGCACACTGGCACCCTGGAGGATGCTGAGTAGAATCCGCTGGCTCCTGGGAGAAGCCTCCCAGCCCTCATCGGGAGATCCCCATATCTGACTGCAGTATTGCCTTCTATCAGTCCCACTAGGTGCTTCCTCAGGGTGGACCCATCCTTGAAATCAGGTTTGGTAAATATCAAAGAGAGAAGGAAAAGGGAGCTAAACCAATAGCCAGTGGCACAACAATGGGGCCTCTTGTCGATTTTGAAATTCTATAAAAGCAGGCCTTTATTTTAAAGCAAAGTAACTTCAAAGAGGCCCTATTAAAGGAAGCACACATAATGCATGCCCAACATGAAAATCTGGAAGAATGGGGGAATAAATATTCTCTTTCACATACTGGAGGAAAATAAGAGAGTGGAAATTCCTATAAAACAAATAGAGCATAGACTATTAAAATTTTTTATTGATATTTTTTGTTTTTAAATCACCTTCATTTCCATATATATCTTTCTCCTTCACAGAAAGCCATCCCCTATGCTAAAGAATAAGGAAGATAGAGGGGAAAAAAGCAATTCAGTAAAGCCAACCAATACATTAACTGAGTCTAGCAGTATAGGTAATGATCTGCACCGATAGTCCCTCATTTCTAAAAAGAAAGGAGGGAGAAAATACACAGACTTAATGCCAGAAGGGACATTTTGTCCAATATTTTTCTTCTTCCTTCCATCTTACAGAGAAAGACACTGAATCTTAGAAGAATGTATTTACCCAAAGTTTTGAAGCTTGTTGGTTATGAAGCTAAGAGAAGAATGCAGACACCTTCTGTGCTCTGCCCACTCCATCTCATGCCTCTAATGCACATGGATAGGTAGAGTCTTCAGTCTCTGAGACCAGGAAGAAGCAAGTTTGTGATGACTGGCCTTTTCCTGTGATTTTTCCAGTTGCATTGGACTTTTTGTGAACCCATTTGGGGTTTTCTTGGCAAAGATAGTGAAGTGGTTTGCCATCTCCTTCTCCAATTCATTTTACAGATGAAGAAATGGAGGCAAACAGAGTTAAATGACTTGCCTAGGATTTTTGACAATAGTTCTCCAAATGATAGGGAAATCCCAAACCCTGATTCCAGAGTCTGTGCAGTCCATGCCAATGAACTCCTCCTTTACAGAGAAGCTTCTCTTAAAACTGAGATTCTTCACTTGTTTTTTGTATTCTGGACACCTTTGACGCTGTGGTAATGTCTAGAGACCCCCTCTCAGAATAATGTTTTTAAATGCATTTAATAAAATCCATAGAATCACAAAGAAAAACAATTATATTAAAGTAGCTATCAAAATGTTAAAGTAAAACAAGTACATAGAAAATAGTTTGCAAATCAATGCCCTGAAGACTATACATAGTTCAATTATCATCTATGTTATCCAATCTTTGACTCTTTCCTGAACTTGAACCATCATGACAAACTGGATATTCCATATCCCCTTCATCTTGGTAGGTCCAAAATAGAATTCATTCTCTTTTCCTCTGGAATCCATCCTTCTTCTATAGTTTTCTATTTCTATTGATTGTACTACTATCCTTTCATTCAACCAGGTTCACTATTTTGGAATCATATCAATGCTTCCCTTTCCCTCAGTTCACAAATCTGGTTGGCATTTATGTTCCTTTATGTGCTGGGAACTGTGCGAAGTACTTTCCAATCAGTAGGTCATTGAGCCCTCACAACAACCCTCTCTCATTCAATCAGGTGTTAAGTCTTAATGATTCATTTTTACCTAGAAAGGATTTGTCATATTTGTCCTTTTCTCTGTCAGTCAACTAACATGGTCAGCTCTGTTGCCAGGAGCAGCTAGGTGGCACAGTGGAATACCTCCCTAGAGTCAGGAAGACCCGAGTTCAAATATCTCCTCAGACACTTATTAGCTGTGGAACCCTAGGCCAGTAACCTAATCCTGAGCTAAGAAGGAATGGCAGATCACTCCAATATCTCTGCCAAGAAAACCTCAAATGGGATCCCAAGGACTCAGACAGGACTCAAATGGCTGCTCAACAACAACGTACCAGGCACTATACGCCTGTGGAGTCACTGTGAGGTTACAAAGAGCGCAAAAGAAAACCCCTTGCCCTCAAGTAGCTTACAGTCTAACAGGGAGACAACAGGCAAAAAGTGTTCAAACACAATATATACAGGATACATTGGGGTAGTCTCAGAGCAAAGGCACTAAGATTAAGCAAGATTGGAAAAACTTCTTGCAGAAGATTGGACTTTAGCTGAGACTTGAAGGAAGCCAGGAATCTAGGAGATAGAGATGAGAAGGCAGAACACTGGGTGATGCTTAAGAGTCAGTGGAAGGAGTTGTATAGTGGAGGAATGGCCTCAGGCCCTAATCCTGCCTAGAGAAAGTTCAGAAGCCAGCAGCAATGGTGGGCCTGACTCCAGGAACATTTTGGGATCTCTGTTCCAGCTTCTAACCCACTAAGAAACCAGCAAATGAGAAATCATAACAGAAACCACAGATCAAAGAGGAAGCAACAGTTTGTCACTGAACCAGTAGAGGTTCCCAGCTGATTGATAGTGGATGAGGTCAGTTACGAATGATAGTTGCTGAGACCCAAACCCAGGTTAGAAACTTGTAGAGCTCAACCCAGGGGCAGTGACTCAGACCACTTTGGGAACACTAAACATTTTCACATCCCCAACGATGTCCCCAGGAGCCTGGAATAACCTGACACTCAGTACTCCAAGAAAGAAGCAGAAGGACCAGCCCATGCCTTCCCCTCAGGAGTACACAGAGCCTAGCCTTAAAATAAAGTCCAAACTTCGAGTGTAGATTGGAAGAATGATCAAGGAAAAAAAGAAGCCCAACACAAAAAGTTATTATGGTGACAGGGATGCAAAAGGCATCAACCCAGAAAAGAATGATTTCAAAACATTTACAAGCAAAGCTTTAAAGAAAAAGACAGCATGGATCTAAATTCAACTAGAATTTCTGGAAGAAATGAAGGAAAAAGTTAAAAAATGGTTAAACACATACATACATATATATTTTTCTTTTTTTTGGTTTTACATGTATAGAATTTTAAAAATACACATTATGAATCATGTTGGGAGAGAAAAATCAGAACAAAAAGAAAAACCATGGGAGAGGAAAAAAAAAACAGAAAAAGAAGTGAACATAGCATGTGTTGATTTACATTCACTCTCCATAGTTCTTATTCTGGATGCAGATGATGTTTTCTATCCAAAGTTTATTGGAATTTCCTTGGTGGTTAAATACATTTTTAATAAATTAAATGGAAGCACTGGAGGAAAAAATTAGGAAAGAAATGAGAATTAGAGAAGAAAGAATTGGGAAGGGAATTAACAGTTTGGCACAAGAGGCACAAAACCTTAGCCAAGCAACAAACTTCATGAAAATTAGTATGCACCAAATTGAAGTCAATGACTTCATGAGTCAATAAGAAGTATAAAACAAGATTTTGACCTGTCTTTTAGACTGAAAAAAAAACCAGAAGAAAATATAAGGCATCATATAAAAACAATTGGCTAGGAAAACAAGCTAAAGAAAAAAGTTAATAATCTAAATGCCATAACCAGAAAAAGAGCCTCAACATCATATTTCATAAAATCTTAAAAGTAAACTGGTTGGATCAGTTAGAACCATAGGGCAAAACAGAAGCAGAAGGAATCCACTGGTTACTCCCCAAAGAAACCCCCAAATGAAAATTCCCAGGAATATTATAACCCAAACTCAGAGCTTCTAGATCAAAGAAAGTATACATCAAGCAGTCAGAAATAAAGAATTGGGGAACCACAGTCAGAATCATGTAGGATTTAGCAGCCACTAATTTACAGAAGAAGGGACCATGATAAAATGATATCCCAGAGGGTAAAGAATGTTGGTTTACAGCCAAGAATACATCACTGAGCAAAACCAACTATGGAGGGTGGGGATGTATCTTTAAATGAAGTATATTTCCAAGTATTGCTAATGAAAAGACCACAACTAAGTAGAAATTTTGTAAAACAAAAACAGGAATCAAGAGAGATATAAAAAATAAAACATGAATGCACTCTCTCATAGAGATAATTTAATTAGAACGTTTGAGAAAGTTTTTCTCATGTCTTAATCATTTTAAAGAGAGAAAGAGATATACATGAGCAAGAGGGGGGAAGGGAAAGGAAAGTTAGGTAAAATAATAAGGTCACACAAGTATAAGCTTATACTAACAAGGAGAAAGGATTAAGAAGAGTACTTGACAAGAAACCTCACTGTCATATAAATTGGTCAAAGGAGGGAAGAATAAGTATATAATTACATACACACAATTAGTACAGAAATATATTTCACTCAATGGGAGAAAAAGAGAAAAAGGGAGGATGGGGAATTAGAGGGAGGGCAGATTAAGGGAGGAATTAATTTTGCGTACTCAGTTTATTAATCTGCTCTCTTATTGATTGAAGTGTTTGGAGATGTAAAATTTTCTCTAAGAAGTTGACTCCATCTCATAAATTTTGACAGGTTATCTCATTGTTGTCATTATCTTTAACGAAATTATTGATTGTTTCTATGATTTGTCCTTTGACTTACTTATTCTTATGATCAGATTATTTAATTTCCAATTATGTTTAGTCTGTACTTTAAAGGCCCATTATTGGATATAATTTCCATTGCAATATGGTCTGGAAAGAATGGACTTAATATTTTTGATTTAATGCATTGGTTTATGAGATTTTTATACTTTGAGACAGTCAATTTTTTGAAGCTACCACTTACAGTTGAAAAAAATGGTACATTACTTTCTATTCCCATTCAGTATTACCAGAGATTTATCATATGTAACTTTTCTAAAAAATCATATTCAACTCCCTAACTACTACTACTACTACTACTACTACTACTTCTTCTTCTTCTTCTTCTTCTTCCCCAGTAGTCTAATAAATTTTTACTAATTCCTCCTAGAACTCTTTTAACTTTTCCTTCAGTAGTTTGAATGTTATGCCATTTGGTGGATGTATATTCATTATTTATATTAATTCATTGTTTATGGTACTTTTTAGCAAAATATAGTTCCCTTGATTTTCTCTTTTAATTAAGTCTAGTTTTGCTTTTGCTTTGTCTGAGATGATAATGGTTACCCTTACCTTTTTTACTTTAGCTAAAACATGACAGATTCTGCTACAGAATTCTGCTCCACAATTTTTAATTGTGCATGTTTTTCTGTTTCAAGTGTGTCTCTTTTAAAAATATATTGCTGGATTAGGGTTTCTAATACATTCTGTTATCTTTTGTTTTATGGGTAAATTCATTCCATTCACATTAATAATTATATTGCTAACTATTTAACCTCCATATTTTCTCTTCTATTTATCCTTTAAGAATATATGTTCCAAGAGGTTTGGCAATTGTTAATGCTGTAAAGTTACCCATGTATATATCCTGTCAATTAAAGGCTATTAAATAAAAAAAAAAAAAAGAATATATGTTCCTTCTATTTTGCTTCTGACTATTTATTCCCTTAATCTGAGCTCCCTCTTTCTCTTAGCCCCTTTGCCTCTTGTTGGGTAGAATAAATTTTTATATCCCACTGTTTGTGTGTGTGACACACACACACACATATACATATCTGTATATATATTCTTTCCTCTTTGAATCTGTTCAGATTAGAGTAAGTTTCAAGTGTTGCCCTTCCCTCATTTCCCTTTCCATCAACTGTAAAAACTCTTCCTTGAATATCTCTGTTATGTGAGATAGTTTTCTCTCTTCTTTCTCCCCCTGCTCCCTTCTCACAAAAAACCCCTCTTTCTCATCTTTTCATTTTTCTTTTGATATCATTCCAACATGACAGATTCATACCTATCCCCTCTAAGTAGACTTCTTCTAACAGCCCTAATGATGATAAAATTCCATATATCAAATTTCCATAAAGATATATAAACAGTTTAACCTGTTTAAGTACCACATAGTTTCTCATTTATGTTTATCTTTTTATGTTTTTCTTGTGTTTGAATGTCAAATTTTCTATTCACTCTGCTCTTTTCATCAGGAATGCTTGAAAATCCTCTATTTCATCCATTCCCACCCTCACTACCTCCCTTCCCCAAAGGATTACAAAGTTTTTCTGGATAGGTTATTCTTGCTTGAAATCCTAACTCTTTTACTTTCTGAAGTATCATGTTCTAAGACCTCTATTATTATGGTAGCTGGTAAATCTTGTGTGAAGCTAACTGATTCTACAGTCAGTAGAATTATTTCTTTCTAACTGCTTGCAGTCTTTTCTCCTTGATCTGGGAGCTCTGGAATTTGGCTATAATATTTCTGGGAGGTTTCATTTTGAGATCTCTCTCAGGAGAGTTGCTCATTGCATCCTTTTATTTCCACTTTGTGGAGAGATTAAGTCATAAGAAAAAACAACCTCTGACTAAGAATGTACAAAAATATTTATACACTTCTTTTGAGGTGACAAAAATTGGAATCTGAGGGGATGCCTGAATGGAGAATGGCTGAACAAGTTATGTTACATAAACGTGTTGGAATATTATTGTGTTGAAATGATGAAGATTTTAAAGAAAACTGGCCAAGAGTAGAGATGAGAACTTGTATGAAATAGTGAAGAGTGAATTGAAGTGAGCCAGGAGATCAATTTAGATAATTACAATAATATTGTAAAGACAGATAACTGAAAAACTTAGGGATTCTGAAGGAAACAAACCAACCAACCAACCCCAGGGAATAGAGAAAAATCAGGTGATCCATACAATCAAAAGTTGAAGGGAAGTCAAGTAGAACGAGAGCTGGGAAATTGTTGTTAGATTTGCCAATTGAGAGCCCATTGATAACTTTAGAATGAGCCATTTTAGTTTTGATGAGATGAAAAACCAGAAACATACTGTTCATCTCCCCCTCTTAGAATGCCTAAATCTCTTCAAGGATCAGACCATGAGTCACCCACTAAGTTTTTTCTGTTCCTCTTGTTGCAAGTGTTCTCGTTCTTCTCACATTATCACATATATGTTCATCTCTGTATCTATTGTGTTCTTTCGTAGAATGTAAGCTCCATAAGGGCAGGAGCCCATTTTTTTTGGTTCTATCTTTTCTATCCCCAGTGCATTGGTTAGTGCCTTCCATGTAGTAGATAAGTCCTAGATATTTAATAAATGCTTCTTAGATGGGAGATAAATCCCCATACATAGATATTTATCTGTGTATTCATAAGCATTTATATGTATGTTTTTTCTAACAATGTTGCCAACATGGTCAGGCTAAGACTAGATTGTTAATGAAGCCAGACATGACTGGCTTCCTAAATGTAGGAATGGGGTACAACAACTAAAGGAGGCTGTTCATCATAATGAATTAGTCACTGATAAGACTGACTCAAATTTTCATTTATCTCTGACTGGGGAAATAGCTTTTGACAGTAAATTGGAAATTTTCATTTTCAACTCTCCAAAAGTGTATAAATTTTCTCTCAATTAGTCACAAGAGGCTCTAGCACATTCATTTCTCTGCCAGCAGCCCCCCTCCCCCTCCCCCTCTCACCTGTCAAAATCCTGCTTCAAGCTTCATCTCAAAAGTCACTTCATAAAACCCAGCCCACAATGATGGCTCCTTCCAGAGCAATTTGTTTGTACTCTTCTTATGCCATAGAATCATAGAAAGCATCATTGGATAGAGCTAGCTGGGACCCGGGAAGCCATTAAGTCCAGTACCCTCCCTTTACAGATAAGAAAACTGAGACCCAGAAAGGATGTTAGTCAAAAAACATTTGTTAAATACCTAGTAAGTGCCGAGCACTTTGCTATGCCCTGGGAATACAAAGAAAGGCAAAAGACAGTCCCTGCCCTTGAGAGGGTTGCATTCTAATATCTTGCTCAGACTCAACACAGCTGGTGTCTGTAATAGCATGGGAATCCAGGGATTTCTGATTTCAAATGATATCTAGTTTCCTTTTCTTTCTTTTTTTCACTTGTTCCTTTCTTTTTTCCTTTGTTCATTTGCTTATTCATTCATTCATCTCTTTTCCCCTCCTTCCCTCACTCTCTTCTTTTTCCCTTCATTCTCTTCCTTTTCTTTTTTCCTTCCTTTTTTCCTCCCTTCCTTTCTGAATGGGGAATGACTGAACAGGTTATATTACATAAATGTAATGAATATTATTATGTTGAAATGATGAAGATTTTAAAGAAACTTGTTGTTGGTGGAAGACTTGTATGAAATGAAGAGTAAATGGAACAGAGCCAAGAGATTAATTTCCTTCCTTCCTTTTTCCCTCCCTCCCTCCCTCCCTCCCCTCCTTCCTTCCTTCCTTCCTTCCTTCCTTCCTTCCTTCCTTCCTTCCTTCCTTCCTTCCTTCCTTCCTTCCTTCTCTCTTCCCTCTTTTCATTAGTTTGTTCATTCCTTCCTTACTATTCTCCTTTAGCAAGCTCTATGTGGGGACAGTGGCTAACAATCCTTTAGGGTTTATGGACATGATCCCCACTGCTCTAGAATACTAGTCAGAGACTTAAGGGAGACATCCTTTGATGGCTAGAGATAATGTCAACTCCAAGAGAGTTATGGTGGAGCTGAGATACTCTCAGACTGCTTTTTTGAAAGAAAAATGGAGTAACAGAAATGTTATCTTATCAAAACAAAACCATAAATAGCCTGTCTAATAGATGGAGCCATTCAAAGTGGCAGCAGGAAGAATCTCTCTTAAAAATTTCCCTAAGATCTTATCCATTCTGAAAGGTTCCTCATACCTAATAACTCAATATGTCTCTCATGGATCTATCAAAACAAATTCTCCTTTACACATTACCCTGCTATGGAAACACAAACATGCTAAAATAAAAATATACCTCCCTCTCCATCTCCTTCTAGCTTATCTGCAAACTTTAGCTTTCAATATAAAGCCCAGCTGCTCCAGAGAGTAGATGGCTTTCAGTTGACAGGAAAAAAATAACTATTTTTCCCTTTTGGATACTGAGAGAATTAAGACACAGAAAAAGATTGTGATTTATTGTAAGTCAAGGGATTGGAGTAAGGGAAATGGAGAGGTTGGTCCACCCAGGATACAGTGGTGCCAAAAGAGGGAAGAGGGCCATCTACCAGATTTTGCTGAATAGATGGGCTAGGGGAGCAGGAATAGAGTGATAATTGTTCTTGTGCCAGGGCACATCCATTCTTTCGTTCCTTCCTTCTTTTCTTATTTCCTCCTTCACTCTGTTCAATCATTTGTTCATTCCTTCCTTCCCATTCTTCTTCTCTCCCTCTAAACCTTAGACTGACTTTAGCAATCAGTGGATAATGTCCTTTAGGGCTTATGGACATGATCCCCACTGCTCAGAAGGATAGCATGGTTTCTCAGAAGGAATCCTGGATTGAGAGGTAGGTTACAACCTTCTACCACTTGTGATTCGTGTGATCTTGGACAAGTGATATAGCTAACTGAGTCACTGCTTGTGAATCTGATGCTGTGATCCAAAATCAATAGAGTAAAAGTGGAGGGGGCAGTGGAGAGGTCAGTCTGTCCCTATCAGAGTCCCAGAAGGAGAGGGAAAGAATTTTCTCTTAAAGAGTTTAGTTTGTTCCCCTGTGAGGATGGAGGAAGAAGAAGCCCAGCAGAGAGGCACCATAGTGATAGGCTCCCTGGGCATCCCAGGTCCATAGAATTAGAATTGGAAGAGATTTTGTAGTTCAACCCCTTCATTTTATGAGAGAGAACTGAGGCACAAAACAATTAAGTGACTCACTTAAAGTCTTGTAAGGAATAAATAGCAGAGCCAAGATAGGAATACAGGTCCTCTTATTCCAGATTCAGCACTCTGGAAGCTTGGGACAAGGTAAGAAAGAGAGGCCATTGAACCATGGAGCATAGAAAAAAGACTTTGAGGAATAAGGAAAGGGGGCTAGAGTAACAAAGAGTCCTGGGACAGAGCTCCAATTTTTCTTACCTAGTTCCATTTTCTTTCAAACATTTTTGTGAAGGAGACTGGGTTTTCATCTTTGTTTGGTCACATTGGATGAGTCCCATCCCTTCATTTGCCTCAGTTTCGTTCTCTGTCAAATAAGGGAGCCGAACTAGCTTCTCTCTAAGAACATTTCCAGGCCTGGAATCCCATCAATTCTTTATACTAGACTGGATTTTCTGCAGTGAAAAATTATAGAGGACTCATTTCCTTTCCCTGTGTTCCATTAAGTTTGTAATAATTACAAGAAAAAAAATCGATAGGTAATTCTTCAGACAATCATATTGCTGCAGTTGTGGGGTTTAAGGAGAGCCAAAGCCTCAGCTTTTGCACAGATGTTATATGGATGTGGAAGCCTGAGAAGTAAAAGAGTGGGGTGCGGCCCAACTCCCCAACCTCAGAGAACCCAGAGCACGTCTGATTTAACAAGGAAAACAAATTAAATTGGAATTAGAAACTCTCTAGCTTCATTCTGGCCTTAGCTCATCATATATGATATTTGAGCAAGCAAGAGGGATTTTTAGAACTGGAACCCTGGAAAATGATCAAGTGGTAGCCCCTGAATAGGAAGAGAGGGAGACCCTCCAAAACACTCCATTTCCCCTACAGGGAACAGGGGCACAGGTGAGGGAACTGAACTGGAAATCTCCAGATTCTCTTCCTAGACCTACAGATTCAAACTCTTCCTTCTTCTTCCTTCTGGTATTTTAAGAACCTTTATTCACCTTTAACTATTGATATCACTACCTGTAGATTTTTAAATCAGAGACCATTTCTCTGAAAGTGTGAGCAAGAGAAAACTCATATAAATTGCAAGATGGGAGAATGTGGTTGAGTCACCATAATAGAACAGTATAGTAGTGAATAGGGTGCTGGTCTCAGAGTCAGAAGAGATTTAAGTTCAAATCCTGACTCTCATGCTTATTAGCTGACCCTGGACAAGTGAATGAATTTCTCTCATTCTTGGTTTCCTCATCTTTAAATGGCTATAATAAATAGCAACTACTTTGAAGGATTAACCTTGTGAGAATCAAATGAGACAATATATTAAATATATATATATATATAATATATATATATTAAAAAATATAAAAATGAGACGATATAAAAATATCAAATGAGACAAACCCTAAAGTGCTCTATAAATGTTAGCTATCATTTATTATTATTATTATCATTATTATCCAAATGCTACCCTAGTTAATTACTAGCTGTGTGATCCTGAATTTCTCTAAACCTCAGTTTCCTCATCTGTAAAATGCATTGGAGAAAAAAATGGCAAACTACTCCAGTATCTTTGTTGTGAAAACCCTAAATAATATCATGAAGAATCAGACATGACTGAAACAATTGAACAATGATAACAACAATAAGACTGTATTGGGTTTATGTGAAGGAAACATGCACAAAGCACTTTTAAATTTTAGTTTTGTAAATATACACTTATACACTTATTGTTTTCAAAAAGAACTTCTTGGCAGAAAGTTGAACAAGAGCTCTGGAAGAGGTTATTGAAGTTATAGAATCGCTTCTTGGAGGTTGGTAGTTGGATCAGAGGATGTTGTAAGATCCTTCTTCCTTCTCTTCATCCTCCCTAACGCATGATCGGCCAGCATCTAGGCTCACTTACAATCCTGGGCTCAGAGGACCCAGAGATGGAAGAGAGCTCACAAATACCTCTCTGCCATCCTGAAAAGGAAAGGATTCCTCCAGTTCTGATTGATTCTATTCTCTCAGATTGTCACGACTTCGGAATTCTCATGCTTCTAATGAAAGAAGTTCCATTATTTGTGGGACACAAATGCATACATAGGATGACCTAAATACTGGAAAGTAAGTGTGAGCTGCCATGCATTTATCATAGCTTAGCTACCTTGTCTTGTAGAAGTTGAGATCCAGGGTCAAGAAATCATAGAGCAAGCAGGACATCAGGTGCAACCTCCTCATTTAAAGATGAGGAACCTCAATCCCATGTCACTTGCCCAAGCCCCTACAGATAGTAGAGGTTAGAGGTGGGATCTGAACTCAGTTTCTCTGATTTCAGAGTCAGTGCTCCTTTCACATAAGGAGTTAATGTGAGAATTTAAACTCAGGTCTCTTGTTCTGTTCCAGCACCCTTTCTACTATCCTCCCTCAAGAAATATTGGTTGATTGATTGCAAGGCAGTGTCCATAGGCCCTCAGGTCTTATACACAGTCTTTGGGAGAGGAGAAAATATATACACATTTTGGTCAAGAAACTCATCAATTGACCCCAACCCCTAGCAGTGATCCCCCAATCCTGTGTCCCCCAATTTGAATGTTGGAATATCACCACTGATCAGAGAAGTTGATCTCTCATTGCCTTGGGGCACAGCTTTTCTGTAGAATAGCAACCTGGCCCAGATGTTCTCCTGAATCTCAATGAAGGGACCTACTTAAAATGCAGCAAACAATCCAAAATTATGCGGGGGCATGAGAAAACGTCAAATTATGCAGAAAAATGTGAGCCCTTAGAAAGTTATATTCAAGTAAGCACATTCAACCTCCCCCAAACTGGCATGGGCAGGCTTTTTCAGGGACTATTAGGAAAGAATGGATTTTAAAATCTCA
This sequence comes from Sarcophilus harrisii, assembly GCF_902635505.1. Taxonomy (NCBI): domain Eukaryota; kingdom Metazoa; phylum Chordata; class Mammalia; order Dasyuromorphia; family Dasyuridae; genus Sarcophilus; species Sarcophilus harrisii. Next base: position 477,875,315 of record NC_045427.1, on the reverse strand, counting down.
ATAATAAGAAAATGACTGACAAGTGATTCTTGGAAATTTTCCTATTGAAACAAAGGTCCCCCTTGTAGCTCTGGGAAATACAGTCCCTTAGCAAAGAACTAGAGTGTTGGGTGAGGGAGTTTGGTTCATAGGGTTTTCAAATAGACTAAAATTCCCCAAACTGCTGACCAGACTTTATCACAAAAGGGTTCTAATTTAAGGTGTGTGTGTGTGTGTGTGTGTGTGTGTGTGTGCGCACGTGCACACGCGTGTTTGTGTGTGTCCCAAAGTAGTAAAGTTATTAACAAGCTAAAAGTGAAATAAAACTTTGAGTCACAAAGTACTTGAGAAATCACCTAGCAGCATTCCGGCATTGTATATATAGGAAAACTGAGACCTAAGGAGATTAAATGCCTAAGTTCACTGAATCATAGGATCACAGAAATAGAGACTCATGTAGTTTAAACCATATTTGACAAGAAGAATCCTTATTAGATCCCCAGTAGATAGTCAACCAGCTTCTGTTGAAAGACTTCAATATAGAAAATTTCACTGCTTTTCAAGGCAGTTCATTCCAGCTCCCCTTTTTTATCCTAGACTGGGTCTCCCTACCTCTTCCAAGTGATTAGTAAAGCCCAGGGCTAACTGGCATGGAAGCTTTGACCTGTTCTGTTTCTAATGTGGGCCCCCTCCTTAGTCTATTAGACAGGATATTTCCTTTTTTTTTTTAAATTTAATAGCCTTTTATTTACAGGATATATACATGGGTAACTTTACAGCATTAACAATTGCCAAACCTCTTGTTCCAATTTTTCACCTCTTACCCCCCCACCCCCTCCCCTAAATGGCAGGATGACCAGTAGATGTTAAATATATTAAAATATAACTTAGATACAATAAGTATACATGACCAAAACATTATTTTGCTGTACAAAAAGAATCAGACTCTGAATTATTGTACAATTAGCTTGTGAAGGAAATCAAAAATGCAGGTGTGCATAAATATAGGGATTGGGAATTCAATGTAATGGTTTTTAGTCATCTCCCAGAGTTCTTTTTCTGGGTATAGCTGGTTCAGTTCATTACTGCTCCATTAGAAATGATTTGGTTGATCTCGTTGCTGAGGATGGCCTGATCCATCAGAACTGGTCATCATATAGTATTGTTGTTGAAGTATATAATGATCTCCTGGTCCTGCTCATTTCACTCAGCATCAGTTCGTGTAAGTCTCTCCAGGCCTTTCTGAAATCATCCTGTTGGTCATTTCTTACAGAACAGTAATATTCCAACAGGATATTTCCTGAGGAGAGAGAACATTTCAGGCTTGGGGGACATTGAGAGAAAGTGCCTGGAGTAGAGAGAGGGAGCACCTTGTTTTAGAAACAGCCTTTGTCCCTGGATTGAAGAGTCTAGTGTTGGGGAATAAGAAGACTGGAAAGGTACAAAGAGGCTAAGTTATGAAGGGCTTTTAGGAACACTTCCCTACATAACAAACATTTATAAACAAGACAATGCCTTCTTTTACAGAGGAATCTCATTTAATAGAGCTTTATCCCAGCATATTAAAGTGTTTATTCTTAGCTCCCCATTCATTTCATGAAATTGAGAGCTGGAAGTTATCTTAGAAATCATTTAGGCTCATTGTCTTCATATTAGAGAGGAAGAAGAAAGAGGAGGAGGAGGAAGAGAAGGAAGAAGAGGGTGAAAAGGAGGGGAAGGAGGAGGAGGAGGGGGAGGAGGATGAGGAAGAGGAGGAAGAGGAGGAGGAGAAAAAAGGAGGAGAAGGAGGAAGAAGAAAAGGAGTAGAAGACATTCTGATCCTGAATAAGTCACTTTATCTCTAAGACTCCGTTGTCTCATCTGTAATATATAGTACTTATTTCATGAGGATTCAGTGAGGTTACATATACACTTACACAGTTTTAGTAGCTTACAGCTGCAATAAGACTTTTGGGACTCCCTGTATATGACTGCATACACACATGCACACATATACATACATGTACGGCGATTTGTGAATCTTCCTGTTCTATGTAAACGTGATCTTTTGTTCTCTAACCTAACCTTCTTCTTTCCTTGATGACTAAGAGACGTTGTCCCACTCCTTTGTGCTCACAGGGTTAGTGAGGAGTAGCACCAATATCTGAATTCCGGTCCTCTGGCTCCCAGTTTACGCCTGTCTCCTTCTCTGTGCCTTCTCTTTAGAGGCAAATCTTTCAGGAGCACTCCTGTTACACAAAGCAAGGGCGCTCACAAAAAGCTCTAATGAGTCAGTTGGCAAACTTGGCCCTGTCTGCAGGTGAGGACGGCCAAGCATTGTTTTTCCCGCTTTCTGCCCAGGACCACTTGTCACAGGCAGTTAAGTCAGAATCATCAACAGAGGTGCATCTCCTGGGAGCTAATGATTTGCTGCAGGACAGCAGGGCCCGAGGCAAAGTTATTACAGCTCTTATAAACCAGGAAAATATGAAAATGTAGAAAGGAAAATCATGCCCCGGTTTCACTTGGGGGAAATAAAATCACATTTATGGTCTCTGGTTCTAAACTCTATTTCTGAGACCACTTGGGCAGATGCTAGCCCAGCAAGTGCATCAGGTTTCAGTCCGGGTGTAAGAGAAATCAGAAAAGCTGGACAGCGCAGAGGAGAGTGGGAGCCGGAAGGCAATGGTTTTTGTCAATAACCATGATAATCTATCTCTGTCTCTCTATTCTCTCTTTCCTCCTTTTTCTCTCTGTCTCTTCTCTCTGTGTTTTTGTGTCTCTCTTTATCTCTATCTCTCTTGTGTCTCTATCTTTGTCATCTGTTTCTCTCTGTCCCCCCTCTGTCTCTATTCCTCTCTCTCTATCTCTGTCTCACTGCCTCTGTCTCTGTTACAGATTTCCACGAGATTGAGCAGTACATTTCTGGGGAGTCTGGCTCAGAGAATCACAGGATGACACGTCCAGAGCTGAAGAGGACCTCCGAGGACATTTAATCTAATCCAGTCCTTTGATTTTACAGACAAGGAAACTAAGGCACAGGAAATTTAAGTGACCTGCTCTAGCTCAATCAGGTCATGAGTAACGAAACCAGGACTAACATCGTCGGACTCCCAAGCTACTGTTCTTTGCCATGCCCTGTGCTGCCTGCCTCTGTGTTTGTGTTCCTTTGAATTGTGTGTGTCCCTGGGGAAGATCTCATATAGTGGCCTATACTAAAAGTGTCTGGAGATCACAGGGCCATAGATCTAGAAATGAAAGGGACCTCAAAGGCCACTCAGTTGAAGGTCACATGTTATAGATGAGGGAATGAGACCCAGAAAGGACAAGCACCAGAGTCAGACTTTGAATCCAGGACCTCTAGAGTCAGGGTTTGCTTAGTGATGCTTGATTGATTCCTTGACAAGCCCTTTTGACCCCCTTTTTTAAGCTTGTGAGTAGATCTGTGTCTGAGATTTCTGGATCCTGGTATGGCATTTATCCTACAGCCCCAATCAACTTAGCTCCCTCCCCACTTCCAAGTTAAGGAACATGTTTTTTTTTTTCCTTTTAAGAATCATTCATTATTTTCTCTCCATTTCCCTGAATTTATGTTTTATCACAGAGACAGAGAGAGAGAAACAGAAAGAAAGACAAAGAGAGACAGCAAGACAAAGACAGAGATGGAGAGAGACTGAGAGAGAGGAGGAGAGACAGATAAAGATAGCGACAGAGACTTTAGCAAGAGACATTTCTGTTTTGGAAGAGATAGAAGGTTAGGTCCCTGATGTCTGAGTTACTCTGAATGTCCATAAGGGGTGCAGAGAGATACAATAACTCTTTTAGCAAAAACACAGGCACGCACACAGGCACGCACACCGTCAGAGGCTGTTGGAGGGTTGGTTTGACTGAACTGTGTTTCTTGTTATAAGAAAGAGGTGTGTGTGTGTGTGTATGTGTGTGTGTGTGTGTGTGTGTGTTTGTGTGTGTGTGTGTGTGTGTGTGTGTGTGTGTGTGTGTGTGATGATATTGGAAAGTACTGTAAAAACAAAAAGCATCAATAAAAGATTTTTTAAAAAAATGTAAACACAACATGTCTAGCTCTGTTCCAGCTTCCCTGGAGTGTTTCCCTCTAGAGCTGCAGAGAGAAACCAGTCCCCAGCTCCTGCTTCCCCCAGCAGCCCTTTGCTCCAGACCCCATGCTAGAGGAGGACCCAGAATCTCTTGCAGAAGCACCTGGAGGGAAGGCTCAAGCCTCTGCTCTGGCCTCCAACCATGGGGGAGAATTGTCTTTGTTACACACTCTATGTCCAACATTGTGTTTTCAAGTACATTAATGCTGCTGTCATGTGGGTTCTTATTTGAAGAAAACTCAATACATGAAAAGCGGAGTGAGATGAATTAGAGGCTGGTCATCTGCAGCGTGAAATGATTTTTCTCTTCACAAAAGGACTTGCTCCACAATCTTGCCTTAGGTCACCCTTGATTTCTAACTTAGTGCCAACACAGAGGCCTCCCACTGGCCTCTTCTGGCAAAGGGATGATAATCATGGCCCTGTTTCTGAACAGAGCCATTACGAGAATCAACAACAACAATAATGCGCTCAGCTCCGATTTCTGTTGCACAATCATAACCCCTTTCAGGGAAGGCAAATCGTTCCTTTGCATTTTGTTGTTTCCAGCCTCTGGAGAGCGATATCGGTGATGTTATCACGGGCAAATCATTCCTTTCTTTCCCCCTGATTTCTACCTAGACCAGGGGGACCTGAAACCAGAAACATGAAAGATGCTTCTTCGAAAGCAGGGGTTGCAAAAGCAGACAATGTCATTCAATAAACTTTTAAAAAAGCACTTATTATGTATAGGTCCTGCACTAAGGAGTGTGAAACCAAAGATTGAGAGTCCCTGCCATAAGGAGATTATATTCCCCTGGGGAAGTTCAACGTTTACAGAGATAAGCAAACACAAGGTAAACTGAGGAAGGAGAGAAAGAGACAGAATAAGAAAGCAATGGAGAGATAGAGACATAGACACAGAGACAGAGAGTGACGGAAATGGAGAAATAGAAAATGAGAGAAATAGAGAGATAAGAAGAGAGACACAGTGAGAGAGACACATACATAGACAGGAAAAGACAGAGAGAGACAGAGAGACGGAGAGAGAAACAGAGAGAGACAGACACACAGAGAGAGACAGAGAGAAAGAGAGACAGAGACAGACAGAGAGACACACAGAGAGAGAGACAGAGACAAAGACAGACAAAGAGAGAGACACAAAGAGAGAGAGAGACAGAGAGATATACAGAGAGAGACAGAGACAAAGAAAGAGAAGCAGAGATACAGAGAGAGGAGAGAGATAGAGAGACAGGAGAGAGAGACAGGGAAGCAGAGAGACAAAAAAACAGAGACAGAGAGAAACAGAGAGAGGAGAGAGATAAAGAGAGAGAGAGAGAGAGAGAGAGAGAGAGAGAGAGAGAGAGAGAGAAGGAGAGAGAAGGAGAGAGAAGGAGAGAGAGAGAGAGAGAGAGAGAGAGAGAGAGAGAGAGAGAGTGTAGAGGAAAGGCTTCATGGAGAAACCTAGGCCTTGAATGAAGATAAGGAATTCAAGAGGCAGAAATGAGGAGGGAGTACCTGTCAAATTTGAGGGTGGGCATCGGCTGATGGTCTGATTCAACTAGAATGTAGAGTACAGTAAAGGGAGTAATATGAGTTAAGGCTGAATTGAAAGGTGGTTTGCAGACAGGAATTCTTGCAGTCTATACCAGATTGAGCAGTTTATATTTTTTCTTATAGACAATGGGAAATGACTGAAGGTTTATGAAACATGCACCTTAAGAAGATGATTTTGGAAGTTTTCTGAAGGATGAATTGAGAAGGAAAGGGACTAGAAACAAAATGAACAGTTAGACTGTTAACACCAATCACCTTGTAGCTAGCTAGGTGGTGCAGGGGAGAGACACTCACTGGGCTTAGAATCAGGAAAACACAGCTTTCTGAATCCAACCTCAGGCAAGCTATGGTCTGGGCAAGACCTTCACCCTGTAAACTAAGCTGGAGAAGGAAATGGCTAACCACTCAGTGTCTCTGCCAAGAGAACCTCCAATAGGGAAAGAAGAGTTGGACATAATTGAACAAACGACAAAAACACTAATTGAGGCAAGAGGGAGTAACTCGAACTGGAGTGTTGTTAGTGTTAGCTGAGAGAAACTGGGACAGGACAGATGTTATCCAAAGGCAGAATCTACAAGACACGCTAGTCTGATTAGATATAAGGGGAGAAGGAAGAATTCTGTTTCATTTTGAAGTGAGTGACCGGCATAATCATGGTGTGGTCATCAGAAATAGGAACATTTGGAGGTACAGTTTAGGGGGCTACGACTGTCTCCTTTTCCTCTGGTCTAGGTTCCTCTTCTTTAGTGACTGTGCCAGTGTCTGGAGGAGTTGGTTGTAACTCTCCCCCACTCGCTTTAGGAGATCTTTTGAGAAATAGCCTAGAGTAACTTGCATAATCCAGTCTAGCGGCCTCAGACCCTCTGAACCCAAAGACCCAATTGAGAGGTATTGACTTAAGAAGGCTCAGCACGTTAGCATTGGGAGGAAGAAGGAAATAAATGGCTACAATCTCGTCATGACTTGATCCAGAGTGAGAAAGAAAGAGAGACTTGCTTGAATCATCTGAGAAAAAACATTTTCATAGCTTACAGTACTTTTGTATGAAGGATGGTACACATGGGATGAAAGTATAAAACTAAGGGTTTAAATAGGAGATATTTAAACTTTTCCCAGTTATATGAGCAACAAGATGGTGGCCCAGGCATTTTACCCCATCTCCATGACCCCTCCCAAACAGAAATACTGTATTAAAGATAAAGCAACATCAACTGTCTCCCAGGTCTGTAACACCCAGAATCCAAAAAAAAGGTTAAAAACAGCAAGCCAGGAACTGACATTCACTGACCTCACCAGGCCCCTTTCCCCACTTTCCACACTTTGGCAGCAAAGCTGCAGCAATGGCCCCAAGGAAACAATGCAATCTTACACTGAAACACATCCTTAAATCCTGGTCCCTCCTCTCTCTTTCCTGTACCATGGAGATCCTGACTGTAGGTTGTAGAAGTTTGTTTGAAGCTCAACAGCTAGTTTGACCATAGCACTTTAGGAACCAAAGTCTACCAGAGCTGCAGACCGGAAGCATCAGTGTTAGTGCTGAGTCAGAGAACTGGGGAATGGAGGGACTGAGACAGGACATGGGGCAGGATATTGTACCTATGAAGGACTGTGCAGCACTCCACCAAGCCTGAGGGAAGGAGCACAATACCTAGCTAGGGCTAGTTCTGACACCCCAAAATCATTTAGGGCAGAGATGTGGCTGGGGAATCATGAACTGCCTGGGATAGAAGGAGGTGGAAGTGCTTTGAGATATAATTCCTCAAGAAATGACCAACAGGATAATTTCAGAAAGGCCTGGAGAGACTTACACGAACTGATGCTGAGTGAAATGAGCAGGACCAGGAGATCATTATATACTTCAACAACAATACTAGATGATGACCAGTTCTGATGGACCAGGCCATCCTCAGCAACGAGATCAACCAAATCATTTCTAATGGAGCAGTAATGAACTGAACCAGCTATGCCCAGAAAAAGAACTCTAGGAGATGACTAAAAACCATTACATTGAATTCCCAATCCCTATATTTATGCACACCTGCATTTTTGATTTCCTTCACAAGCTAATTGTACAATATTTCAGAGTCTGATCCTTTTTGTACAGCAAAATAACGTTTTGGTCATGTATACTTACTGTGTATCTAATTTATATTTTAATATATTTAACATCTACTGGTCATCCTGTCATCTAGGGGAGGAGGTGGGGGGGTAAGAGGTGAAAAATTGGAACAAGAGGTTTGGCAATTGTTAATGCTGTAAAGTTACCCATGTATATATCCTGTAAATAAAAGGCTATTAAATAAAAAAAAAATTAAAAAAAAAGAGATATAATTCCTCAAAAAACCCTACTCAAAGAGGAAGGAGCCAGGAAGTGAATGATAAGGGTATAAGGAGGGAAAAGACCAAAGATTTTGAGAAGAAAACTCAAAAGATCTTAAACAAAAATGGTAAGTTGAAATGAAAAAACAGTAACAACTGAAAGATATATGGCTTCTAAATCTAGTAAATGAGTTCAGGATCAATGAATAAATACTGCAAAATAAAGGAATATGATCCAACACTTGATGAGACAGAGAATCCTGTGGAATTTGTGGAGAACATGGAACTCCAACATGCTTTTCTTGAGTGGTTTATGAGAGAAATGAGAATCATGAGAGCAGAATTTATGTCCTGTGCTGAAAAAATAAGGAGCAGAATAGAAAAATTTGAATCTGCAATGACAAGTCTCACCAAAGAAACAAAAGAAAGAAAAATAGATTTGGAATGAAAATATACCGAAGTAAAGGACAACCTAAAAAAAAAGAAAAGAAAAAAAACATTAAAAGAAAATATCTTCACTATGCAAGCAAAACATATTGCTCTTGAAAATGTATAGAGACAATCTAAGGATTACAGGTCTCCTAGATGAACATGACAGAACAAAAAAACCTTTATACCACAATGAAGAAAATAATAGAAGAGAAATGCCCAGAATTTATAAATATAGAAAATGAAATTGCATAGGAAAGAACTGATAGATCCCCTCTAGAAACAACAATAGTAAGAACAACACAACAAAATAATCCATGGCTGCAAACTGCAAGAGAGATAGTGGCTAAATTTTACAATTCAAAAGAACAAATTCTTCTTCCCATCAAAAAATGGCTTTTATATACGGAAGAAAGAATATCTGATTAACACAGTCTATGAAAGGAAGCAATGAAAGGAAGGTGACCTCTCCTACCTCAGGGAGAGAAGAGCCTAAAGGAGAGTGAGTGAGGAGGAGAATAGGAAGATTGAAAAGAGGTGGGGAGAAAAAAAAAAGACTTTACTTAGGAGATGGGAGAGGTTCTACTGATGAATAGTCCTATGGGTAGAGATGGCTTATGAGAGAAATGAGGACCTTACATTGGCTGAGGCCTGGAGGATTTGGGGCTTGAAAAGTCTACTTGTCCTGGGAAGGAGTGTGGTGGGGAGAGTTGGAACCCCTGGATGCAATTGGTATCTAGAGCAATGGAAGAGCAGACACAGGGAGATTTTCAGGCAAGTGTAAAAGGGGAAAAAAAGATCAGCCCAAGAGGTTACAGATTAGTAGTGGCAGAAGGACCCTACTAAAGGTCAGAGTCCTTTGTCAATGCTTCTTCAGTGACTTTGTTCTGGGAGTGAGGCACAATAGAAAAGGGGAACCCAAGGGATAAATTCTATAAGATAGTGACAGAAAGTGCCTAGAAAGCAGAGCCTAGAATGAGTATCTTGGGAGCTTTGACCACACAAAAAATACAGAGAAAAGAGAGAGACCAGACAATTATATTGTATTCTTCTTCTATCTCCAATATACAGAATGTGTAATTTTTTCCCCCCTTCTATTCTGGCCAGAAACTCTGAGGGTCTTCCCCTCCCATATTGATTCTCTGGGGACTACAACCAAGCTATATTTTACCTCAATTCTTACTTAGTTTTAAATTACTGAATAGATGTTGCCTCAACAAAGTGGAACCTGGAAAAGACCTTAATTTTAAAAGGCCAAGGTCTCCCACTGAATCTGTAGGTATTTCTAGTCATCCTGACCTATATCTTGCCACTGGATTCCAACGACTGTGGAGGAAAGAGTGGGGCTGATGACTTTGCACAGCTCTGACTTAATTAAATCCAATTCATTTAAAAATCAAGAGATCATCATCCTGATACCATTGGTCCTCTTAGAAAACAATGTGCCACCACCAACAGTTTTTTAGTCATTTCTAGTTATGTCCAACTCTTTGTGACTCTATTTGAGGTTTTCTTGGCAAAGAAACAGTTTGCCATTTCCTTCCCCCGCATTTTATAGATGAAAAAACTAAGGCAAAAAAAAACACAAAGGTCACACAGCTAATAAATATAGGAGGCCATATTTGAACTCAGGAAAATGACTTTTTTTTTTATTCCATTGTACTTCCTAGTGGTCTGTAAAGAATACAGAAAAAAGAGAGACATCAGATGATCATGGGGTCATGAAGCAGAAAGTAAGGATCTAGATTAAATAAAAAAAGAAGAGGGATAATGAAGAGAGCGAGAGAAATCCTTTTTGGAACAGGACACAAAAAATGAAATTTTAAAACCTGATGAACAGGACCAGTTGAAGGAGAGGAGGGGAAGGGAAAATCTACTTGTCTGAGAGGAAAAAAGATGGCAAAGAAATAATGTAAGCAAATAAAATTAAAATAGAGGAACTAATAATTTCTAAAGGGGAAAAGGTACAAATGGAAAGAAGGAATCAGAGGTGAGGGGAAAAGATTGTGTGGAAACAGAGCCATATTAAAATAAGATTAAAATAAAATGGAAGAACATAATACTGTGTTTACAACAGAAGAGGGGAAAAAATCTAAACTTGAAATAAACCTGTTTTTGTAACAGTTAGAAGAAAATATAAGCTTATAAATCAGAAAACATAAATTACCTGGGGGAAAAGTTCCTATTTGATAAAAATAAAACACAAACAAGGACTGTTGGGAAATCCTGGAAAGTAGTCTGGTAGAAATTAGATTTAAAACAACATCCTACACCATACTCCATGATACATTCTAAATGGATATACTACCTTAATATTAAAGACAATGCTGTAGAATATTAGAAGAGAAATAGATCATATATCCCTCACAGCTATGATTAGGACATAAATCATTTACCAAATAATAGATGGAGTAAATTGCAAAAGATAAAATACATAACTTGGATTACTTCAAATTGAAAAGCTTTTGCCCAGACAACTAGATCTCCAACTATACTACAAAGCAGTAATCCTTAAAGTAATTTGTTACTGATGGAAAAAAAAGAGATTGAGCAGTGAAACAGATTAAATATACAATGGGCAAACACTGTAGCACTAGTGCTTCATAAATCCCAAGATCTTAATGACTAGAGGAATGACAAACTGAAGAGCAGCCTAACAGAGAATACATTTAGACTAATACTTCATGACCTAGAAAGGTCACATCATAAAAATATCTTTAGATCTATTCATATTTATGACTAAATGAGTGTTAGATAAAATGAACACAAAATGATTTTAATTATATAAATTTAAAAAAAGTTTTTGCAGAAACAAATCTAATGTGGTGAAATTAGAAGGAGAATAGGCATTGGGAAAAAATCTTTGCAATGAAGCTCTCTGGTAAAGATCTCACATCCAAGATACATAAGGAATTGATTTAAATTTATAAGATGAAGAGCCATTCCCCAGTAGATGAAGGGCCAAAGCATATGAATAAGCTGTTTCTAAAGAAGAAATTAAAATTATCAATAATCATATAAATGCTCCAAATCACTAATAATTAGAGAAATATAGATTAAAGCAACTTTAAATTTCTATGATTTAATGATAAGAGCATTGGACTTGTAGTCACAAGACTAGAGTTTCATTCCTGGTTCTCTCTAACTACTACCTTGTATGACTGACATTGCACAAATTACTTAACCTTTCTGGACCTTAGTTTGTAAAATGAGGAAAGTGGATCAACTGATCGCCAAGATTCCTTCCAGCTTTGAATAAAAAATCCTGTAAACCTGTAACTTGTGAGCTGTAAGATTGGAACAAGAGGCTCCCAGTTGCTCTTACAGCTGGAATATCTGCTCTCCTCCATTGCTGGAGGGAATCTTTTCACTGGGAAATCACAGTTGAAAGAGGCAAAAAAAAAAAAAAAAAAAAAAAAAAAAAAAAAAAAAAAAAAAAAAAAAAAAAAAAAAAAAGAAAAAAGAAAAAAAAAAAAGAAACAATGAATTTGTGTTTCCCCATTCAACTTCAGTGAAATAGTGCCCTGTTATTCTGTCTAAAATTCCTTCTAGCTCAAGACCTATGGTCTTATGAATAACAGCCAGATCAATACAGTGTTTGATGGAACAAACTCCTGAAGACATTTTGATACTTTAAGCCCTTTTTTAGGATTTGTTAAAATATTCCTGGGGAATTCTAATGTACTAATACCAAGTAAATTATCAGCATAAAATAGCTTATTTGTACTTTTAGTCATTCAACAAATTTATTGGCAAAGCTGGGTTTAAACCCCTGATTTACTTTGTAAATAGCACAATGTCAAGTTTTCTTTTCTGGATGTGAGGAAAGCAGTGTTTTCTTTTCTAAAATTTTTAAAATTCAATTTAACTTTTGAAAACTGGACTAATTGGAGGTCACCCTTTCTTGTACTGAATGCCTGCCTCAGCCATGCAATCAGCAAATTATCTGGTCTACACCTTAGAAATGGCACGACCATTATGGCATTAGTAATCAATGATTAGGTGATATATGGATAGAGAATGGAACTGGAATTAAGAAGCCTTGAGTTCAAATCTGACCTCAGGATACTTACTAGTAAGTAATCTTGAGTAAGTCACTTAAATTCTGTCTACCTCAGTTTCCTCAACTTAAAACAGAAAGCACCTATGTCCAGAGGTTGTTAAGTGAGGATCAAATGAGATATTTGTAAACCAATTAGCATAGTGCCTGACCCAGAATAGATACTTCATAAATTTTTCCTTCCCTTCAACACTGGGGGTGGGATATGAGAGTGATAATAGTTAAAGAAAAAAGTTTCCAGCAGCTGAGCAGACATATGCTATTTCCTTAATTTCTAGAGAGAGGATAGGGGAGAGAGCCAAAGATGCTATTCAGAGTCTCCACGGCTGACAAGATACACTGCCACAATAGACACAATCATGTAGTGTGGTTCTAGGAACCTCGAAGACGATAGAGCCCCTAACAGCAAAGGTCTTCAGGGCATCTAGTCCAGCCTTTTCATTCCACAGAGGAGGAAACAGGCCCAGAGCTGTTCCACAGCAGAAATGAGTGTCTGAAATGCCAACCAGGGGTTTTCAATGTCTCACTCTCTGACCCAAATTCTTGTTCAGTAGGCTGGCAGACTGCCAGTGAGAAAGGTGGTCACAACAGTGGTTAGTGAGGTTGGGAATATACAGTTGCAGGGCTGGGTAACTTTGAGCAAATTTCTTTCCTTCTCTGTACCTCAGCCTTTTTGTTCTATAAAATGAGGAGGCAGGAATAGATGGACTAGCTCTAGAGTCCAAGCTCATTTTCTCTAAAATTCTACAATCTATAAGACTGGATAGAATTCCTCTGATAATCATTTAGTTAGAGGAAGTGTGGGAGTAGCAGAAAGAACAGTGGATTTGAAGTCAAGAGATCTCAGTGGAATTTTGGCTGTGTGATCTTGGGGAAATCACATAATCTCATGGCCTCAATTTCCCTATCATTTGGATGTGTTTCTTGAGGTCAGAGATGAGATCACTGAAGAAAAAAGTCTTTGTACTCTCAATATCTAGAATGATGTCTTTTATATAATGGTGCTTAATAGATGTTAAAATGTCAAATTTGTAAAATGAGGAAGCTGAACTGGGTAATAGTGCTAGCTGGTATTTATGCAGTATTATATGTGTATATGCATTTTGATGAATGAAAAGTCCAAGAGGCATAATTTCTGGGGTAATTAATAATAAATGTATTAATTATGGCTAGCAAATAATTAAAAAAATTAGATTAGTGAATCTCTTGGAAGCCAAAGACAAACTTTGGAAGCGGTTGGACATTTAAATACCCTTGCAAATGGCAAGATTATACGATGATCAATTCTGATGGATGTGGCTCTTCTTAGCAATGAGACAATTCAGGCCAGTTCCAATGATTTTGTGATGATGAGAGCTATTTACACTCGGAGAGAAAACTGTGGGTCACAACATAGCATTTTCACTTCTTTTGTTGTTGTTTGTTTGAATTTTATTTTCTTTCTCATTTTTTTCCCTTTTTGATCTCTTTTTGTACAGCAAGAAAATTGTATAAATATGTATGCCTATATTGGATTTACATATATTTTTTTACCATGTTTAACATATATTGGATTACTTGCCATCTAGGAGAGGGGGTGGGCGAAAAGAGGAGAAATTGGAAGACAAGGTATTGCAAGGGTCAATGATGAAAAATTACCCTTGCATATGTTTTGAAAATAAAGCTTTAATAATATATATGTATGTATAATAAATGCCCTTGCAGAGTGGGTATTTATGAGAGGTAGAAATGAATTCTGATCAGTTAACAAAGAATGAATATTATAACGAGAAATGAGCTTATTCTAATGAGGGATATTTGACTGGGATTATGTCATTCTTGGACAGAGAAATTCATCTCTATCCAAATCTCTCCTCCTATCTCAATAATCTAAATAAAAGAATCTCTTCTGAACCCAGTCTTACCTGAGTAGAACAAGGATGGGGTAAGAATTCCATGTATATAAGATAGTCTATATTCTAGTCAGAACTAAGCTTTCCCAGTTGCCTAGAACTCAATCTTATCATCAGCTTTTTCCTTCAGAGGCTACCTTGACCTAGTAAAAAAAAATGAGGAAATAGAAAGGAAGAAAAAAACATATTAGTAATTGATTATTAATAATGATTTCTTTCAGCATACATATGTATACATGCACACACACATAAACATGCACACACAAATACATACATGCCCCATATGATATGCATATATGTATATGCATGTGCACATATGTATGTACACACACTTAATTCTCACAACAACCCTGTGAAGCAAGTACCATTATTATACCCATTTGATATTAAAAGAACTAGAAATTTAAAGAGTTCTAGTGATCTGCTCAAAATGACACATTAAGTGTTTGAGGCAGGATTTTGATGCAGGTTTTCCTGCCTACAAATCCAAAATGCTAGTCACTATTTATGCTGGCCCTGATAGAGTCACTAAAGTCATTTCTATCTCTAAATCCTATGATTTTAAATTCCAAGTGACAAAGAATCATATGGATGTCTAGATATTTGATGTCTTCCTTCCCATATGGATCTGTGGGCCTTGGATGGATGCACTGAATGCAGACAGTGGGAATCCGACCAGGATGTAGATTTCTAGAGTCCAAAGAGCTCAGGAATCTACCCCTTCTAAGCCTTCTACCTCTGGGGAGTTTAGGATTCAGGACTGTAAATATTTCTTAGAAACAAAGACGGCAGCACAGATCCATCCATGCCCCTTTCCCCCACTCCATCACTTTTGCCTGGCTTTGATTTATGTAAGACCTGCCTCTAGTACGTCAGCAAAATGTCGCTTTTAATAACAATGCTGGCATCCTGCATTTTCTTCTGGGTGCTTATTGCAGACGGCTTGATAATTTACAGCGGGAGAGAGAAAACATTACATTTCTTTCTAACATGGTTTGTGTCTCACCTTTCTTCTCTCTCCTTAGCATATTGTCTATAAATTACAGATGACTCTAAAGCTCCCAGGTTTCTCACAATTCCCCAGGATTGCTCATCCCACAGCCAAGTCTTCACTTGCTTCTGTAGGTGCCTCCCAGTACAGCACCTTTCTCTTAACAGCTTGATCATAGTCCTTTTTAAGGACTAGATGTGTTCTCCCTCAGTTTAGAATGCAAAATAAATCCTTGAGGGAAAAAGCCACCGCACTTTTGTATTTGTTTCCCAAGGACCTGGTGCTTTAAAAAACCATTTTTCTGTTAGTTAATTCTTTTATAATTTGTCCTCTCTAATCTTAACTAGCTAGGGAGATGCAGAATATGTTGTCTGTGGATGGTGTTGAAAAGTGTTAGTCTGAATTGAACTGGGAAGTGAGTGTGAGCGAGAAGACTACAGTTAGCCTGGGAGTAGGTTGTGGCCTGAGTAATATAGTGAAAAGAAAAAGGGTGCTGGAGTTAGGGGGTTTGATTTTTTGTATGTTCAGTTTTCAGTCATGTCTGACTCTTCATGTCCATGTCTTCAAGCCCTTGTCTGGGCTTGTCTTGGCAAAGATGCCAGATTTGTGGTTTGCTATTTCCTTTTACAACTTATTTTTATAGATGAGAAAATGGAGACAAACAGGATTAAGTGACTTTCCCAGAGTCACATAGCTAGTGTCTGGGGTCAGATTTGAACTTATAAAGATGAGTCTTTCTGACTCCAGACCTAGCACTCTATCCACTGAACCACTAAGCCCTGGCTTTAAATTCCTTCTCTGTCACTCATGACTTATTTGATCTTGGATGAATGTTTCCCCTCTATAAGCCTCAGTTTTCTTGTTAGTAAAAATTAGAAAACTGAACTGCAGTTCCCTAAGGTTCTTTTCAATTTGAAAGCCAATAATTCTATGATTTTTTCTCATCCTTTAAGAGCCAGTGTCTTCTATGTTGATGACCCCATCTCACATTAAGCTTTCCCTCCCCTGAAAAGCCTGAGGCACGTAGTGTTCATTTGGCACCTCTTTGTTGATTAAGGGCACCACCATCCTTCCAGTTATGCAGGGTTGTTACCTTGGAATTAACCCCAGCTCTTCACTTTCCCTCAATCCATGAATCCAATCAGCTGTTCAATCATTTTGATGCCATCTCCACAGCATCTATCACCTGTCTCCTTCTCTCCACTCCTATAGCAACCAGTCTAGTTAAGGTCCTCATTATGTCTCACTCTGATGATTGCAATAACCTCCTATTTGTCTCCCAAACTCCAGTCCATCCTCCACATAGCTGCCAAAGTGACATTCCAAAAGTATGACCATATCACCCACCTACTCAATAAACATCTGTAGCTCCCTATTACCTCTAGAATCAACTCATACTCCAGTGTTTGGCATTTAAATTCCTTTGCAATCGGGTTCCATTGTCTTTTCAATTCATGTACATGTCTGGTAGTCCAACCAAATTTGCTTTCTTGCAATTCCTCATAAAGAAAACTCTCTTTCCCATCCCTGTGCCTTTTCATGTGCTGTCCCTCATGCCTAGAATGCAAAGCTCAGCCCAAGTACTGCCTCCCTACACAAGGCTTTTCCTGGTTTCTGTAAAGTGCTACTGTCTCCCCCTCTGAAATTACCCTGAATTTTAAA
Source organism: Sarcophilus harrisii (assembly GCF_902635505.1). Taxonomy (NCBI): domain Eukaryota; kingdom Metazoa; phylum Chordata; class Mammalia; order Dasyuromorphia; family Dasyuridae; genus Sarcophilus; species Sarcophilus harrisii. Next base: position 477,858,356 of record NC_045427.1, on the reverse strand, counting down.
AAATATATATATACTTATCTGGGAACATGTTAACTCACCTGACAGAATACAAATTCCTTGGCCTGAGAGACTGTTCCATTTGGGCCACTATATCTCTAGCATTAGCAGCAGATACAAAAAATTGTCATTCACTGATTGCTAAATATTAGTGACTTCTCTCCCTTTCCTTTCCTATTAGACTTGCAGAAGGAAGAACTGTTTGAAATTTCTTTGTACCCTCCATTGTGCTAGGTATAGGAAGTACTCAGTGTTTATTAATAACTTAGGAAATAGGGAAAGACAGCAGAAGCAGTCACATGATAAGGGAGAATAATCACTTTTAACATGGTGTATAGTGGAAAGGACATGATTTCAACCAAAAACCAGAATGTGAATCCTGACTCTAACATCTTCTGGATGACTTGGATAAAGTCATATATCTCTTGAAGTCTCAAATTCCTCATTTACAAAATGGAGTGGGGACTTGGATTAGCTGATCTTGCAGGTTTCTTCTGAATCTATAATTCTGTGATTCTAGCTCAATCCCATCATTTTACAAAAGAGAAAATTGAGGTTTGGAGAGATGAGCTTAGTCTTCCTAACAGTGAATCTGGAGCTTTATCCCCTACCAAGATCTGCTGAATTTGCGTTTTTCTATTTCCAGCCTTCTACTCATTTCTAGACTTTCTTGTGCCTCCAGTTTTTAGTAACAGGAAAGAGGTAAAAATTGAATTCTATGAATTTAGATTGTAAATGTGTCCAGAGTCTTCAGCTGATGGGCAAGTGTATACATTTAAATAATAATGGTGAGTCACCCAACTGTACCAATCAATCATTTTCCCAGCAGGTTGTGAAGCTGTTTACCATCCTTTAACATACTTTCCACAAGCAAAATTTGTCAGGAATATAATTGTTATCTCCAAAACTGACAAGAAAGCCCAGGCTCATTGCTCCATTTGAATAGGTTTCAAATACTCTGTAGTCTTTATCAGGAAGGACTCTCCTCTACAAGAAGCCTTCCTTGATTAACCAATTGGTTTTTTTAATTGAAGCCTTTTATTTTCAAAACATATACATAGATAATTTTCAACATTCACTTTTGCAAAATCTTGTGTTCAAAATTTTTTCCTTCCCTTCCTCCCATCCTCTTCCCTACATGGCAAGTAATCCAATATATGTTAAACATGTGCAATTCTTCTATACATATTTCCACAATTATCATGATGCACAAGAAAAATCAGATCAAAAAGGAAAAAAAGAGAGAAAGTAAACAAAATGCAAGCAAATAATGACAAAAAAGTGAAAATACTATGTTGTGATCCACCCTCAGTCCCCACAATCTTCTTTCCGAGTGCAAATCATCATGAGATCATTAGAACTGGCCTGACTCATTTTGCTATTGAAAAGAGCCATATCCATCAGAACTGATCATCGTATAATTTTGCTGTTGCTGTGTACCATGTTCTCCTGGTTCTACTCACTTCACTTTGCATCAGTTCATGTAAGTCTCTCCAGACCTCTCTGAAATCATCCTGCCAATTTCTTATAAAATAATAATATTCCATAATATTCATATACCATAACTTGTTCAACCATTCTCCAACTGATGGACATCTATTCATTTTCCAGTTTCTTGCCACTACAAAAAGGGCTGCTACAAAAATTTTTGCACATGTGGGTCCTTTCTCCCTTTTTGTGATCTCTTTGGGATACAGACCCAGTAGAGACACTGCTGGATCAAAGGGTATGCATAGTTTGATAGCCCTTTGAGCATAGTTCCAAATTGCTCTCCAGAATGGTGGGATTAATTCACAAATCTACCAACAATATATTAGTGTCCCAGTTTTCCCACATCTCCTCCAACATTCATCATTATCTTTTGCTGTCATCTTAGCCAATCTGACAGATATGTAGTGGTACCTCAGAGTTGTCTTAATTTACATTTCTCTGATCAATAGTGATTAAGAGCATTTTTTCATATGACTAGAAATGGTTTTAATTTCTTCATCTGGAAATTGCCTGTTCATATCCCTTGACCATTGGAGAATGGCTTGAATTCTTATAAATTTGAGTCAATATTTCACATATTTTAGAAATGAGGCCTTTATCAGGGTTGATGTGTGTAAAAAATTGAGTGTAAATTTTTTTTCCCCCAATTTACTGTTTCCCTTCTAATCTTGTCTGCATTGGGTTTGCTTTACAAAAATCTTTTAACTTAATATAATCAAAATTATCCATTTTGCATTCTATAATGTACTCTAGTTCTTCTTTGGTCACAAATTCCTTCATTCTCCACAGATATGAGAAGCAGACTGTTCTTTGTTCTTCTAATTTCTTATAGTATCACTTTTTATGTCTAAATCAAGAACCCATTTTGACCTTATCTTGATAAAGGATGTTGGGTGTGGATAAATGCCTAGTTTCTGCCATAACAATTCCTGATTTTCCCAGCAACTTTTGTCAAATAGTGAGTTCTTATCCTGAAAGCTAGGGTCTTTGGGTTTATCAAACACTAGATTATTATAGTCATTGACTATTGTGTCTTGTGAACCTAACCCATTCCACTGATTGACTACTCTATTTCTTATCCTGTATCAAATGGTTTTGATGACTGCTGCTTTATAATACAATTTTAGGTTTGGGAAGGTCTTAGGCCGCATTCATTTGCTTTTTTCCTCCACTAATTCCCTTGAAATCCTTGACCTTTTGTTCTTCCAGATGAACTTTATTATTGTTTTTTTCTAGCTCTGTAAAATAATTTCTTGGGAGTTTGATTGGTATGGCACTAAACAAGTAGATTAATTTAGGTAGTATTGTCATTTTTATTATATTAGCTTGGCCTATCCATGAACACTTGATATTTTTCTAGTTAATTAGATCTGACTTTATTTGTATAGAAAGTATTTTGTAATTGTGTTCATATAGTTCCTGACTTTACCTTGGCAGGCAGACTCCCAAATATTTCATATTATATACAGTTATTTTAAATGGAATTTCTCTTTGTATCTCTTGCTGCTGGTAATATATAAAGATGTTGATGATTTCTATGGATTTATTTTGAATTCTGTATCTTTACTAAAGTTGTGAATTGTTTCTAGTAGTTTTTTAATTGATTCTCTAGGATTCTCTAAGAGTACCATCATGTCATCTGCAAAAAGTAATAATTTGGTTTCCTCATTACCTTTAATTCCTTTTTCTTCTCTTATTACTAAAGCTAACATGTTTGATACAATGTTGATTAGTAATGGGGATAATAGACAACCTTGTTTAACTCCTGATCTTATTGAGAATGGTTCTAGTTTATCCCCATTATATATGATGCTTGCTGATGATTTTAAATAGATGCTACTGGTCATTTTAAGGAAAAATCCATTTATTTCTATATTTTATAGTGTTTATAATAGGAATGGGTGTTGGCCTTTGTCAAATGCTTTTTCTGTATCTATTGAGATAATCATATGATTTCTGTTAGTTTGGTTATTGATATAGTCAATTATGCTAATAGTTTTCCTAATATTGAAGCAACCCTACATTCCTGTTATCAGTCCTATTTGGCATGTTATCCTGGTGATAACTTGATATAATCTCTTTGCTAATAATTTATTTAAGATTTTTGAATCACTATTCATTAGGGAAATTGGTCCATAATTTTTTTTCCCTATTTTGACCCTAACTGGTTTAGGTATCAACACCATATCTGTATTATAAAAGGAATTTGGTAGGATTCCTTCTTTCCCTATTTTCCCAAATACTTTGCATAGTATTGGAATTAATTGTTTAAATATTTGCTAGAATTCATATGTAAATCCACATGATTGTGGAGATTTTTTTTCTTAGGAAGTTGATTAATAGCTTGTTTGATTTCTTTTTCTAAAACGGGACTAAGGAATTTATGTCCTTCTCTTAATCTGGGCAATTTTTATTTTTGTAAGTATTCATGCATTTCACTTAGATTATCAAACTTATTGGCATATAGTTGGACAAAATAGCTATTAATTATTGCTCTAATTTCCTCTTCATTGGTGGAAAGTTCACCCTTTTCATTTTTGATATTAACAATTGGATTTTCTTTTTTCCTTTTTACAATCAAATTAACTAAAAGTTTATTTTGTTGTTTTCTTCAAAAAAATCAAGTTTCATTTCTGTTTATTGGTTCAATAGTTTTCTTACTTTCAATTTTATTAATCTCTCCTTTTATTTTCAGAATTTCAAATTAGAAATTTAGTTGGAGATTTTTAATTTGTTCCTTTTCTAGCTTTTTTAGTTGCATGCCTAATTCATTGATCTTCTCTTTCCCTATTTTATGCAACATCTAGAGATATAAAACTTCTCCTAAGAACTGCTTTGGCTGCATCCCATAAATTTTGGCATATTGTCTAATTATTGCCATTCTCTTGAATGAAATTATTGACTGTGTCTATGATTTGTTTTTTCATCCATTCTTTCTTTAGGATTAAATTATTTAGTTTCCCTTTAGCTTTTGATCTGTTTTTTCCCTGGCTCTTTATTACATATAATTTTTATTCCATCATCATCTGAAAAAGGTGCATTTACCATTTTTGCCTTTCTGCATTTAATTTTGAAGTTTTTATGCTCTAATATACGGTCAATTTTTGTGTAGGTTCCATATACTATCAAGAAAAAAGTATATTCCTTTCTGTCTCCATTCAATTTTCTCCAAAGGTCTATCATCAAACTCTAACTCCTTAACTTCTTTCTTATTTATTTTGTGTGGTTTGATTTCAAATACACTTTTTTTTTTAACTAGTATAATTTTGTTTTCTAATTTATCTTGAAGCTCTCCTAACTTCTCCTCTAACTTTGGATGCTATACTACTTGGGGCATATATGTTTAGTATTGATATTACTTTATTATCTATGGTATCCTTTAGCAAAATGTAGTTTCTTTCCTTATCTCTTTTAATTAGATCTATTTTTGCCTTTTCTTGATCTGAGAACAGGATTGCTAGTCCTCCTTTTCTTTCTTTCTTTTTTTTTTAACTTCAGCTGAAGCATAATAGATTCTGCTCCAATCTTTTAATTTTACTCAATCTATATCACTCTACTTAAAATGTTTCTTGTAAACAATGCATTGTATGATTCTGGATTTTAATATAGTCCGGTTATCCACTTCTGTTTTATGAGAAAATTCATCCCATTCATATTCACAGTTAAAATTACTAACTCTGCATTCCCTGACATCTTATTTTTCTTTCCTTTCCCTCTTTCCCTTCTTCCTAGTGGTTTTCCTTCTGATGCTCCTCCTTTAATTATCCCTTTCCGTTTCTATTTCTATTCTCTCTTCTATTAGCATCCCCCTTTCCTTTTCATCAAAAACAAATGAAATTCACCATCTTTTACCCTGGAAGGTAATGCTTAATTTTGCTGGATAGTTGATTCTTGGCTGCAATCCAAGCTAATTTGCCCTTCAGAATATCATATTCCATCCTTTAAAGAGGAAACTGCTAGTTCTTGATTGTGGCTCCTTGATTTTTGAATTGTTTGTTTCTGGCTGCTTGCAATATTTTCTCCTTGATCTGAACATTCTGAAATTTAGCTACAATGTTCCTTGGAGTTTTCATTTTGGGGTTTCTTTCAGATTCTTTAATGGCTATTTTACCCTTTTGTTTTGCAATGGGGACAGTTTTCTTTGATGATTTCATGAAAGATGCTGTCTAGACTCTTTTTTTCAATCATTGTTTTCAGGTAGTCTAATAATTCTTAGTTTGTCTCTCCTGGATCTATTTTCCAGGTCAGTTGTTTTTCTAATGAGATATTTTCATTTCCTTCTATTTTTTCATTTTACTTTGTTTTGTTTGACTGATTCTTGATGTCTCCTTAAGTCATTTACTTCCATTTGTTCAATTATAATTTTTACTGAATTATTTTCTTCAGTTAACTTTTTAAAATCTCCTTTTGCATTTGGCCAATTGAGCTTTTAAATGAGTTGATTTTTTTCCGTTGGGTTTTTTCCATTTCACAAATTCCATTTTTCAATGAGTTTTTTTTCCATTTTGTTTAATCTATTTTGTAAGGAGTTATAAGCTATTTTAACATGTATAACATATATTGGATTACTTGCTATCTAGGGGAGGGAGTGGGATGAAGGAGGGGAAAATCTCAAACACAAGGCTATGCAAGGGTCAATATTGAAAAATTATCCATGTATATGTTTTGAAAATAAAAAGCTTTTATAAAAGGAGTTATATGCTTTTTACATTTTACTAAATCTACTTTTAAGGAGTTTTCTTGAGATAATTTCTGTGTTTCCTTTTCCAAACTCTCCTGCAAAGTTCTTGGTTCTTTTCCTCATTTTCTTCTCTTTTTTAATATCCTTTTTGAATTCTTTCAAGAGAGCCCTGTGAGATGGAGACCAACTCATTTCACCCTTTGGGGCTTCATCTGGAGACAATTTATCTTTAGTGTCTTCAGTGTTTAGTGTCTTTCTTCTCTGTTCCTATAAAAGCTAGCTATGGTCAGAGCATTTTTTGCTTTTTTTGCTCAATTTTAATGATTAAGATCTGTACTTAGGGCAAAGGTGAGATTGTCCCAAGCTTCCTCTCCAGATGACAGTGGCTTCATGCTGCTCTGGGGCTAATGCTGTTGGCTTCCTTCCAGTTCTGGATAGGCATGGCCAAGTCTCACGTTATTCTAGGGTTCATGGGCTCAGTATTTACCCTTAGTAGTTGCATTGGATGTCTCACAGCTAGAATTCTGTTCCACTGGCTTCTGAACAGGACAGAGTAGTCAGCTCTGTTGTATTTTGGCTACCAGGCTAAGAATCCTGGTAGATTTTCCACCCCTCCTCTGTGCTTTGCCTGTGCTCGGCTGTTCCTTCTCTCCCTCCCTCCACATTGAAACAGATCTTTTCAAAAATTTCTTCCAAAATATCTTTTGCTGCAAATTTGTTACACTCCAAATATTTGTTTGTTTTGTCACTCCAAAATTAGTTCAAAGGCTTGATCTATTTGTTGATCAGAGGGATGTCAGGAAGAGCTCAGACAAAGATGTGAATATTGTCCACCATCTTGGCTCTGCTCCTTCAATTAACCAAATGTGAGAAGGTTACTTGTCTTTGCCCCATCTCTTTATTTTAGAATTTCTATCAACAAGATAACCAAATACTTTATCTCTAGTACAACCATTTTTTCCCTTAATACTAACAACTTCCTTTAAAATTAAGTGATTTCTATATTACAAAGCTTCTTCCCATTCATTATCTCCTTTAAGATATACAGACAACCCTATATACTAGATAGGGAAGAGATTATTATCCTGATTGTAGAATGTGAGGAAATGGATGCCCAATGACTCACTTCCCAAATTTATCAAATAAGAGTACTACTCTAGGTCATCTCTAAAATCCTCCCCAGAAATAACAGTTTGAACAAGCTTTTGTTTAATGTCTACTATGTATCATCTTGGCTTCTAGAATGAATTAAGCCATTAGCTGCTAAGTAAGTTTCCTTCTTCCTGTGTTTTGATGAGGAACTCATCATGAAGGTTAATTAGATTTCCCTCAGTCCTTCTGGGACAAGGTGCTCTGAGTCTGTGAGAGGGAAAAAAGAAGAATACAGGGCTCTTCAGATGAGAAAATAGTAGACCACTAGTTGAAAGAGCACCAGTGGAAAAGATTGAATCAATCTGGAACTATATCCAAGCTAAAACTGTGCACACTTTTTGACCCAGCAGTGCCATTACTGAGTCTGTATTCCAAGGAAATCATAAAGGAGAGAAAAGGACTCACATGTGCAAAAATGTTTGTAGCAGCTCTTTCTGTGGTAGCAAAGAACTCGAAAATGAGTAGATGCCCATTAATTGGGCAATGGCTGAAAAAGTTGTGGTATAGAAGGTGATGAAATATTATTGTTCTATAAAAAACAATGAACAAGCTGATTTTAGAAAGGCCTGGAAAGATTTACATGAACTGATGCTGAGAGGAGCAAGCAGAACCAGGAATACATTATACACAATAACAGCAAGAATAGGCAATGACCAGCTATGAAAGACTTGGTTCTTCTCAATGGTTCAGTGATTCAAACCAATCCCAATAGATTTTGTAAGAAAATGCCATCTGCATCCAGAAAAAGAATTAAGCAGACTGAATGTAAATCAAGACATGCTATGTTCACTTCTTTTTTCTGTGTTTTTTGTCTTTTCTTGCTCTGATTTTTCTCTCCCAACATGATTCATAAAGCAATGTATGTTAAAAATTAAAAAAAAATCACAAGTAATGTGTGGGGCAGGGCAGGAGGAGAATTTTCTATAAAGGCAACAAAGTTGCACATGGAATAGGATTTTTGGAATTGGAGCTAGGAAGACCTGAATTCAAATTCTGCCTTAAATACTTAATAATTGTGTGACTTTGTCTAAGTCACTTAACCACTCTGCCTCAGTTTCTTCATCTGTAAAGCGAGGATAATAATATCTCCTACCTCCCAGGATTGTTATGAAGATCAAGTAAGATAATAATTGTATGATGCTTCATGCAGTGACTTGTATTTAGTAGATGTTATCTATTATTATTATTAACTGTGTGACTGGGCAAATCATCTAACCTTTCTGCCTCAGTTTTCTTACCTGTCAAATGACATAGCACTTATTTCATAAGGTTGTTATAAAGATCAAATGAGATAAAATATGTAAAGTGTTTTGTAAATCCTAAAGTGCTATAAACATGCCATTATTTCTAGTGTTTTTATCTGCCCAGTCACTTTGAATCTTCCCTAGGTCACTGAAATGCCTGGCTGTCAATCAAAGTAAAACTCTTTTAGCAGGAAAAGCATTAAGCAAATTGACAAGTCATAATAAGCTCTGCATTATTTTCATTTGCTACCCATTACCAAACCAATTCATCACACTGTTCCCAAATTAATTCCTTTTTGGAAAGATTAATTAGTAAATGTAGGTCTTTACCTGAAATGGATCAGTTGATTGGTTCAAATACCCCCCCCCCCACACACACACATATACACACACTATATATATATATATTATATAGCTAGAGATATATAGCTATTCATATATAGTATATGTTTATACATTTATATAAATATATTTGTATTATAAATGTTATATATTATATAAGTATATATGTATAGATATATAGTGAACTTATATATTTGTGTATGTGTATATATTATATATATATATATATATGTCTGTTATTTTTAACAGTATTGGAACATGTTTAATTAATGCTTGTTGCTTCATCTAATAAGTGTGTTGCCTTTTTTCCTCCTGAGTCTTATACATGCACATATACATTTGGAAGTATAAAATCTTGGCAAGAAGATCCAAACCTATGAGTTCAAGAGTATAAGAAACTCTTGGTGTGGAAACACTCTCCACCAACACCCTCCACAAAAACAGATAAGCCAGTTAATTATATAGTCATAAAGCAATGACCCTCAATCTTTTGGTCTCAGGATTCCTTTAGCCTCTTAAGAATTGTGGGACCCTGTCCCAAACACTTCTATTAATGAGTTCTATCTATTGATATTTACTATATTAAAAATTAAAACATTTTGGTTTTTTAATGGTTTTCCACTTTGTTCTGATTTTTCTGTCACAATATAACTAATACAGAAATATGTTTAAAATGATTGTGGATTGTGTATACACAAACACACACACACACACACACACACATATATATATAAAACCAATATCAAATTACTTCCTGTCTTGGGAAGAGGGAAATGTAAAGGAGGAAGGTTAAAAAAAATTGGAACTCAAATATCTTATAAAATGGAATGTTGAAAACTATATTTATATGCAATTGGAAAAATAAAATACTATTGAATTTTTTAAAAAATAAATTAAAACATCTTAATATCATTTTAAAAAATTGATCTCATGAATCTTCAGAAAGAGTTGCTGGACCATTCTTTGAGAACTTTTAGAGGTTTGTCAGTGGCATTGAGTTGCTCATGGTCACATGACTAGCAAATGTCAGAAGCAAAACCTGAAATCAAGTCTTTCTGTCTCCAAGACTAACCTTTTAATCCAAAGATTGAGTAAACTCCATTGTTCCCTTCCCCACCTCCACTCCCACCTGTTTTCATATAGTCTAGTGAGCAAAGAATGATTCTTAAAATTTGTTAAATACAGTAAAACTATTTTATTTTGCTATTTTTGGGGGGAGAAATTAGGGTAAATGACTTGCTGGGAGGGGGGCACACAGCTAGTAAGTATCTGGGATCAAATTTGAAATCAGATTTTCCTGATTTCAGGACCAGCACTTTATCTACTACTCCATTTAACTGTCCCTAAAGTTTTATTTTGAAATGTAAAAAGAGAATTCTTAGCTTACTGGGTGGGAGGGCCAAATTTGGCCTGCAGGCCCAAGTTTGCTGACTTTCCCCCTAATAATTTTATCATTTTGCTTATCTAAATATATAGTTAATTGGATTTATGTGTTTTCCCCCCACTGCAACACTATCCTATTTCTAGAAAAGTGGGCCAATGGTAGAAGTTTTGTATGATTTTTTTATGTTTAAAATTTATATTAGATGTCTTTAAATTCAGCCTGTGTACCAGAAGAGGAGTGGGTTTTTGAAACATCTCTCCTTGGCTTTTTTACTGCATTGATTAGCACATGCTAATGCGTTGTTTCATATCTGGTTCTCACTTCCATTAGCTCTAGGCTTCCTGGGATAGCTGAAAGAACAGAGGTTTAGTAGTGAGGCAGTCCTGGGTTCTTAGTCTTGACCTTGCCTATGCCATGCTGTGTAACATTGGACAAGTTTGTGAAACTTTTCTATTTCATAAAATGAATGCATTGGACTAAATGATCTTTAATGTGGAACATGTTGTAATGGTCCTTTTCTCTCTTTTTCCATAGTGCAGATACAAAATTCAAAAAAGGAGGACATTGGCTCAGGGCTGCAGACTTACTGGGTGAGCTCCTTCCCTGGGAATAGGGCCATTTGCCTTTTGATTTCTTAGGTCACTAGGGAAATATTTACAGGGGCAGCTTGAAGTAGCATCAGATACAGAAAGGTTGTGCACTTCCTCAGTATCATTCAGAGCTTAATATTTAGAACTGATTCTTGTAAATGAAAGATTGGCTAAGACACTATCAAGAAATGTGGGTAAGGGTTCTATCCTGGACAGAGTCCTAGACTTAGAGCTTAGAAGAACTGGGGTTCAAATCCTTCTTCTAACCAGGCAAATCATAACTTGTTTAAGCCTCAGTTTTCTTATCAGCAAAATGGAGAAAATAATACTTGTAGTACTAATGATTTTCCCTTCTGGCCCTGTTCCTGATTCCCAAATTTCAAAATCATATCCTTGCCTCTTTCATCTTGGTATCTTCCTTAGCACCTGAGAACTTTTTACCTTGGAGCATTCAACTACCCTTTTGGCTTTATCATCGTAGAACATCCCTCTTTAAGATCCAGCATAGGTGAGTTCTTTTGGAACCTCCATTTTGTAGAGGGTCCCAGAGTGACTTCATTCCAATCCCAGCCCTGTTTCTGGACTTCAAAACAAAGTACCCACGTGGGCTACCTTCATCCCCTTCCCCCTCGTTTCAGTTCCCTTGAGTCTGTTGTCTTCCCCCATGAGAACATAAGTTCATTGAAGGCAAAGTTGTTTTTCTTTTTGCTTGTATTTGTATCTTCAGTTCTTAGTACAGAGCCTGGCTCATAGCAAACACCTAAATACTTATTCCCCTTCTCCATAGTACCTATTTCATAAGACTTTTATTGTGAGATTCAAATGAGAAAATGTATAGGTAGTATGTGAGCATCCATTGACATCATAATAAGCCATAGTCTGGGCATTTCGGTTTCATTCCACCCTGCTAATGATCAGTCAGTCAGCAAGTATTTATAAAATACTTACTATGTGACTATTTGAGGGTAGGTAGGTAGTACAGTGGATAGAGTGCTAGACCTGGAGTCAGGAAGAGCTGATTTCAAATCTGTCCTCAGACACAAACTAATTGTGTGACTCTGGGCAGGTCCCTTCATCCTGTTTGTCTCAGTTTCCTCATCAGTGAAATGAAATGACAAATCACTCCAGTATCTTTGCCAAGAAAACCCCAAATGGAGTCATGAAGTATAGGACACAACTGAAAAATGAGTAAGCAACAATAATTTGACAGTAGTGTTGGCAACACAAAGAAAAGTAAAAACCATCTCTGCTCCTCAAGAAGCTCACCTTCTAATAGCAGAGATAATATATAAATAACAGTTGACATAGACAATTATAGCAGACACACATATTTGCATATTTGCACATACATGTACTTTACAAATATGTGTATACACACATGTATTTTGTTTTGAATGTTGAAGAAGTTGGGATTGGAAGGGAATGTGAGGATATCCATAACATTCTTTCATAACTATAAAGAAACTCTAAACTTTTTTTTTAAATTATAGCTTTTTATTTATAAGTTATATGCAGGGGTAATTTTTCAGCATTGACAATTGCAAAACCTTTTGTTCCAATTTTTCCTCTCCTTTCCCCCACCCCCTCCCTCAGATGGCAGGTAGACCAATACATGTTAAATATGTTAAAGTATATGTTAAATACAATATATGTATATATATCTATACAATTAAGAATCGTATTTTGAAATATAGTACAATTAACCTGTGAAGGAAATCAAAAATGCAAGCAGACAAAAACAGAAGGATTAGGAATTCTACATAGTGGTTCACACTCATTTCCCAGAGTTCTTTCGCTGGGTGTAGCTGGTTCTATTCATTATTGAACAAATGAAACTGATTTGGTTCATCTCATTGTTGAAGAGGGCCACGTCCATCAGAATTGATCATCATATAAGGATTGTTGTTGAAGTATATAATGATCTCCTGGTCCTGCTCATTTCACTCAGCATCAGTTCATGTAAGTCTCTCCAGGCCTTTCTGAAATCATCCTGTTGGTCATTTCTTACAGAACAATCATATTCCATAACATTCATATACCACAATTTATTCAGCCATTCTCCAACTGATGGGTATCCAGTCAGTTTCCAGTCTCTGGCCAGTACAAGGAGGGCTGCCACAAACATTCTTGCACATACAGGTCCCTTTCCCTGCTTTAAGATCTCTTTGGGATGTAAGCCCAGTAGTAACACTGCTGGATCAAAGGGTATCGCACAGTTTGATAACTTTTTGAGCATAGTTCCAAATTGTTATCCAAAATGGTTGGATGTATTCACAATTCCACCAACAATGAATCAGTGTCCCAGTTTTCCCACATCCCCATCAACATTCAGCATTATCTTTCCCTGTTATTCTAGCCAATCTGAGAGGTGTGTAGTGGTTTCTCAGAGTTGTCTTAATTTGCATTTCTCTGATTAATAATGACTTGGAGCATCTTTTCATATGGCTAGAAATAGTTTCAATTTCTTCATCTGAAAATTTTCTGCTCATATCCTTTGACGATTTATCAATTGGAGAATGGCTTGATTTCTTATAAATTAGAGTCAATTCTCTATATATTTTGGAAATGAGGCCTTTATCAGAACCTTTAACTGTAAAAATGTTTTCCCAGTTTATTGCTTCCCTTCTAATCTTGCCTGCATTAGTTTTGTTTGTACAAAAGCTTTTCAATTTGATATAATCGAAATTTTCTATTTTGTGATTAATAATGATCTCTAGTTCTTCTCTGGTCATAAATTCCTTTCTCTTCCACAGGTCTAAGAGGTAAACTATCCTATGTTCTTCTAATTTATTTATAATCTCTTTCTTTATGCCTAGATCATGAACCCATTTTGACCTTATCTTGGTGTACGGTGTCATGTGTAGGTCAATGCCTAGTGTCTGCCATACTAATTTCCAATTTTCCTAGCAGTTTTTGTCAAACAGTGAATTTTTATCCCAAAAGCTGGGTTTTTGGGTTTGTCAAATACTACATTGCTATAGTTATTGATTATTTTGTCCTTTGAACTTACCCTATTCCACTTATCACCTAGGAAACTCTAGACTTCTTAACACCAGGCTTCAGGATTCAATTTCTCCAAGAATGATCACCAAAATTTGTGAGGAATTAGAGAAGTGGATAAATGGAAAAATTTGTGGACGTAGAAACTACAGGATTTGGTAAGTGTGTGTGTGTGTGTGTGTGTGAGAGAGAGAGACAGAGACAGAGACAGAGAGAGAGAGAGAGACAGAGAGAGAGACAGAGACAGAGAGAGACAGAGACAGAGACAAAGACAGAGAGACAGAGACGGTTGTTGATCAGATAGAGACAGATAGAGAACAGACAGAGACAGAGAGAGACAGAGAAAGAAAGTGAGAGAAAAAGACAGAGAAATAGAGACAGAGATAAAAACAGAGAGACAGAGAAAGAGAAGGAGGAGAAAGAGACAGAGAAAAAGAGACAGATACAGAAAAAAGAATGAGAAAGAAACAGAGACAAAGTGAGAGACTAGAGAGACAGACAGACAGAGAAGTGGTTAGCTTCTCTCTGACAGATGGGTCAAAGTTTGATCCCCACTAGTTCTCATAGATTTTGGCGACCATTCTTGGAGAGGTCAAATTCTAAGGCCAGGTGTAAAGAAGTCTAGAGTTTCCATATAGTTATGAAACAGTACTGTGGGGATGCTCAAATTTCCTTTCAATCTCAACTTCTTCAGTATTCACTTTTATGTAATAGTACTTGAAATGCTCTTTTGCTGTTTCACTGTGACCTGTTTAATAGTTCTCTTTCCTTGAAGCACAGTGCTCAGATCCTGACAATTATTCTTAGCTGGGTTTCCATTTTGCAACATTGGCTCTTAAACTCTCATTTAACACTCAGACAAAACTGAATTGTTCCACTTTTAATTGAAAAGCAGAGCTCTCACGAACCTAATAAAATATTTCTGTAGCTACAATATTAAAAATCAACATATTTCTGTTTTGATCATCTATATGGCATTTATTATTGTGGGAGTTTCCCACAGGTAGTTGGACCCTTTTTCTCTTTCTTGGGCCCTTTCTCTTTTGGTAATCTCATCTGTTCTCTTAGTTTTAAGAATTAGCTCTATGCAGATGACCCTGGATCTATAGATCCAGTCCTGCTCTCTCTCTTTGATATGCAGGCCTGTCTCACCAAATACCTATTGCACATTTCCCATTGGATATCCTGTCAGCATTTGAAACTAAGATATGCTCCAAACAGAATTCAATTTCTTTCCCTTCCAAACCCACCTTACTTTTATGCTTCCTTATTTCTGCCTAGGTTGCCATCATCCTTCCAGGCATCCAGGTTTTGTAAATCTTGGGAATTTTCTCCCTTATTCCCACCACTTCCCAAATCCTATGTTGCTATGTTCATATTATTTTTCCATCTATTCTCTAGTCTATTAATATCCATAGAGAATATTAATATTCTTCATCAGAATTCCTTATTTCCTTCAAAATTCAAATTAAGTACTACTTTCTACATGAAACTTTTCCTTTCTGCCCTCCCCTTCCAGATGCTAATTCTCTTCCCAAGAAAGAGATGAATTACATTATTTCACGGCTAGGTGGCATAGTAGATGCAACACTGAAACTGGAGTCATGAAGATCTGAGTTCAAATTTTACTTCATACTTTTTCTTTTTAAAATTATTTCCCCAATTACATGTAAAGATAATTTAAAAAAATTTTTTTTAAGTTTCGAGTGCCAATTTATTTTCTTCCCTTCTCACCTCACTCCCCTGGGACAGTTAACAATCTAAGATAAGTTATATATACACATCATATAAAACATATATCCTCTTAGTCATTTTGTGGAAGAGAACTTATGTAAAAATGAATAGAGGAAGAAAGGAAGAAAGAATGAAAGAGAAAGAAAGAAAGGGGAAGGAAGGAAGGAAGGACAGAGGAAGGGGAAAATAGTATGCTTCTTCATTTAGTTATCATCAGTTCTTTCTCTAGAAATGGTTGTTATTTTTCATCATTAGTCTTTTTAGATTGTCTTCTGTCTCACATACTTTTGAGCTGTGCCACTTTGGATAGGTAATATAGCAATGATTTGCTTCAGTTTTTTTCATCTGTAAAGTGGGAATAATAATAGAGTCTACTTCCCTGATGGATGGGAGGTAGATTGAACGTCTGTTGTGAGGATTAAATTGAGATAATATATGCAAAGTGGTTTGCAAACCTTAATGTGATATATAAATGCTAGCTAATAACATCATCATTATTGCATATATTTATGTAAGAGTCACCCTCCTTTATTCCCTGGTTTCATTCATGATCCACAGGATATTACCAAGTTTCCTCAGAAAATTCGAACACATTTTCTGAGCAATGTCATTCAGCCTGAGCAAGAACTTTCCCCAAATTCAGTCTAAAGACTTTAGTCGATTTATTAAAATATATTCTTACCTAATAATTATATCAGGATGAAATGAGATAGGGTGATTCTGATGCCTTTACATTTACCCATGTTTTATTCCTAACAAAATGCAGACTTTTAAATGATAAGCATCTCCATTAGATTGTGAAATTTTTAAAAACAGGAACTTTTTTTGCCTCTGTTTTTATCCCCAGAGCTTACTTAGTACATTGCCTTGCATATAGTAGGTGCTTAATAAATGTTTATTAATTGATTCTTGAGAGAAGAGACCCCAAACAAAGCACATTAAGCCCCTAGCATTTAAGGCTTTTCACAACCTTAAAGCCTGCTCTTCCAGACTTAATTCATATCATCTCCATCTGCATACTCCATGTTCTAGTCAAACAGGTTTATTTGGTGTTCTTCCAACTGAACTTCAAATTTTCATCTCCACACTATTGCACAGGCTGCTATTCATCCCTGAAGTGCTCTTCCTCCTCACCTATTAAAAGATGCCCTTTGCTTTCTTCAGGTCTCAGCTAGACGCTACCTCGTATGACCTCTTTCTTCATCTTCTTAGTCATGAATACTAACACCGTTCTTTTAGCCATCTGTATTTACTTGTCTGTTTGCACATTGTATCTCCCAATAGAATGCGAGTTTCTTGTGGCCAGGGGTAAATTTTCATCTGTGCCTTTGTAGCTCAAGCACCCAGTATAGTACTTTTATAAAGCAGGAATTTAAAAAGTGCTTCTTGAATTAAATTTCATCTGTGTCAGCATCTTCTTCACTAAGACCATGAGAATAAAGTGCTTTTATGATCTATTATGGCCAAAAGATTTATTAACTAATAGCCAGTCTGATGATGAGCCTCAGTGATCTCAATAATACCTGATGCTCTTCAGGTGAGGGACATCCAACTCTGAGTTCATACCTGAAGTCTTTCTAGCTTGGCAGGATGTAAAACTTGAACAACACTACTATAGTCCCCCAAAACCCAGAGCCAAAGATGTAACTAGTATAAGACAAATGGGACTATGCCCCAATGTGCTAACATGGTAAGGTGTACTTTTCCCATAGGAATTACTTCCTGATTTGGAGTCAGATAAGACTGGGTTCAAATCTTATCTCAGATACTTGCCAGGTATATGCCCCACAGTGATTTCCTTAATCTCTTTTTTCCTCAGCTTCCCCAACTGTAAAGAAAAGCATTGGACTCTATGCCTCATACTCCCTTCTAGGTCCAGATCTTTGATCTATGACTGACATTCCTATACTTTGCCTGGTTCACAATTCTGTTGGTTCTCACTTCTAAGCTTTCTTTCCTATGATACCCTTATTCTGGGCTTATCTTCCTTTCTAACCGTCTAGGATAACAGCTGGACTTTTCTCTCAGGGCAGCTGTACCTGCATTTGGATATTTCTGTGAGCTCTCCCCATGCCTCTCAGATGACTGTCTTAGGGCCCGGCTGCTCTCCCTTTTCCCTCTCCTTGATTTTTATCTTGGATAGAGTAATTCCTGGCTAGGGTCACTTCTACATTACAATGTGATTTGGAACAGAAACTAAAATCAAACATGGTGGGAAAGGGAGGGCCTAATCCAAAATTAATAAAGTATAAAGGTGTACTACAAAAGGAAAGTCTCATTTGGAGAACCTAGTCTGGTCACAACTAAAAAATACATTAATTTTTTTTTTTTTACTTTTCCCCTTCCCAACAAACAACCCAAGTGAGTATAGATATAAGTAAAGTTACTTTGGATATTTGGTTTCTCACATATATAAAAATCATAATATTGAAAAATGATTGATCCAGAGGAAGATAGTATCTTGGACTATTTGATCTAGAGCAGCTGACTCCAGGCTGGACCTGAGTTCTAATCTAGCCTCAGACACTTACTAGCTGTGTGACTATAGGTCAATCACTTAACTCCATTTGCTTCAGTTTCCTCATCTGTAAAATGACCCAAAGAACAAAACAGCAAAATAGTATCTTTGTCAAGAAAATCCCTCCTATTATCCTCATATCTAAACCCTGCCATGAAGGAGGAGAAGGAGGAGGAGTCCCATGAACTAGGACAAGTAGTTTCCGCTTCAAGTTTCGGATTCCTCATCTGTCAAAGGGGACTTGTCAGGAGACCCCAGGACAAACACTCTCTCTGCCGTAGCTGTTGGCTTCCTCATCAGGAGCACGAAGCTTGGTTGCCTGAGTGGTCTGCTGCCAGTCACTGCCCAACCCCAGGAGGACTGTGAATATATTCAGTGGGATCTCGCCCTCAGAGAGACAGAATTAATGGGGAGGATCAACGTGGTGAGGAGAAGTGTGACTTCATTTGGTTTGGTGAATTCTTTATTATGCATTTCCTGGCATATTTGTAAGTTGGGGACAGGCAAAAGTGTAAACATGTATTTGTTATCCTTGTTTCTGTGGCCTACCTGCACAGAATCTGCATCTCTAATGCTTTTTCTAGAAAGCAGTGACTTTCCACATGAGTAGGATGGGAAAAGATGCAGGTGTGTATTGTTTTATGCAAATGATGGTGTCCTGTTTGTGCAGTAACCTGCTGTTCAAAAATGTGAGAGGGTGGAGTCAGGGTCTAGGTCCTGTTCCCTTGGAAAATGTTTCTTTTTCAGATGACAAGGATCCTGGAGAGCTCTGTGATATTGCAGGAGGGGCTGTAAATCTGAAAAAAGAATCAAGAAATTGAATTTGTTGTCCCAGCTCAGTTATCCCTCTACTTGTGGGACACTGGGCATGTTATTCCCTTTTTGGGTCTCCGTCAGTTTATTTTTAAAATAGGGATAATGATCACTATTCTAGGCCCATAAGGTGATATAGTGGAAAGAGCACTGGTGCTGAAATCAGGAGGACCTGAGTTCAAATCTAATCTCAGACACTTTCTAGCTGCACAACCTCTGGGAAAGTTACTTAACCCTGATTTCCTTGCAAAAAAAAAAAAAAAAAAAAGAAAGAAATCATTGTCTTGCCTACCTCATGGGTTAATTGTAGGGATCAAATGTGCTATATCATTTGTAAGACATATTACTTTCTGCTGGGCCCTGGAGGGTACAACTAGGAGGAAGATTGCAGAGATATATTTCAATTTGATATAAGGAAAAATTTCCTAATTATTTCCTGTCCAAAAAATGAGATGGCATGACTCAAGAAGCAATAGGTTCTCTATTGATGGAATTCTTCAAGTAGAAACTGGATGATCATTCATTGAGAATCTGCTAAGTAGCTTTTTAGTTCAGATGTAAGAAGAACGACCACTATAAACCAAATACCTCTAGGGCCTAGCTTCTTAAACTGTGATTTGCAGCCCCATATGAGGGGCTCATATGAGGAGGGCCATGAAATTATGAATTATTATCAGTAAATGTTAGATTTGTATACCAATTTTATGTACCTTTATCCCCAGGGCCGTGTAAAAATTTCTCAGGCGAAAGGGGGTCATAAATGGAAAAAGTCCCAGCTATACTCTTGGCTCAAAACTTAACTCAGTTTCTACATAGACTTGGTCCTACTGAATTCATATCCAGATGTGGCATACCTATCAGGTGAGCCCTCCTCTGCTGCCTTGAATCCAGATGTTCAATCCCAAACTTTGCTCCTTGGGTCGTTGATGCTGTACTAGTTGCAAGATCCTCCCTGGATTCCAACTCTGGGATTCCTATACTGGCTATTCCAATCTTTGAAACTCCGAAAGTTGGAGACTCCACTTCCTTCATCTACAATAGGGAACGAACAAATAAGGTCAGACTCTAATAACTACATCTTGCATTCACGTGACCTCAGACAGGAGGGTTCACATGACTTCTCCCTTCACAGAAGAGTCTACTTCACTGAGAGAGGGCTATGACTGAGACTACTGTCACCCAGTGGAGAAGTCACTGAGATTCCCCAAGAGCAAGTGAGATCTATTCGAATGACTCCACTGCTCATTAGAGCTTTAGAAATGAATGTTAAAAATTTTTACTTATAATTGGAAAAAAAAATTTAAATTAAAATTACTATTATTATTATTATTCTAGGACCACAGTTTTCCAGAGCTGGAATTGACCTTTCCAGGTTTCTTATACCTTACTCCCTTCACATGCTCTGGGTTTGAGTACCACTGGCATCTTCACTGTTTCCTTGAACACAACAGTTTCCTGAATCCTTTCATTTTCACTGACTGTCCCCATACCTCTCCTTCCTTATCCCCATCTTACTTGATTGGTTTCCTTTGAGTCTTAGTTTAAGCCCCACCTTCTGCAAGAAGCCTTTATCAGTTCTTCTCAAGTTTAATATCTGTCCTCTGAGATTACCCCTTAATTTATTGCTTGTATCTTGTGTCTACAAAGTTCTTTGATTGTCTTCCTCATTGAGCTGTGAGCTTCTTGAAGGTGGGGGACTAAATTTTTTTTTTTGGCCTTTCTTTGTATACTCGGAACTTAGCCTGGCACATAGTAGGTGCCTAATAAGTGTTTATTGACTGATTGATCTTAGAACATGGTTCCACCCTCCATCCCCCAATTATAGATCTGCTCCTCTGTTGGTAATTTGGCAATTCAGATTATAATTTCTTTGACCAAGAGCAGATAACTGGATCCAGCAAAATGGATTTACCATGCACACTGTACTCCTGTCAAAAATAGGAGCCACTCTACCTCTACTCCCCACACCAGAATACCCTGTGAGCAGATGTTGTAAACCAAGACCCAGTATCTCTCTCTACCTGACTCCTTGCCGGGAAGACTGACGTTAAACAATTTTGTTTTTATCTCCCACACTCCAAACCCACATCATCATTCATAAAAAGCTCTGGTGAGCTCAGCCCAAAACAACTAGCTTTCACAATATAGGGAACGCAGCTTTTCTCTCAATGTTATTCAATCACAAAAATAAACTCCCTTTAATTCTGCCTCTTCTCTTCTACTTCCTTTCAAACTTTTGAATTCCCCTCTTCCTCCCTCTGCCTGATGCCTTAGCATGGCAATAATGATAGTTTTAATTTCTGCAACACTTTGAGTTCACAAAGTTGTTTTCCTTAGAGCCCTGTGGGTTAGGTGCTCAATCAAAAAGCATTTATTAAATGCTTCCTATGTGCCAGGATCGTTCTCGGTGCTGAACATATAAAAACAAAAATGAAAAAGACGCTGCCCTCAGGGAGCTTACATTCTTTCAAGAGAGACAACGTGTATAATAGACAGGTATCTACCCAAACTCACACACACATATAGAATAAAAGGTAATGTTGGAGAAGTGTTAACAGTAGGGGGAGGGGAATCGGGAAAGATTGACCACTGACTTGAGTTTGTAAGAAAAACCAGGGATTCTTGGAAGAAAGACAATATTCCAGGCATAGGGGACACTCTGCAAGGGTACATGGAGGAGGACGAACAAGGTCAGTTGGCTGGATTGTCATGTGAAGGGCAGTAATATATGAGGCCAGGCAGGAAAGGGCTTTAAATTAAAAAAAAAAAAAAACAAAACAGAGGAAGTTGTATTTGGTCTTTGAGGCCATAGGGAGCCCTTGGAGTTTACGGAGCAGAGGTGATCAGATCTGTGCATTTTTCTCCCACTGTTACTACTTTTACTATTACCACTTCTACTGATATTATTGCTGCTGTTATTACTACTACTACTGCTACTATTACTATAACTATTTTTACAATCATTACTTACTATTGCTACTACTGTGACTACCATTATCACTATTATTAATCAATAAATATTTATTGATCAATAACGATTAATTCTGTTGCTGCTCTTATTGCTCCTACTATTTATAGGATATTTTAAAGTTTACAAATATTATCTCATTTAATCCTTATAATAACCCTTGGATAGAGGTGCTATTATTATCCATTTTACATATAAAGAAACTGAAATAGAGATTAAATGACTTGCCCAATGTCACCCAAATAGTTAAGTGTCTTGCTGGATTTGAGTTTAGGTCTTCCTGGTACGAGGGAATATTTACTGTACAACCTAGCTGCCTAACAATTCACTTAACTATAAAATTTCCTCATCTATAAAATTAGACCTTATAATAAAGTTAGCCCTCATAATTCATCTAGTCAATGATGAATTAGCTCATTTTACCAGGGAAAATAACTAAAAAACAAGGATTTAGACTGGTTGTGCATATAAATTAATGAAAGAAATGTGGAGCAAATATGTTATTTAAATTTGAGATCTATGAGCTAGATCTCATTATCCTCTAATATCAGTATGCAATTTTTGAATGAAAAATCAGGATCAGCCCAAAAACAAAAATAAAGACGGGCTAGGTGGCACAGTGGACAGAGTACTGACCTAGAATCAGGAGGAACCTGACTTCAGATCACTTGACATATACTAGCTGTGTGACCCTGGGCAAGTTACTTAACTCAGATTGCTTTGCCAACAACAATAATAATATGGGGAGACAAAAAGGATTTTTGCTACCCAAAATATCAAACCAAAGCAACCAATTATGCTGTTGACAAAGATGTGTGGTAAAGAAAGGAATTCTGACTAAGTAATTCTGCAATTCACCTTTTGTTTCATTGTTTCATTCATTTGCAAGCTAAGGTAGAGCAGTCTAATCTCAAATTGTGTAGTTTTCTATGAGAGTTTCTTAGACTCCCCAGATGAAAGGATTGAAAAGAAAAGAAAATCTTCATCTGCAGGTCCCCTGCCTGGCTTCAGCTAGTCGCATGGGAAGGACTATGACAGATGAGCTTTTAGCGACCCCTAATAGCAAGAGCTTCTAGCTTCTCTATTCCAGTATACCCAGCTGTTGCTGATGTTGTTCAATTACATTCAGGTGTCTGACTCTGTGATCCCCAATTTGGGTCCTTTTTGGAAAAGATACTGAAGTGGTTTGCCATTTCTTTTCCCAGCTTATTTTGTAGATGAGGAAACTGAGGTCAACAAGG
This sequence comes from Sarcophilus harrisii, assembly GCF_902635505.1. Lineage (NCBI taxonomy): Eukaryota > Metazoa > Chordata > Mammalia > Dasyuromorphia > Dasyuridae > Sarcophilus > Sarcophilus harrisii. The sequence continues at coordinate 477,835,201 of NC_045427.1, read as the reverse complement.
AGCTGGTAAGTGTCTGAGGCCCATTTGAAATTAAATCTTCCTGACTCCAGGTATGGAGTCCATTTTTAAAAATGTATTTTTAATTTATGAATTAAAACATTCATCTCTATAACATAATAGAATATTCATTTTGTCACTTAGCTGCCCTAGTACAGTAGTATCAGACTCAAATAGAAATGGATTCCTGTGGGCTATATGTTGCCTTAGAAAATCACAAATTAATATTATCTGCATTGTAATATATTTTCACTTATTTTGTTAAACATTTCCTGTTATATTTTAACCTGGTTTTTCCCACCTCCTCATTGGGAGTTTTACTGGGTCATGAGTTTTATATTTCTGTATTAGTAGATTAAAGCAGATGTTTGGCCTTGAAGAGATGAATCCAAAAGCTGGTAGTAAGGAGCAATGCCCCCAAACCACCAGCTATCATGGGATCAGTAAAATGACAACAAGTAAAATGGTTACCTCAAGACTTATGGAGCACCTCCCCACTCTCCACCCCAATTAAGACCATGTTCTCGGCCATCATCACAAGACTAGCGCAGAGATACCATGCTCAAGCAGGGAACTGACTCACGTAAAACAGAATGAGAACATGACCAGAAGCCATCAGTGATCCTGCAGCCCTTGTGGGTGAGTTGCCACCAAAATTCCTGAAAACATAATGTTTATCTTTCGTGTATCTTTCCTATACATATCCATATTCCCCACCAAAGATGTATGAATGGGAAGGTATAACCTAGGTTTATAGAAAGAATATTGCAACTTTTCTTGATATGCTATTTTAATAAATGTTTTTGTTTTGAACTATCTGTGTTCTCTGACTGACTAGAGGAAAAGTAAAAACATTTCACAAAGGGTCTGTGAGCTATGGTTTTGGGTATAAAGATCAACAGAGGACCTTGAATTTGGGGCAGCTGTGCTAAAGATTCTCACCCATGAGAAGTATTCCAAGTGTTACAATAAAATAAGATGATGTGACTTACCCAAGGCATTATGTAATCAGTGGCAAAGCCTGGAAGATTATCTCTCCTAACTCATAAATTAGTCCCCTTTCTACTATTCTATACTGTCTCATTTGATCCAATTTCATTTTATCCACACTAGGCTTTATAACGGCATTTTGTAATAATGATCTTTCTTTATCCCAAAAGTAAAAAACACATAAAAATCTACCTATTCAGGACCCAGACATCCTTACATAGGACTATACCCCTAAATGCAATATCATTGCCCTTTCAAACATCCATAGCAAGCAGGAGGTATCATTATTAAGTATCTCCTGTGATCTGCTGATCTGATATGTTGATTACTTTGTTCTGGTTTGGTTTTGATGTGAGTTAACTGATAGAACCTTTATGAATGGTAGGTTTTTATTGTGACTATCTCCCAATTCAGCTGTGTTTGTTTTTACAAATGCATTTTCAGTAACATCTCTAAAATAGGAGAATGAGACCAACAAGGACAACTCAAAACATTTAGTGGACATTTGATCATGTTTCTTTTCAGATTAATAAAAATAAACAAAGAAACTTTCATTTAAAAAGTAAAAACTGGCTATTGAAGTGGAGGGATTTGTCTGATATAGAATTGATAGAAAGAAATGATATATGGCAAGGACAAGAAAAGACGGAGTTATTAAGTCTAAGGGAAGGTGATTGTACTCATTGTTGAAGTAGTTTTCTAAATAAACTTAGAGGAACAACTGTGGTCCTTATAGTGAGAGCAAATCAGATTGGATCCAAAGACTGTATATCCACAGTTAGTAATGAATTAAAGATTTGAATTATTCAGTTAACTTGATTCATATAGATCCAACAGGTGAATTCTTTTTTGGCAGTTCACTTATGGTGCATTCAATTACTTTTTCTAAGATTGGATTGCTTTAAGATTTCCATTTCTTATTTTGTTAGTTTGGGTTTTTTTTTTTTTTTGAAGTTATTGATCAATTTCCTTTGAATTCAGCACTTTGATGGTATATAATGTGTAGTTTCTGACAATTCTTTTTATAGACTCCCTGTTTTGAATTCATCTTTTTTTATATTTTATTTTGTCCATTTGATCTTTTCTCTTTGATTAGATTAGCTAATAGTTGTGAAGACTGAGTTAGCACCCTGGATACCTTAGAATCAGCCGGAGTCAGGATAAGCAAAAGTCCTTGGTCTTCAGGGGTAGAAGTGAACAGGATGGACGCAGGACCTTCTTTCTCTTCCTCTACCGCCAAAGTGACCCTGGCTTGTCTTACTCCACCCCCTAATCCTTCCCACAATTCTCTGTATACACCAAAAGATTGAACCAGTACAGAATAAGGGCCATTTTCCAAGCATATGCTAACAGAGAATTGTCCAATAGGTAGTTAGCCTTAAATGCTCCGTTGTCCAACCTCAGTGAATTAACTCAGAGTTTCAGACCTTTACACATAGTTTATTGATTTTTTGTTAGTCTTTTTTAAAAAAATCTTGATTTTGCTTATCAGTTCAATATTCTTCATTTCAAACTTTTCTATTTCTCCTTTAATTTTCAATTTTTTTCATTGTAATTTTGTAATTGTAATTGTTTTGGGCTCTACTTTATTTATTTTCTAGTCTTTAATTCCATGTTTATTTTATTGATTCTTTTTAAAAAATTTTGTTCAAAAAAGTTTTCAGAAATATAGTCGCCTTAAAACTTCTTTGATTATTTTCCATAAATTTTGGTAACATTATATTTAAGAAGAAGAATACTAATATTTATATGGTGTTTTAAAGTTTGCAAATTGATGTATTTTTCATACAGCCTTGTGAGCTAAGTGCTACTATTGTCTCTATTTTAGAAATGAGGAAACTGAGACTAAGAGAATTTACAGAGTCAAACAGCTACAAAGTGTGTGAAGCTAGATTTGAACTCAGGATTTTCTGACTCCAAGATCAGAATTCAATCTACTATACCGCATAACTAATGTAAACAATCAGCTAAAGTAATTATTTATTATTTTCTGATTTGTTCTTTGATCAACTTATTTAGGACATTATTATTTATACCCTATTTGTGGCTTTTGTTCACCATTTATTTATTTATTTTTTATTGCTCTATTTTTTTTATAAAGGGTACATTTATTATATATACTTTTTTTACATCTATTTATGATTCCTTTAAATCCTAACACATGAATAAGTTTTCTAAATATACTACAGCATGAGAAGAAATAAGTATGCTCTTCCATGATCCCATTAAGAAGTCTACATGTGCCCATAAACTTTACTTTTTTCCAGCAGTTGTTCAAATCTATACTTTTTTCCTAGTATATTTCTGTTGGCTATACACATCTGAGAGAAGACAGTCTTCTACTCTAACACAAAGTCTCCTACTATCATTGTTTTTTTGCAATTCTCCTAGCTTTTTTTTTTTAAATAATAATTTAACCATATTATGTTACTTGACTTATACACATTTAATAGTTATTTTTTTCATTTTCTATAGAGTCATTAGGTATAATAAAAGTTTTTCTCTTTTTCTTTCCACTATATCAATTTTAATAGTTACTTTATCTGAGATAATAATTGTAACTCCTACTCTTACAGCAAAACCTGAAGCATAATAAATTTTCTTTCATTTTCCTATTTTCACTCTTTGTGTCTATAGTTTAAATGTTTTATATGTAGCAATTTTTTCCCTCATTTTCTATTCTTTTCCTTTTCATTAGAGAATTAATTCACATTTTAGATGATGACTATTAGGCTTGTGCTTTCTTATATTAACCATATATAAGTGTGTGTATGTATATATATATATATATGTGTATATATATATATATGTGTATATATATATATATACATATATGTATATCTCACACACACACACACACACACACACACACACACACACACACATATATATATAAAACCAGTCTTCTCTCTCTTACATAGAGGAAGTTTATTCTTCCTCTGTTATCTGTAAAATCCAAAACTTCTTGAACCTATTTTATTATTATTGAGCAATTTTTTGTTTGTATTTCTTTTCCTTAGATAAAGTTATAATTTATAGTCCTCCTTAAACTATTTGTCCTACCAAATCCATTTTTTTCTATTTAAATGGTATTAAGTTGTAATGCCACTTTTGTAGAAAGAGCTGTTTTCATCCTATTCCTTTTCTTTCTTTCTTTTAAAAATGTATTTATTTAGTATAATGCATTTAATGTAATTTATTTAAAACTTAAATACAAAATAAAGAAAAAACAAAAGGGAATGACAGAAAAAGAAAAACAAAACAAAACAAAATTGACATGTGACCAATAGAACATTGGGGAGAACAAGACATATAACAATAAAATTTCATTTCAAGAATAAAGTTATTTTGTTTTAAGTTATTTTTGTTTCTTTTGTTTTTATGCTGTGCACTTTTAACTTTATTCTTTTTCCCCCTTTCTTCTCCCCTACCTTCTCCAAGAAGAATACAGTTAAGTGTAAATAAAATTATGTATACATATACACATATACTTCCTCCATACATATATCTATATACACATATATACATACACCTACATATATACCCACATATCCATACACATGCATCTAAAAGAATATTAATATGGCTGACATACAATGTAAAATCTTTAGGTTTGACTTTGCTTGTTGATTACTATCCTTACCTTAAAAAAAATTCTACTCCTGATAATTGTTATTATATTTGGGTATATCTTTTTTTCCTATCTCTGGTACCTCTTCAATGTTAGTTCTACTTTGTAACTTGTTTTGCTGTCACTTAACTTCTTCCCCCATCCTTTCCCTCCCTCTTTATCCCCATTCCCATTAATCTATACACTCTCCTTTTCTATCTATATAAACACTCTTCTGTATCCTTTCTTATGATGTGCCATCCATCTCTCTCTTTTTATCTCTTTCCCTTGTTTCACTCCTGTTAATCTACAACATCTTTTAATATTTGACTTTATCCTATTTCTTCCCCCCTTATTTTATAGATTTTGGAGGGTGCTATGCCCTTCTTGGTATATGCAAATTTATATATATTATATATGTATATATATATACATATACACATGTATGTGTTATGTATATATTTATGTATGTATGTAGATATTGTTCCCTCTCTAACTCCTTCTCTTTGTGAATACATTTTCAGAACTATCAACTCTCCTCCCTCATCTAATTCCTGTGTCAATTCATGTTCTTACCTTATTTATATAGTATAATTATTATTTTTACTTTTTCTTAATTGGTTTTACTTTTTAGAGTGACATCACACTCAACTCCACTCCGGTCTTTTCTTTTGAACTACCCAATTACTAATGTCAATCTTAGACATATTTACATTTTCATGGATAAAACATAAACAGTTTGTCCTTTTTGATATTGTCCTTTTTGATATTGACTTTTATGTGTTAAATTTTCTTTTGAATTCAAATTTGTTTGAGACAAAATTCTGAAAATATGACAGTTCATTGAATGTCTAATTTTTAAAATTCATACTATGCTTACTTTTGTTAGATGTGATATTTTTGGCCACAACCCTAGTTCTTTTAATTGCTGATATATAGTATTCCAGTACCTGAAGTCTTTTGTTATAGCTTTTGATAAATACTATACAATTCTAAATGCAGCTCTGGCATATTTGAATCTTTTCTTGTTTTATTTCTTATAAAATTTTCTCTTTCATCTGGGGGTTCAAAACTTAACAGTAATGTTCCTATGTGCTTTCCTTGTAGAATCTCTTTGAGGTGGTGATGATTGGTGAAAATTTTTTTTCTATTTCTACTTTCCCCTCTTGTTCTGTCACTTCAAGATAATTTTATTTGATTATTTCTTGTATTATTGTGTCAAGCCTCTTTTTTTTGGTCACATAGCTTTCAGGTAGTTCAATTATTTTTATATTTTCTCTTCTTGAACTGTTTTCCAGGACTGTTTTTTTAAATAAGATGTTTCACATTCTCTTCTATTTTTTCATTCCTTATACTTTGTTTTATTATTTCTTGGTCTCTTAAAGCTTCAACTGGCTTCCCCTTGCCCATTTCTAATTTTCAAGGTCATTATCTTCTTTAAAACTTTGGATCTTTTTTTCTAATTGGTTGACTTGCTTTTCATAATCTTGTTTTTCTTGGATTACTCATTTTTTAAAAAATTAATTTAGTTTCTTTTCAGTCTTCTTCCTTTTAATTTTAAAGTCTTTTTTGAGTTCTATAAATTCTTTCTGAGCAGGTGATCATTTAACATTCCTCTGGGATAGAAAAGACTTTTTTAAACTTCAGTGTCCACCTCTGAAGATGAACCCCACTTTTCACTATTCCCAAAGTAACTTTCTGTGGTTGAGTTCTTTCTCCTTTGCCTGCTCATTAAAAAAAGAGAGAGAGAAAATTTATTAGTGTAATTACTAAAAAGTAATCCTGTGGAGATGGTGTCTCTGGCTTCACTTAACTTTGGCCTGACCCCAAACCAAGAACTCCACCCTCCTGTAAGTGCCCCCAGCCAGCAGCTTTCCTGCCCATTCTGCACTTACTGTGTAAGACGGTTCTTCTTCTTTTTTTTTTTTTTTTTTTACATCTGGGGCCATGTCTTGGCAGCAAAGTTGGGCTTGGTTTCCATATGAGTAGAGGACTCTTCAATCTTTCAGGACTCAGATCCCTATTCTCCAGACCATCTGGGAGGTGAAAGTTCCTGTGGTTCTGGCTGAGGCTACCTCTAAATCCAGCTAGCCGCATGGTTCTTTTCTTGCTGTTTCCTTGGAGCTAGCTTTAAGATGTTTGCAGTTCACATTGGTCAAACCTCCATCCTTAGTTCTTTCTTGAGGTCTTTTCAGGTTGTTCAAAGAGGACCCCTGTTCTGCCCCAAATCTTATTTGTTTTTTACTAGTCTATGTTTGCCTTGAGGCACAATTTTGTTTTGTTTGAGGGGGACATCTATAGCACTTGGAATTTTCTGACCTCCTTCACCATTTCCCCATAATTCTCCTTCCTATACCTTTTCTAAGATGCTAAGTTACATAGACCTTTCCTTTCCTTTAACACAAGCTTAAGGAAGAAGTACTTTCTTCCCACAAAGGTAGCCATAATTTCTAACCCAGCAACTCCTTTAGTGAAAATGATATCCAACACAGAATTTCTTTTTATTGGTACTTCCAACTTTTCAAAGATGAAACTTTCATTAAAATATTAAGAAGTTATCAATTCCGCTGCAATTCCACAGACTTTCAGCAAAAATTTATAAAATCCAGGTACCTGGCAACTACTATATCATGTCTTTAATCTAGATTTGTGATTTTTTTTTCTCACAGTTTTTTATCTAGTTCCTCTTTCTGTCTGTAGTTTACTCCAATGACAAAATCGCTCCCTTTCTTGATCTTTACCCAAATACTTTCTACTATGGTTCCATACTCACTTTGATTCCTGGATCTTTTCATATTAGTAAATCTTTTTTTTTTTCCTTCTGAGGCAATTGGAATTAAGTAACTTGCCCAGGGTCACACAGGTAGAAAGTGTTAAGTGCCTGAGGCCAGATTTGAATTCAGGTCCTCCTGACTTCAGGACTGGTGCTCTATCCATTGTGTCACCTAGATGCCCCAGCAAAGGCACTATTTAGACCTCAGTTTCCCAAATGTAAAATGAAGAGTTGTATTCTCCTAAGGTATCTTTTGGCATTATATGAACCTACCATTCTGTGTGGAAGGGCACTAGAAAAAGAGACCTATATTTTAGGAGCACTCCTATCACTAACTTCAGGCCAACCCCTTTCCTCCCTGGGTTGCAGTGTTCCCTCACCTATAAAATAAAAGGACTGAACTCAGTAAATACCTGGAAGTCTAGAGAAATACATGTTCTACCCAGAGAAATGTTGCTAGGGCAGCTATCTCTCCTTTGTGCTCCAGGATCCTTTAACTTCAGGTAGATGCATACAAGAGGTAACTGAATGTAACAAATGTCTCAGTGGCTTTGGCTGGGATATAGTACTGAGTCTTGGGTTCTTTCTCGAGACTCTGGAAGTAACTTCTCACTTCAGAGCACTCATTCTCCCCTACCACTCTAGGCACAGTTATAACCCTGCTAGGGAAGATACTATCATCTTTCAGGTATGAATTGGGATTGTTCCATTCTTTGTACTTGGCTCCCCAGATCCTAGCACAGAGCTTGGCACACAGTAGAGGCTTAATAAATATTGTTGATTATTGATAACTCCTTTGCTACAGAGGGAAACAAGAATGTCCCCCCCCCCCCAATGTGATTTGTGTCTGCAGGGTCCCCACCCATGCTGTCTGCCACCATGCTGGCTTCCTCACTTCCTTGTTTTATTAAAAAACTAATTTGAAGCCATTAAACTCCTCATTTGTTTTCATTTACAAGAAAGATAAAACAGACGTGACCATGGGCAACCTAATTGGAAGCTTCTTCATGCACAGTAGTGTCATAGGAAGAGAGTAGGGCGGAGAAGAATTTCTTCATGCCGGGTCCATTTTTGCTTCACTATTTGTGCCCTCTGCTAGAGATCTCAGGATTTAGGAAATGTGATGTTTAGTGGGAGTGGGACAGAGGTCCTGATTATGGAAGCCAAGAAGATAAGAAATTCTTAGGGACAGGAATCTGTTGATTTCCCCTGCTTTCCTTCTGTGGGAGGAAACAGGCAATGAGATGTTAAGCAAGAGTTTGTCCTAAGGACAGTATAAACCTTTACAAGTAATGGAAAGGTGTGAGCTATTTCTCTCCTTTCTGACTTAACAGATGTAACATAGCTTAGTCTATTTACCAGCACTGTACTTTTTTCTTTTGAAAATTGTGCTTTATTTGATTGATTAATTTTTTATGGATTATTTTTATTTATCGTTTTCCATGATAATTCATTTCTGAATGTTACTTCTCAACAAGCCATCATTTGTAATAAAGATTGGAGGCAGCTAGGTGGCACAGTGTCACTGGGCTTAGAGTTAGGAAAACCTGAGTTCAAATCCAGCCTCATATACATAGTAGCTGGGTGATTCTGGGCAATTTCCTTAATTGCAAACTAGGAATAATAACAGCACCTACCTGGGAGGTAATGAAGTAACTTAGCATAGTGCTTGATACATAGTAGGCAATATGTAATGCTTATTTCTTTCCTTATTTCCCAAGCCTGCCAGAGATAGAGGGAGAAAAAGAAGTTCAGCAAAATTCACCCATACATTGACCATGTCTGATAGTATATGCAACATTTCATATCCACAATCTCCACTTTTCCAGTGAAGGAGGAGGTTGAATTTTCTCAACTCTTCTCCAGGGCTAGGATTCTTGGTCATTATAATCATACAGCAATGTATGCCCTTTACAGCCCTTCAATGTCTGCTATGCTACTGGAGAAGGCAGAGGATAGCACATTGAGTTCTGAACTATAGAAGAGCTAAAACTGATGTAAAAATGAAACCCTCAGAATGTGTGCCTGAGGAGCTAAAAACAGAAACAGAGTAAGCCAAAGATCCTGTGCTGATCAGCACTGGAATCAGGCCTATTAGTGGCTACTACATGTTCTGCCTGGGCAACACTGAGAAACCCAATCTCAAAACTAAATTATGATTGTTGTGATTATCATTACAATAACAACAATATTAACAGAGCATTCAGAATTTTTTTGTCGTTTTTCTTCCTGTTTATATTATCATAGCTTATTGTATATATAGTTGTCCTGGTTCTGATTACTTCACTCTGTTTTCATGGGCTTTTCCAAATTTTGAAGTCTTATTTTATAGTAATATTTACTTATATTCACATAACAGTTTATTTAGTCATTTACCAATTAATGGGCACACTTTGTTTCAGTTTTTTGCTACTGTAAGTGAATATTTTGGTATATTATAGGACTTTTTCTTCTGTCTCTGACTTAACTTGGGAGAAATATATGTGTGTGTGTGTATGTGTATAGTATATATGTATACACATAAATACCCTACTAGGCACATGTATATATGTATGCATGCTTTCCTCACTATACATGATTGTATGCATATTTGCATTTATGTCTGTATATATAGTTAGTATAAAATCTCTAGGTAAGAGAATATGCCAGTTTTTGTCACATTTTTGTCACTAAAAAAGCATTATTCCAAATAGCTTTAGAGAATGGTTAGACCAATTCACAGTTCTGCCAACAATATATTAGCATGCCTGTCTTTCTATAGTCCCTCCAATATGGAGGATTTTGATGTTTTTTTTTATCCCCTTTACCAATTTGCTAGGTGTGAAATAGAACCTCAGACTAGTCTGAATTTGAATTTCTCTCATTGTGAGTGATTTAGAGCCATATTTCAGTCAGTTGCTAATAGTTTGGAATTCTTTTTTGAGAATTGCTTTTTCATATCCTTTGGCCACTAATCCATTGGAGAAAAGCACAATACTTTTTTGGTTGCTTATTATTACATATTTATCCCTACAATGCTGTATTATAAAGGTGTTAGAGATTATTGTTCCTTTTTAATAGACTGTGGAAAGTAAGGTCTAGACAGTTTTAGACCTGGAAGTGACCTTAGATACTAGCTAGTCCATTCTTTTTATTATATAAGACAGGAAACTAAGGCTGAGAAGATTGAGTGACTTGCCCATATTCCCACAGGAAGGATCTGAACCCAATCTTCTTCACTCTAAATTCAGTATCTTATCAATCAATCAATAAAACAAGCAAGTATTTATAAGCACTATTCTCTGTGGATACGAAGACAAATATTTTAAAGTTTCTGCCCTTTAGACACATATTTTAATGAAGAGATAATCATAAAGGCAAAGCATGCCATAGGCATGATATCAAATGAGGCATATGTGTGAAAGGACTGGAAATGAACATAATGTTTGGAACTTTGATAAAAATCAGCTTGAAAAGAAACATAATCCTTTAGATAAAAATGCTTAAAAAGAAATGCAAACTGTTCCGAGAACCTGAGAGAAAACTGTCCCTTCTCACTCTAGCTCTATTTCCCCTAACCTATATTTACAATGACAGTTCTATAAATTGGCCATGGGCATGGAGTACTCAGATACAATTCAACTTCTTTTCAGGTTCTAGTGGTAATTTTGGTGTGTGTGTGTGTGTGTGTGTGTGTAGCAGGGGAAGGACAAGAGAAATATACTTTTACTTGCCACTGCAGCTTTTGAGTCCTACTGGAGTACTTCCTACTTGTACATAATGAGTCATAACACCATTGGTTCTTTTTTTTTTTTTAATAATTATAATTATTTATTGACAGAACCCATACCAGGGTAATTTTTTTTACAACATTATCTCTTACACTCACTTCTGTTCCGACTTTTCCCCTCCCTCCCTCCAACCCCTCACCCAGATGGCAAGCAGTCCTATACATGTTAAATATGTCATAGTATATCCTAGATACAATATATGTGTGCAGAACCGAACAGTTCTCTTGTTGCACAGGAAGAATTGGATCCAGAAGGTAAAAGTAACCGGGGAAGAAAAACAAAAATGCAAACAGTTTACACTCATTTGCCAGTGTTCTTTCTTTGGGTGTAGCTGCTTCTGTCATTCATTGATCAATTGAAACCGAGTTAGATCTTCTCTTTGTCAAAGAAATCCACTTCCATCAGAATACATCTTCATATAGTACCGTTGTTGAAGTATATAATGATCTCCTGGTTCTGCTCATTTCACTCAGCATCAGTTTATGTAAGTCTCTCCAAGTCTCTCTGTATTCATCCTGCTGGTCATTCCTTACAGAACAATAATATTCCATAACATTCATATACCACAATTTACCCAACCATTCTCCAATTGATGGGCATCCATTCATTTTCCAGTTTCTAGCCACTACAAACAGGGCTGACACAAACATTTTGTCACAAAAAGATCTCTTTCCCTTCTTTAGTATCTCTTTGGTGTATAAGCCCAGTAATAGCACTGCTGGATCAAAGGGTATGCACAGTTTGATAACTTTTTGGACATAATTCCAGATTGCTCTCCAGAATGGCTGGATTCGTTCACAACTCCACCAACAATGCATCAGTGTCCCAGTTTTCCTGCATCCCCTCCAACATTCATCATTATTTCTTCCTGTCATCTTAGCCAGTCTGACAGGTAACACCATTGGTTCTTAAACAGAAAAATTGACTAAATGATAAGACAAATGGAAGAATAATTATATTTATTCAATGGAAAACAAAACCCAAAATAATCAGGATAAAACAATGTCATAAATTTAGGTCATAATCTCTCACCAATGAATGCAGTGTCCATAGGGGAAAGCTGGCATACACTTAGAGAAATCTAGTAAGGAGGCATATAAAAAGAGAACCAATTTGCCCCAAATAGCTCATGACTTTCTCTTAGAGAATACTTTGTACCATGTATCAGCTGCTGTGCAAAACCTCTTTTCATGGTTCTCATGGTTCTAAGGTGGTTTCAAGCTTTTATAACACTGCCACTCTTGGCAAGGTGCTAAGATAATGTTATGCTCTTTTAGGAGAAGTATATCAAAAACAGCCACAAAGTTTCTCTTTCAACTCTGCTTTCCTATTTCTTAAGTTAGGGCAACAAGGCACCCCACAGAGGTTTCCCCTCACTTGGGCTATAGATGGTGCTAGAAGGTTATAAGCCCAGGAAATGTCTTCAAATAGCAGATGCTACTGCTTTCTTACAATCAGATTCTAGCTGCAGATTTTTCTTCCGATCAACTTCAGATTCAGTCCACTTCAGATAAAAAGTTGCCTGTCAGCTTTGTTTGGCTCCTGCCATTTTCCACATATTTCATTTTTCTACCAGCAGCTTCTTTTGTCACCTTTTTGACTTCTATCCTTGTTTCTTCTGTCTTCTCTTATACTTAGCTTCTTTTCTTGCTTTTTTTTTTGTCATCTCTCTCCTATAGCTTTTAATACCTCAAATAAAAGTTTCTTGGTATTTTATGGCAAATCTCTATTCTAGATAAGGTTGTGTGTGTCCATGTGAGATATGTATGTCAACATGGTATTTAAAAGCAATTCATGAGAGGCATTGATAGGTATCTATGGAATCTCATCTATACTTTCCTGAGGGATAGTGCAGTACTTGTTTTAAGAGGAGCAGGAAAAAGACCATGAGAGTGAGCCTTCTTTTCTCCAATGTTTGAGAGGTTTATTGGACTAGAATTATGTTTATCTGTCTCCTCTTTATATTGCTGATCTAGAGGTAAAATAAATTCATAACAAAATAGGTTCAAAGCAAAAAGCCAATTTCCTGGCTGTTGACCTTAAATACTCTGGAACCATATGTGAATTTCCCCAGAGCTCTCAAATTAATTACACTTTTCATATAGGTTCACAGTATCATCAACATTTTCTCTATTAATTCAGAAATCCAGAGTCACATCTTGGTGTACTTATAATATAAAACTCAACAAAATTCACCTTCCTATCGGATATGAACCCAAGAGTCCTTACTATTGTTGTATATTGCCCAAAGAGTTATTTGATTTGTAGTTAACAATATTTCTCAAAGCCTTGAAAATAATCATATGCAAATGAACTTATGGACAATAATTCTCTTCATGTATCTTAATTTAATTAGTGTTCTGCTTTCGAGTAAATTCATATATTTATTTGAGAGACAATTTTCTCTCAAGTTCTCAGAATAGTTTGCATTTCTTTTAAAGCATTTTTATCAGAGTTCCAAAAATATATGTTCATTTCCAGTCCTTTCATACCAAAATATCCACATTACAGAGGAATGGTTCTTTTCATACAAAAAAATACATATGGGTAAATAAAAAATACACAGAAAGTCAGTGGAATGTGACCTTAGAAACCAAAACACAAACAGCTGGGGCAGAACCAAGAAAGGTCTCATGCAGAAGAAGGAACTTGAATTGAGTCTTGAAGGCAAACAGAGATTCTAAGATGTAGAGGTAAGATGAAGATCATTGTAGGGAGGGGATACATAGCTGATGCAAAAGCACAGAATGGGATAGAGAGCACCTGTGAAGATCAAGAAGCAGGCCATTATGGCTAGTCCTGAGAAAAGTTTGCATTTGATGCTAGAAGTCACAGAGATCCACCGAAGGTTATTGAGTATGGAGATAACATTGTTGGCCTATGCTTTTAGGAAAATTATTTTGTCACCAATGGAGAATGTTTCAGAACAGGGAATGACTTGAGATAGAAACATTAAATAGAAAGCTATTACAATATTCCAGGAAAAGAGCTAATGAGATCCTTTACTGGGGTGGTGGCCATAAGAATAGAGAGAAAGGGATGGATTCAAGAGGTACTGTAGAGATATAAATGACAAGATTTGACAATTGATTGGATATGTGGAATAAGAGAATGGATTCTTTTGTTTGAGATAATGCTGAGTTTGTGAATCTGAATAATTGGAAGATTGGTGGTACCTCAGCAGTAATAAGAAAGTTCAGAAGAGTGGATTCGAGAGGAAAGTCAGCGGATTCTGTTTTGGACTTCCTGAATTTGAGAGGCCTATGAGATAGTCAATTAAAATGTCAAATAGAACCAATGCAGTAAAAATTAGAAGGAAAGCAGGAAACTGGGAATAAAAATTTTAACTTTAGGTTTCTCTGATAAAGATTTCATTTCTAAAATATATAGGGAACTGAGACAAATTTATAAAAAGAAAAGCCATTTCCAAAATAAAATATATGAAAAGGCAGTTTTCAGAGGAAGAAATCAAAACTATCAATAATCATATTAAATGACCTATTTCAATTAGATAATTTCTAAGTAAACAACTCTGAGGTATCACCTCATACCACTCAGATTGGCTAAGATATCAGAAAAAAAGTGACAAATTATGGAGGGAATGTGGAAAAGTAGATATACTAATTGCACTATTGGTGGAACTATGAACTAATCCAATCATTCTGGAAAGCAATTTGGACTATGCCCAAAGGGCTATAAAAATGTGAATAACCTTTGACCTGGCAATGCCACTAGTAAGTTCATGGCCCAAGGAGATCAGAGACAGTTAGAAAAGGACTCACATGTACAAAAATATTTATAGCAGTGCTTTTTTGTGGTGCCAAAGAAACATAAACTGAGGAGATATCCATCAATTAGGGAATGACTGAATAAATTATATGGATGTGCCATCATGCTATTATTCTATAAGAAAGGATGAAAGGAATGTTTTCAAAAAAAACCTAGGAAAACTTATATGAACTGACGTAAACTGAAGTGAGCAGAAGCAGGAGAGCAATGTACATAGTAACAGCAACATTGTAAAGATGATTAGTAATGAAAATTTTAATAGCCCTGCCTGATCAATAAAATGATCTATCACAACACCAAAAGGCTCTTCATGAAAAATGCTATTTTTAACTCCAGAAAGAGAACTGATAGAATCAAAGTGCAAATTGAAGCATATATTTTTCTTTTTTTTCGTTTTTTTCCTGGAACATAGTTAATATAGAAATTTGTTTTTCATGGCTTCATATGTATAATGGGAACTAGGTATGTTTAATTTAATGTTTAATGAAAAGAGGATTATAAAAATAAAATAAATATAATGAGGGGCTTGAGCATAAAAAATGTCAAAGGAAAGTGATACAAAAGATTAGGGCTGTAATATCTATCTATCTATTTACCTACCTACCTACCTACCTACATAGGATTCATCTGTATAGCAATGGTAATTGAATCTGTGAATGTTTATAAGGTTACCAAGTATGAGTGTAGAATGAGGAAAAAAAGAGGACCCAAGTAGAGCATTGGATTATATACACAATAAGTGAGTAGAACATGGATAATGATTGAGTAAAGGAGACTGAGAAGAAGCAGTGATCAACCAGGAAGCAAGAATGCAAGAGAGAGAGAGAGAGCAGCATCTTGGAAACCCAGAGGGGAGAGACTATCCAAGAGGAAAGGATACTCAACAATATCACCATTTCCAAAACTTCAGTGGTCTTTGTATTTTCCAAAAGGGACTTAACTGCAAAATAATTCTTCTTTGTTGATACCAGCATGCACAGGACAGACAAAAACAAGAAGCTAGCTGTAGTGTTCTCTTCTTTTGTATAATATAATGGTTCTCTCTGAGAGCAGGTTTCTTGGGGAGGTTTCTGGAGGCAGCCTTAGTTTCAGTTCCAAGTAATAATCACCCCAAATGCAGCCAGCTGTTAAAATCCAAATGTTCATTTTCTCCTTCCAAGTCTCGTCTCTTTCCTTGGGCCTGGACAGCTTTCTTAGAAGCCTCTCTCCCTCCTTGGTTTCAAGAGCTCTTGCAGCTTGTCTTTTAGCTCTTCCAGCTTCTGCCTCTAGCTCAACTCCGACTCATGGCTTCTCAATCTTCAACTGGCACTCCCCTCTCAATCTTTTCAACTGACTCTCCTGCCTGAGTTCAGCTGTTTTTATGCTCTTTTAGAGGTGTAAACTCAGAGGTTAATCCTCCTCTGAGAGTGGGATTATGGGAGGTGTGAATTCGGATATCTCATACTGAACCCTGAAATCTCCCAAACTTGTGAACTAATGTGTGAGCTAATATGTGAACTCTCAAAGGTGTTAACTTAAGCATTGTTTTTATCAATACTAGTGACAACACCTTGTAAGGATTTGCTCTAATGTGTGAACCAATAAGCATTGTATCAATTCCATTGAGTTAACACTAGGATTCTAACAGTTAGTTACTAAGGGACCTCTATAGTTCCATCCAGGTGCATAATAAAGGGAAATGGTGAGGCTCCCAATTCTCCTATGATCTGATTCAAAGTGTTGAGATATATCATTTTTCTTGAAAATATTACATCATTTGACAATGGAACCATTTCCCTCTTTCCTCTTTGTTTCAGTTCATAACCAGCTTAACCTTTATAGGTATATTTGGTTTAACTAATGACTCTCCAGGTGTGGGGAGCATCTTTAATTTGACAAGGTAGTAAGCAACTTTATGGGATGCTTCAAGAAAAAAATTTCATGTAATGGGACCTTCAAGTTTTCAATAAAATTTTATTGCAAATTCAATTAAAATTGAATTTTCTTCACTTGAAAAGAGCATACATCTTAAGATGCATTATCAGAACAGACAGATGTGAGGTGCTATTTCAGGTTTGCTGACTTCATGCAACTGTTTGCAAGTGTCAACCTGAAATAAAGATGACTACCAAAGTAGCAGCAACAAGTCTTTAATTGAGACAAGGGAATGGCAATTTGGGCCACTGAACAGCACCAAAGTGTCTGGGAGGGGCAGAAAGGGCAAGGTTTAAAAACACTTCAATAAGGAGGAGTGCTTGGGAGTGGCAGCAGCAGGGAGGAGTGCTAGGAAGGTACCATAATAGCTGAAGGCTGAGGAGGCAGACATTTGGTCAGAACTGCAGAACTCCAGGTGAAGCAAACACAGGGACTTTCCAGAGAGATCACAAGTTTGACTGTAACTGGTACCAATCTGTTTCTACCACAAGGGGTCAAATAGCCCCTCTGATAGTGGCTCCATTGGACACAAGAATTTTTCCATACAAAGAGGATTGTGGCTTTTGTGTCCCATTATTTTGAATTGAACTATATTACACATGGTCTTTAACATACTTCCTTCTCACATTTCAACCTAAATTGGTAAAAAATAAATGAAGCAAAATAAAATATTTTATTCAATTGACATTTTTAGAACAATATTTTCATATAGTTTAAGGACATTTGATAAATCTATAGAGATAAGTAATTTTTGTGCCAACTAAAGAATAAGATATTCAAGAAATATTTGTGATGAGTAGAACAAGGCAGGTTTCATAATTTAGCTCAAGTTTTAATAATTTTAATTATTAAATTAACCCTTTGATAAACTTGAGGATCATAGCAACAGCCCAGCATTTGTGTTCTTCTTGGACAATTTGTCTATTATTTCTCCTGGAGTTGTGTAGCTTTCAATGCTTTCTTAGAAATAATAGTTCTCATTTCTAATATTGTTTGCAATTTTCTCTTAGTGATTTTTTAAATGAACAGTACTTTCACTGAATAATAAGATGTGAATACTACTTATATAACATACTGCATGTGAATGCTTTTATTTCATAATCCAGACAGTGAACAAAAGAGCAGCATGAAGAGAAAAACAAATTAAAGAAAGAACCTCTCCAATCACAAAACTTACACACATTGCACATATTGATCTATATCACTGTACTAATAAGTCACTTTAAATAGCACACTTTAACAATTATCTCTACTGTCATACATTCTTGAACTTGCCTGTTTTAAACATGGAGCCCACATACTTCTTCATTTACAAAAAAATACCTCAGCCTAATGGAGAGTTAACAATTATCATTTGAACTACCCAGTTTTACAAAACTGGAAGAAACAATGAAAATAACTCACTTCCTCTCACATATTGATTAGCCAACAATTGTAGAAAGAGAATAGTAGAGAGCAATGTAGATGTTTGGGTTAACCATATGAGAATATTGGACCAAAAGCAAACAAATGTTTATTTACAGGAAGACAACATCACTTGTGATCTAGTCATGTGTGTAAAATCTACAGCAATTTTAAAGTATAGTTATCCCTTCTATATCATGACGTTCCCTACCAAGGTTCTGATATATCACAGGTTGGCATAAGAAATTAAATGGGAATTTTGGAAGAGTTCTGTAGAAGCAGTAGATGATATGTGAAAGCCAAAAGATGACACACACAAAAAGCTTAGAAGCTCAGAAATGCATAAAACATATACATATATATATAGTATTACATAATATCAATATCTATTTTATCTTTTAACACTATAATAATTCAAACTTCTCTTAGATTAAGGGAGGGCCAAAATATTTTTCATGGATTTTCCAGATCACAAGGGTGCCATGCTCCTATCCCCTGCAATGTGGAAAGAATAATTGTAGTGTTAAGTAGAAATGATATTTTGAGATATCTATAACACTATAATGGGATATAAAAATATTTCTATTTCTATTGGTGATAAGGTGCCAGATGCTGCTAATACTGCTGTGGTTTGTTGCTGACTGTTAGAATCGCTAAGTTTAGTAGGAAAAAAAAAGATATGATCTATCAAATTAAGTTAGATTCCTGAGAAATTTAACCATAAACCCCTTAAAGATCTATAGACCCCAAATTCAGAAGTCCTTCTTTGATGTTTGGGTTGTGCTGAGTTCTGAGGTCCTTTCCAATGTTCAAATTCTGTGATTTTGTGACATTCTATATCTATATATGTATGCACATAAATAAGCAGTATGCATATATATATGTGTATATATACACATACGTATATATACACACACACACACACACACACACACACATACATACAATGCATTATATTATACAATCTGGTTACCAACCCTATTCCATCAAAACCAATCTCTCCAAATTTACTAATCATCTCCTAATTGCCAAATCTAGTCATCTTTTCTCTATCTTCATTCTTCTTGACCTTTCTACAGACTTTAATCACATTGGTCACCTTCTTCTCTCTGATACTCTCTTCTCCCTAGGTTTTTGGGGATACCACAAGCTCTTTGTTCTCCTTCTTATCATTCCTTCAGAGACTCCATTATTGGCTTTTCATCTAGGTCACAAACAGTGAGGATAATGGATTGTGAAGTTATGAAGGGCTTTGAATTCAAGACAGAGGATTTTATATTTGGGTCTTTCTTATTTGTATTTGAATCCTTTCCTACTGGGTTCTGTTCTTACTGGGCCCTCTTCACCTTTCCCTCTATACACTTCACTTGGTGATCTCATCATCATTTATGGATTTAATTATCATTTCTATGCTGATAAATTTCAAATCTACCTATTCAGTGCTGACTTACATCTTACATTTTCAACTGCCTTTCAGATATCTTGAACAGGATATTTATCTTAGATTCAACATATCCCAAAGTGAACTCATTATCTTTCCTTATCCCCCTTCCAAACTTTCCTGTTACTGTCAAGTGCACCACCATCTTCCTAGTCCCCCAGGATTGGTTTTTTTTTTTTTTTTATTGTACAATTAGCTTGTGAAGGAAATCAAAAATGCAGGTGTGCATAAATATAGGGATTGGGAATTCAATGTAAAGGTTTTTAGTCATCTCCCAGAGTTCTTTTTCTGGGCATAGCTGGTTCAGTTCATTACTGCTCCTTTGGAAATGATTTGGTTGATCTCGTTGCTGAGGAGGGCCTGATCCATCAGAACTGGTCATCATATAGTATTGTTGTTGAAGTATATAATGATCTCCTGGTCCTGCTCATTTCACTCAGCATCAGTTCATGTAAGTCTCTCCAGGCCTTTCTGAAATTATCCTGTTGGTCATTTCTTACAGAACAGTAATATTCCATAATTTTCATATACCACAATTTATTCAGCCATTCTCCAACTGATGGACATCCATTCAGTTTCCAGTTTTTAGCCACTACAAAAAGGGCTGCCACAAACATTCGTGCACATACAGGTCCCTTTCCCTTCTTTATAATCTCTTTGGGATATAATCCCAGTAGTAACACTGCTGGATCAAAGGGTATGCAGTTTGATAACTTTTTGAGCATAGTTCCAAACTACTCTCCAAAATGGTTGGATTCGTTCACAACTCCACCAACAATGAATCAATGTCCCAGTTTTCCCACATCCCCTCCAACAATCATCATTATTTTTTCCTGTCATCTTAGCCAATCTGACAGGTGTGTAGTGGTATCTTAGAGTTGTCTTAATTTGCATTTCTCTGATTAATAATGACTTGGAGCATCTTTTCATATGACTAGAAATAGTTTCAATTTCTTCATCTGAGAATTGTCTGTTCATATCCTTTGACCATTTTTCAATTGGAGAATGGCTTGATTTTTTATAAATTAGAGTTAATTCTCTATATATTTTGGAAATGAGGCCTTTATCAGAACCTTTGACTGTAAAAATATTTTCCCAGTTTATTGCTTCCCTTCTAATCTTGTCTGCATTAGTTTTGTTTGTACAAAAACTTTTCAGTTTGGTATAATCGAGTCCCCCAGGATTGTAACTTGGGTATCACCCTCAGCTCCTCACTATCTCTCATTCCTCATGTCCAATCTGTTGCCAAAATCTGTTGATTTCATCTTTGCATCTCAAAAACACCTCCTTCTCTCTTTGATATTGCCACTACTCTGGTGCAAGTCCCATCAACTTATCTGGACTATTGCAATAGCCTGCTGGTGGGTCTGATTGCATCAAGTCTCTCTCCACTCCAATCCATTCTCCATTCAGTCACCTAAGAGATTTTCCTAAAGCAGAGGTTCACTGATGTCACTCCTATACTAAATAATCTTTAGTGGCTCCCTATCACCTCTAAAATCAAATATAAAATCTTCTGTTTTGCATTCAAAAGCTGTCATGAGCTGACTTCTTTACCTTTCCTGTTTTTTTTCCTTTTTTTTTTTAATGCCTTACACCCTACCATGTACTCTGATTCAATGATAATGACATCCTGGTTGTTCTATAAACAAGACATTCCATCACTTTGTTCTGAATATTTTCTCTGTCTGTCCCCCATGTCTGTATTCTCCCTTTTCATCTCTATCACTAGGATTCCCTGGCTTCCTTCAAGTCTAAACTAAAACTGTACTTTCAATAGGAAGTCTTTCCCAACCTTTCTTAATTCTAGTCTCTTTCTTAATGATTTCTTATTTATCTTGTATATAGTTTGTTGATACATATGTGTTTGTTGTTTTCCCTATTAGATTGTAAGCTTCTTGAGGGAATTGTCTCTTGCCTCCTTTTTGCATCTCCATAATTTAATATAGTATTTGGCACAAAATAGGTACTTACTAGATGCTTATTGACTGACAAACTAGTTTTATTTATGAGGAAACTGAAAGAGAAAGAGGTTAAGGGATTTGTTGAGGGTGACACAGCTAGAATGAGTCTGTGGCCTTAGGTCTTCCTCATTACAGGTAGCTCAGTAGTATAGTAAATAGAGCACTGAATTTGCAATTGGAAAGATCTGAGTTCAAATCCTACTAGCTGTGTGACCCAGAACAAATCATTTAATTTCTATTTGTCTCTGCTTTAGGGTTATTGTGAGGATAAATGAGAGAGCCTTTATAAAATGCTTTGCAAACCTTAAAGGGCTATAGAAATCTTCAGTGGCTTTAACAGTTAGTTATCCAAATGCTAGCTATTGTCATTATTATTATCCACTGTGTCACTCAGCTGCCTCTCAGACCCATTGTTCTCACTCCAATGGGATCAGAATCTGAAACAGTATGTTATCTTTGGTGCTTTGTTTTTGCTGCTTTCCAGATAACAGGTACAGCTAAACATTATAAGAGTATTTCTGTTTTGAAATTTCTCTTCCCAAAGGCTAGGCTGTGGATTGAGAAGGAATTTGGAAATCCAAAATTCCAAAGTAGACCAAATACCCTATCTTTATAGATTATACTTGTGCTGTTAAAGAAACTCATGGGAATATTGTTATCTGTGGTATCGAAAGAACTGGAAAGGAGAAGTAAATAAGTGGGCTAGAAAAGCCTTTTCAAATAACTACATTCCAACTTGGTGGTTTCCTTTAATAATCACAGGAACATGTGTGTGTGGTGCAGTGGATAGAGTGCTAGATCTGGAGTCAGGAAGACTCGAGTTTAAATGTGACCTCAGACACTTTCTAGCTGTGTGACTCTGAGCAAGTCATTTAACTTTGCCTCAGTTGTAAAATGAGCTGGAGAAGGAAATAGCAAATCACTTCAGTATCTTTGTCAAGAAACCCCCAAAACAAAAACCTCCAGATGAATTATCTCATCTACCCCTCACAACCACCCTATTATTATCCCTATTCTATCAGTGAGGAAAATGGCAAGTTACTTGTCCAAGGTCACACAGCTAAGAAGTGTCTGAAACAGGATTTCAACCTAGTTCTTGATTCCAAATCCAGTAAGCTATCAAGGACCTTAACTGGGGAGATAGGAAGAGGATTTCTTTCTCTTCCTTTCCTTCCATTGGAAATAGAATTATATAACAGAGGTATGAGATCCGGAGGAGGAGATGTACTAGTAGAGATCAGGTCCAGAAAATTTATTTGTGGAGTTGAGTTATGAAGAGAAGTAGAGCTGGGAGTCTCTTGAAGCAAGATTCTAGCAGAAAAGTGGCAGGAGCGCATCATAAGAAGAGAAGAACCATTGGCCTTCCCAACCCAGCCCAACAGAAGGTGTGAGTGATTTTGACTACCTACATGCCTTTCTACTGCTCTACTCTGTGTGTGTGCCCACTCTTACTATTGATGCCATATATGGATCTGCCAGAAAATATCCCCTAAGTAATGGTGGTGGAGAGTGTTTTGTTAATACTGTTTTTATTTGGAATATTATTATTCTATAAGAAATGATGAGCAGGTTGATTTTAGAAAAGCCTGGAAAGACTTATATGAACTGATGTTAAGTGAAATGAGCAGAACCAAGAAAACACTGAGCACAGCAACAAGGTTATGTGATCAGCTGTGATGGACTTGATTCTTTTCCACAATAAGGTGATCCATTTCAGTTGATTTGTGATGGAAAGTGTCATCCATATCCAGAGAGAGAACTGAATCCAAAGAGACTGAATGTGGAACAAAGCATAGCATTTTTCACCTTTTTGTTATTGTTTGCTTGTTTTTTTGTTTTTGTTTTTGTTTTTTTTCCTTTTTGAGCTAATTTTTCTTTTGTAGCATGACTATGGAAATATGTTTAGAAGAACTGCATATTTCTAATCTATATTGAATTGCTTGCTATCTAGGAAAGGTGGAAGGGAGAAAAATTCGGAATACAAAGTTTTGGAAAGGTGAATGTTGAAAACTATCTTTACATGTATTTGGAAAAATTTTTTTTAAATTCTGTTCTTGGGAAAAATACTTTTCTTACTATGTACCATTTCAATAAGTGCTTGGAGGATTATTAAAGATAAATGCACTGATAGGGGCTTGCAGACTATAGTTTTAGGAATAAACTTTGGATACAAAGAAAATATTCAACCTAGGTAAGACATCTCTCCAGGGGACCCAACACATAAGTATGAGTTGACAAAATAGTGCCAAAATAGAAATGCTGAAAGTCCAACTACTTCTTTTTACAGAAAAGGATACTGAGGCTCAAAGAGGGTAATTGATTTGGCCAAGATCACAGAATGAGTTGATAGACTAGAATGCAAATGTTCTGACTTCCTCCTTTTTCTAGTGCATCCAAGTTTTTCAATTCTTAGATATTTTTTGAAGTCATTTCAAACCTACATATTCTATAAATATGAGCTTTTTTCTTCTCCAAATCTTCCTGGTCTCTCACAGCACTGGAAGACAGAAGAAATAACAATATTTCAACAAGTGTCCAGAGTTGAACAGAACATAAATTCATTACAAAAGCTGGTCCCAAGCTCTCCAAAGTCCCTTGGTCATGCTAAACCTCATTCAGCCAGAACCAAAAATCTTTCTGTCCTTTACATCCAATTTTGTTTGTTACTCTAAAAACTCCCAGTAGAGAAGTATTTTTGATGAGCATGAAAATCCTGATGTCCCTGTCAAATAGCAGCATCTCTCAAAGAGAGTCAGAGCTCTTTTGGCCTCCAAACTTTCTACCTCTGCCATTAACCAAACAGCAGGCCCTTGGAAAGCTAGTTCTAAATGGAAACAGATTGGTGATCTACAGCAAGGGTTGGTAACCTTCCAGAAGTGGAGTCCTAAGATGATGACCTTATTTTTAAGGTTTAGGCACAGGATGAAAGAAGGATTTAAATAAATAAAAAGCATGTGTAAAGAAATGAGATTACCTCTTCCCTCATGTGTATATATACATACATACATATACATTTATAAGATATCTACATATTCATGTATTAATTATATGAATATCAGAGGAATTCCATCAATTTGAGGTTAACTTGGATCACCAAACTTCTTTTTAAAAATATAAATACCCAACCCACCAAGGATTCACACTTCAGTAAAAATTACTTTGATTAAATTTCTTTCCTACCTGTTTGATAGTTGAGAACTTGTCAGCTGCAGGATGAGTAAATTTTACTCTGTAGTAAATCCCTGCAAACAATAGGAACTTTGAAGGGAGATATCACTTAAAAGGAATGGTGATCAATTAAACATACACATCACTTATAAAATGCTTTTTGACTGGTAGTTGATTGATTGTGAGTTCAGTCCTGTGTCTTGTTCTACAGTAGATATAAAAATAAAACACTGCCCCTCCCTTGGAAAGGCTTACAGTTTTATTAGAGAGGTAAATCAAACATGGTCAAACAGTTAAATGGTTAAAATGCTAAAAGAGGTCACTCAGGTTGGGGAGTTAAATAACTGCCCAATTCTGCCAGGTGTTCTAGGAGCTCTTGGACATTAACTTCCCTCCTCTGGTCATCAGTTTCCTTCTCTTCAAAATGAGAAAACAGGACTCAATAGTCTCTAATGCCTTTCCAACGCTAGTTAGTGACTCCGTTATTCTGGAACTTACATTCTAGACTCTGAATCTCTGGAATTAAATGAACCAAACTGGTGCTTGGTGGCTTCTCGTACAATTTCTTATTCTGGTCCATGTCTCTTCCCACGATTTCCCCTGAGAACATTAGAATTTGGTTGTGTCTGGATCACTACAGAAAAGGATCCTCAGCTCCTATATAAAGATTCAAGCTAGCAAAGCACTGAATATAGCACAAGCTTTATTTAATTCAAGAACACCACCACCACAAAAATATTCACAGATATTGAAGAACATGTTCCTCTTGTGCTATTCTGCCTTCCCCAGCATTCTCTACAGGTTGATTCAGACTCAGTCTTACTCTAGGATTCTGTCCCGTTTCCCACAAAGCTCTCCCTCCCTTTTCCTCTGAGAATTGTAGATAGTGTGTCCAGAAGTAGTCCTTTATCGCTACTTGCAGTTTCGCTGGTATTGAAGCTTCCCACACCTCCCCTAAGGGAACAGCACCTGTGATTATTGGAGTCAAGCAACTCCTTTTCTCTGATGAGTTCCAGCTTTGCAGGGGCTGATATAGACTGTGAAGGAAAAATACCTAGGTGTGTGAGGCAGTAGGGGCCACAAAAACAATCAGAAACTATCAAGGTAAGAAAAAGCAAAAAAAGGGATTTATTATAATCTCATGAGAAAGGGAAAATCCTAACAGATAAGGTGTCATTAGAGGAATGCAAAGCACTGACTGCAAACACAGGATTATATAGACCCTAACCAGAAGCCCCCCACTCCTGCCCTTTAACTTTTTCTTCTATTGGTTAGAGAGTTCTAATTTACCCAGAGACTAAATATTGATCCCAGAACATTCTTTACCATATTAGGTACTTAAATGCTAATGAAAAGGAGGGGGGAGAGACAGGAGGGAAATGTTTGTTTATCTAAGATAATGGAACACCTGCAGCTTTTAGCTATAGCTGAACTTATTATTACAAAGTCTCAAGTCACAATTAGGGCATAGATCAAAGCCACATCTTTCTGAGAGGTCTTCTTTCAGTTTATGCCATACAATCCTTCCTCTTTATTTATTAACCCCATTCTTGATACATTTTCTCAACCACCTTGTTCTCAGTTTCCAATCCCTCTGAGTCTGATTTATCGTTTTTGTCTGCGTGGGGGTCCATCCTCATGGAACCAAAGAACCTGTTTTCAATTTGATTCCTTAGTCCCACTATCTAAAGGTCCAAGTCTAATTGGGCCTCCTTTTCTAGGTTATTCAGTCTTTTCTCTGTGGAAATCTTGTTTGTATCCCTGAGATTAAATTTTTCCAATAAAACCTATTTGTGGGTCATCCCATGGGTGCTCCCTTGTTTGGGTCAGCCTACCACAACATTCTGCCTTGTGGTGTCTTTTTCTTTCTTCCATGCTACATGATATCTCTCCTAAATCCACTATGCTTTTCAACCCCAGTTCTCCTTATAGCTAACTCTCTTTTAGGATGCTAAGTTCCTTTCAGAATTTAGACTGCCAGCTAAGGACATGCCCCAACCTCATAGAGTACTCCCTTTCTCCTGTGAAATTGTAAGTTCCATTAAGGAACATGTCTTTCATGTCTCTCCCAATTCTATTTCATATTCACATTTACCTTCATTTTGTCTGTAACTTATTCCCCCCAAATAAATCCATAGAGAATGTCCATTGTGAATTCTTCACAGGACTGAACCCCAACTTTTGGTGTCTGCCATCATTTGGTGACAAAACCCACACCATAGATCACATCAGTGAGGACCAAGTCTGGAATTGGACATGGGCCAATTTTCTGACGTCTTTAGCAATTTCCTTCACTACCTGTCCATTATCATCAATTTTTTGTACAGCAAAAATTTAACTTCCCACAAACTCTACCTTCTTATGCCAACAAGTAGTCTAATAGTAATCTATGCTAGAGTACTGCTTCCCTAGTCTGATCGGCCTCATTTGCTAACAAATCCAATGCTTTTGTCATCTTGTGATTATTTCAACCATGGCCTGTATGCTAATGAGCCTATTCAGCATACAAATTGGGGTCCTGAACCCCCAACTCCCATCTAGGGCCATCTATTACCTCGATCATTTGTATCCCTAATAATTGGAGTAGATAACTTTTTCATAAATAAAGATGCCTGTCAGGAAAGTCAGCAGCAACAAAAATGCTAAAAGAAAAGACAGATATATACATGTAGCAAAATAGATGACTAGATCATTTATTTATTTAGGATATAATGATCACATATTTTCAGACATGAAACTGTAAGATCTTGCATTCTACTGAACATTTGCCCTGATTATAGAAATTTGCAGGAAAAAAAATTTTTTTGAGGAAAAAGCAGGGACATAATTATAATCAAAAACTGGTCCTTCAGGCTTCAGCCTGAGAGCACATACATAAAACATCCTTAGCTATTTGTATGCAATAACAATTCCATCTTATAGCCAGACTCAGGAATATTCAGGTGGGTTCTTATTCAAAGGAACACTAATGAGAAACTGAGTCAGAAGGATCCCACCTTAAGTTGTCCTCTCAACTCTTGCCCAGATACTATCCTCTACCTGTAACAATTTAGAATCACATTCCTCTGAGTAGCTTGTGGCGTATTCAACAGGGCTAACAAAATGTTAACGTACATCTCATACATTTTTTACAAATTACCTAATATGCAATTTAGAAAGCAACATGGTCTAATTAGGAGATACAAACATGTGACCTTCTTAGGTAAGTTATCAGAGAATTAAAAATTTTTAACTTCAAATCAAATACAGATTTAAATTTCTAGTAATAATACTTCAATAATAAAGCACATATATTTCTAAAATCTTATACTAGAATAAACAAGTTCACAATTTTAGCAACTACTAGTTAATAGTAATTATCTCATACAATTTCAGAATCAGAATTTCAGTTTAAATACACATAGCCCCAAAATTTAAGGTGGCAGAAAACTGCCCTTTCAAGTCTATCCACAGGGCTTGAAGAAATTGTGGATTTTTAGGAAAGGATTGGAGAAATTTGGACCCGGGGGTCTGGCTGAAGGTCTGTGGCCCAGTGACTAGCCCACCCTTTATGGCAGAAATGCCAGGGGAGCATGTTAAAAATGTTGGAGCACCAGTGCAAATCCCAGAAGAATCCAGGACAGCTAGGGACACCAGCCTAGTCAGTACAGATTCCAGAAATCTGAGAAGCTTGGAAAATCCCAGAGAGAGTGTTTTTTTTTTTTCTTTTGCAGTTTATTTTTCAGTAGCCTCAGGGTTCAGGCCCTCAGAAGGCTTTTAGACATGTAAAATAGACCTTCTTAATAGACTACAATAGACTAACTCAAGTCAGCTGATAGAGAACAAGTCAAGCAATTCAATTAGTCTCAAAAACTTCAGAATTCTGATAAAATGTTTTTGTAGTTCTATGATTTAATTATATCTGCAGACTCAGATTGCCCAGTCCTAGGTCCACAGAAATATTTCAGTTTTTTTTTCTTTTTGGTATGGCAGTTAAAAACTTTTCCCATCTCAAAACTAGTCTTTCCTCTGTTTAGCTAAAAGCTATTTGCATAAGTCCAATTATATATAGAAGAAGCATTTTTAAATCCCAAATAGCCAGATCTTTTCCTTTGTAATTTGACTGATTGAAAGAAACACAGAAGACAAAACACTAACTCATACAGACACACTAACTCACACAGACACATAAACTCAAACTACTTTTCTAAATCAATCAAACTTCCATTCTCTATCTCACCTACGGGTGGCTGACCAGATATTGAAGGCTCCTTTAAATTTATACTCAGTCCTCAGGAGATGGACAATTCATCCATGTGATAGGGCACCTGCTCAAACAAAACAACAGTATTTAATCCCTACACATTTTGGTGCTTCATCCCAATTCTTCTTAAAGGGCTTCCTAGGACACTTAAAGCCAGCTAGATTATTCCTTTCCAAGATTCACATTTTCTTGTCCTCTTTAATGGATGGGTCACCAGATCTTATCAAAGTAAAATAGGAGAATCCTTATGAACAAAAAACCGCTTAGAATTTTCCCAATGCCAAGGAGAAATAGGAACCTTCTACAGACTTTAACCACCTATATTCTCCCAGTCCCAATCCCAATCATCCAGGGGACTCACTCTTTCTTGATAGAGGAAAAGTATGGAGGACTCACCCGATCTTATCAAAGGATCTTATCAAAGGAAATGGGCTTTTCTGAAGGTTCAGTTATCTCATCCTCTTTTTAGTCTCTCCCCCTTCCCACACACACACACACACACACACACACACACACACACACTAGTTTCTCACCCATTTAGGCTGTGTACAACTTACCTAATTGATTTCAAATTTTTTCTCCTAGCTTATCTCCTGGGTCGAATTAATTCTCTATCTTTGTTAGCTATTTCCATTTTTGCTTTCTCTGAGCATCTCTCTTTGGGAACTTATCTGATCAGAGGGGGAGTTCCCCAGCAGAGTCCAACGTCCACCAGAGGGTGCCTTTCCAAAGATTCAGTATGGGAGAGACTCCTCACAAACAGGCAATATCCCAGAATGAGCCCCCAAACTCTGTGAGACAATAGCAACCACAAAAACAATCAGAGACTCTCAAGGTAAGACAAACAAAAACTACTTATTACAATCTCATGAGCAAGGGCAACTCCTAACAGACAAGGTGTCAGTAGAGGAATGCAAAGCACAGACTGCAAACACAGGATTATATAGACCCTAACCAGAAGCCCCCACCCTGTCTTCTGATCTTTTCTCTCATTGACTGGAGGGTTCTAATTTACCCAGAGACTAAATATCACCCCAGAACACACTTTACCTATTAGAAACTTAAATGCTAATGAAAAGGAGGTATAGAGACAGGAAAGAAATATTTATTTATCTAAGATAATGGAACACCTGTGGCTTTTACCGAAAGCTCAACTTGTTATTGCAAAGTCTCAAGTCACAATGAGGGCATAGGTTGAAGTCACATCCTTATGAGAGGTCTTCACTCTGTTTATCCCTTAGATGGGCTCCCTAAGGGTCAAGCCCATCTGTCTGCGCCTGCACAATCCCCATAGCTCAGTACCAGTGAAGGACAAGGCACAGATTTGCTTCCCCACATATGGCTCTATCTTTTGCAATTCCTTGGCTTCAGATTTTTCTTGGCTCAGATGCTCCTTTTCTGAGTCTAAATGCCTCTTGTTTGGTTCAAAAGCTTGGCATGGTCTGGGGGCTCCTCCATTGGGTCCAGGAGGCTTATTCTAGGAATAGTGCCATCAGTCTGCCCCTGCCACTCCACTGTTGCCAGCTTGTGTTCCTTCAGCAAGAGTCTGGCATAAAAAGTCCTGCTACCCCCACTCTTCGTGGCCTTCTGTGGGATCTCTGGAGGGGCCTTGCAGACATGCAGGGTTCCTGGGGAACCAAGGGAATCAAGTTCTAGTCTCTTTATTCATAGTCGTTCTCCTCTCTCCAACTCTGATCCTCTCTACCCATCTAAATACCCCACTCCATCCCATCTCCCAGTCCTCTTTTTAAAGATTAAGTCCAAGGTTGTGTAACTTAGTCATGACTTTAGACAATCAGTTCATTCTTGCTGCAACTCATTCTTTGTAAGCTTCATCACCAAT
Source organism: Sarcophilus harrisii (assembly GCF_902635505.1). Lineage (NCBI taxonomy): Eukaryota > Metazoa > Chordata > Mammalia > Dasyuromorphia > Dasyuridae > Sarcophilus > Sarcophilus harrisii. The sequence continues at coordinate 477,804,295 of NC_045427.1, read as the reverse complement.
AAACTTCATGTGATGATAAGGCCAAACAAGTACCTAGGGCTCTGCTCTAAGAAGAAAAGAGAGAAGAAGGGCTTCGGAGGAAGGCAATCAGAATATTGGGCAATGGATACAAGCTGGGTAAAGAGAGGAGTGAGGAGGCAATCCCAAGGGCATAACAATCAGAGTCCCAGAGGAAGGAGTGAGCTTGGTATATTCAGAGGGTGCCTTCCAAGGCTGAGCTATCTGTGACTTTAAATAAGTGACTAAAGTTTTTTAAATTATATAGATATAAACATGTATTTATTTTCAATGTAAATTTTATTTTTCCAAGTACATTCAAAGATAACTTTCAATATTCCTTTTTGTAAAACTTTGTGTTCCAAATTTCTCTCTCTCCTTCCCTTCCCTTCCTTCTCCCCAAGACAGCAAGCAATCTGATATGTTATATTATATGCAATTATTTTAAACATATTTCCCTGTTTATCATGTTGTACAGACAAAAAGGGGAAAAGTTACAAGAAAGAAAAAGCAAGTAAACAAAAAGTGAAAGTTGTATGTTTTGATCCATATTCAGTCTCCATAATTCTCTCTTTGGATGTGATTGGCATTTTCCATCTCCAGGTCTATTGGAATTACTTGAATCATCACATTGGTGAGAAAAGCCAAGTCCATCACAGTTGATCATGTGACTTTAAATTTGAATGGTGTAATTGGTCTGCACTTGCCACATGGTTCTGAGCAAATTCATGATTGTGGCCTTTCCCATGTACCTGTGAAAAAAAAATCGGCTGAGAAGTGAAAAACCTGTGTGAGGGGATTCTGAACTCTGCACAGTGTGATATCCCTAAAGGAATACCAGAATGCCAGTCTTCCCTACATCCTCCAAACCCTCAGGCTCTTATTCTCATGCTGGTTAGTCCTTTCTTTTCTCATGAGGAAAGCACTTTGTAAACTGTTGAGTATTAGAGAAATATAAGCTGTTTTTATTGTTAAAAAATTTGGTTGTTAATAGATTGTTAATAATATTTGATAGTTATCAGAGATGCCTGTTAAAACTATTTTCATATAAATACAGTTTTAGAATCTTTATGCTGGAAGGGTGACTAGATAGTGTGATATATAGAGCCCCTGCCCCAGAAGCAGGAGTTGACTTCAAATCTAACCTCAGACACTCACTAGATGTGTAACTCTGGGCAAGTCACTTAACCCTGATTGCCTTTGTGGCTCCTTCCCCCCAAAGAAGTCATTAAATCTAACTTCATAACCAGTAGAGGAATCCATGACCAGTGAACATCCAAGCCTACTCACAAAAATAAAATCTCATCTTAACTGATACCTTTTATTCTTTTATCATTTTCATTTCCTAATATGTTCTTCTCCCCCACTCTAAACCTGCCCCACCAGCAAGCCATCCCTTATGTGAGTCTTCTCTCTACATATCTATTTTCATCTCATTCTCTACATCTGAATTATATCCTAACTATTCTCCACCAGCTGTATATTTCCCAAAGATGAGATCAGTTTTGTACAAGTTGCCTTCAAAGGAAGCTTCTTGCTAGCTTATGCTCTAATATACATGCTAAGAAAACCAAACTTGTTTGGGAAGACTTTAGCTCTGGAATCAAGGCACCTGGTTCAAATCCAAGCTCAATTGCTTCCTGCCTTTGTATTCTTGAATAAGTCATTAAACTTGTCTGACTTCAGTTTCTTCCTCTGTAAAATGAAAGAGTTGGACCAGAAGACTTTTGAAGTCCCTTCCAATCTGGATCTGTGATCCTATGATCTCTCCTTATGATTTCATTAGGTTTCCCCTCCCTGTTTTTATTTTCTAATTAGATATTATGCATTGGTTATAGACATTTTGGGAAATCTTGCTTTTCTGATTTGTATGCTTGCCATGGTACGTGAAGAAAAAAAGATTTTAATGCATTATTTCAAGTCAATCTTTTTTTTTATTGTCTATACACAGTATATTGTCTTTTATTATTATTATTATTATAGTGACTTTTTATTGACAGAATCCATGCCAGGGTAATTTTTTTTACAACATTATCCCTTGCACTCACTTCTGTTCCGATTTTCCCCTCCCACCCTCCACCCTCCCTAGATGGCAAACAGTCCTATATATTTGAATATGTCCTAGTATATCCTAGATACAATGTTGTGTGCAGATCCAAACAGTTTTCTTGTTGCACGGAGAATTCAATTCAGAAGGTAGAAATAACCGGGAAGAAAAACAAAAATGCAAACAGTTTACATTTCATTTCCAGTGTTTTTCTTTGGGTGTAGCTTTCTGTCCATCATTGATCAATTGAAACTGAATTGAATCTCTTTGTCAAAAATCCACTTCCATAAGATTACATCTTCATACAATGTGTTATTGATGTATATAATGATCTCTTGGTTCTGCTCATTTCACTTAGCATCAGTTCATGTAATTCTCTCTAAGCTTCTCTGTATTCATCTTGCTGGTCATTTCTTACAGAACAATAATATTCCCATAACATTATATACCACAATTTACCCAACCATTCTCCAATTGATGGGCATCTACTCAGTTTCCAGCTTCTAGCCACTACAAACAGGGCTGCCACAAACATTTTGGCACATACTGGTCCCTTTCCCTCCTTTAGTATCTCCTTTAGTATAAGCCCTGTAGAAACACTGCTGGATCAAAGGGTATGCACAGTTTGATAACTTTTTGGGCATAATTCCAGATTGCTCTCCAGAATGGTTGGATTAGTTCACAGCTCCACCAACAATGTATCAGTGTCCCAGTTTTCCCACATCCCCTCCAACACTCATCATTATTTTTCCTGTCATCTAGCAATCGACAGGTGTGTAGTGGTATCTCAGAGTTGTCTTAATTTGCATTTCTCTGATTAATAATGATTTGGAACACTCTTTCATATGAGTGGTAATTATTTCAATTTCATCATCTGAAAATTGTCTGTTCATATCCTTTGACCATTTGTCAATTGGAGAATGGCGGTTTCTTATAAATTAAGGTCAGCTCTCCATATATTTTGAAATAGGGCCTTTATCAGAACCTTTAACTGTGAAGATGTTTTCCCAGTTTGTTTGCTTCCCTTCTAATCTTGTTTACATTAGTTTTTGTTTGTACAGAAGCTTTTTAATTTGATGTAATCAAAATTTCTATTTTTGATCAATAATGGTCTCTAGTTCGTCTTTACTCAAATTTCTTCCTCTTCCACAAGTCTGAGAGATAAACTATCCTATGTTCCTCCAATTTGTTTATAATCTCGTTCTTTATGTCTAAATCATGGACCCATTTTGATCTTATCTTGGTATTTTGTTAGGTGTGGGTCCATGCCTAATTTCTGCCATACTAATTTCCAGTTATCCCAGCAGTTTTTGTCAAATAATGAATTCTTATCCCAAAAGTGAGGATCTTTGGGTTTGTCAAACACTAAATTGCTATAGTTGACTATTCTGTCTTGTGAACCTAACCTGTTCCACTGATCAACTAATCTATTTCTTAGCCAATACCAAATGGTTTTGGTGACTGCTGCTATAATATAGTTTTAGATCCAGGTACTAAGCACCGCCACCTTCATTTGATTTTTTCCCATTAATTCTTTTGAGATTCTTGACCTTTTATTATTCCATATGAATTTTGTTGTTATTTTCTAGATCATTAAAATATTTTCTTGGAAGTCTGATTGGTATAGCACTAAATAAATAGATTGGTTTAGGGAATATTGTCATCTTTATTATATTTGTGACCTTCCAGGAGCACTTGATATTTTTCAATTGTTTAAATCTGACTTTATTTGTGGAAAGTTTTTGTAATTTAGCTCATATAATTACAGCTTTCCTTTGGTGATGATTCCCAAATATTTTATGCTAGGCAGTTATTCTGAATGGAATTTCTCTTTGTATCTCTTGCTGTTGGATTTTTGTTGGTGATGTTATAAAAATGCTGGAGGATTTATGGGGTTTATTTTATAACCTGCAACTTTGCTAAGTTATGGATTATTTCTAATAGCTTTTTGTAGATCTCCAGGGTTCTCTAATACACCATCATATCATCTGCAAAGTGATAGTTTGGTTTCCCTCATTGCCTATTCTGATTCCTTTAATCTCTTTCCGACTCTTTTGCGAGGCTAGTGTTTCTAATACAATATTGAATAATAATGGTGACAGTGGGCAACCTTGCTTCCTCCAGATCTTACTGGGAAAGATTCCAGTTTTCCCCATTGCATATGATACTTACTGATGGTTTTAAATTATGCTCCTACTATTTTAAGAAAAGTCCATTTATTCCTATACTCTCAAGTGTTTTATTAGGAATGGATGTTGGATTTTATCAAATCTTTTTCATCTATTGAGGATGATCATATGGTTTTATTTTGCTTATTGATATAGTCAATTATGCTAATAGTTTTCTAATATTTAACAGCCCTGCATTCCTGGTATAAATCCTACTTGATCATAGTGTATTATCCTGTGGATGATTTTCTGTAATCTTTTGCTAATATTTTATTTAAGATTTTAGCATCGATATTCATTAGAGAGATTGGTCTATAATTTTCTTTCTCTGTTTTCAGCCTGCCTGGTTTAGGTATCAGTACCATGTCTGTGTCGTAAAAGGAGTTTGGTAAAACTCCTTCAGTCCTATTTTTCAAATGGTTTATATAGCATTGGGGTTAATTGTTCTTTAAATGTTTGGTAGAATTCCATTAAATCCATCTGGTCCTGGGGATTATTTTTAGGGAGTTGGTTAATAGCTTGTTCTATTTCTTTTCTAAGATGGGACTGTTTAGGATATTTCTTCTTCCTCCTTTAATCTGGGCAAGCTATATTTTTTGAAGGTATTCTTCCATTTCATTTAAGTTGTCAAATTTATTGCCATAAAGTTGGGTAAGTAATTCTAATTATTGCTCTAATTTCCTCTTCATTAGTGGTTCTCCCTTTTTCATTTTTAAGACTAACAATTTGTTTTCCTCTTTCCTTTTTTAATCAGATTTATTAAGGGTTTGTCTATTTTGTTGGTTTTCATAGAACCGACTCTTAGTTTTATTAATTAATTCAATGGTTTTTACTTTCAATTTTATTGATCTCTCCTTTTATTTTAAATTTCAAGTTTAGTGTTTGACTGGGGGTTTAATTTGTTCCTTTTCTAGCATTTTTTTGTTGCAAGCCCAATTCATTGACCTTCTCTTTCTCCACTTTTGCAGGTAAGCCTCTAAAGATATAAATTTCCCTTATTACCGCTTTGGCTGCATCCCACACATTTTGATATGATGTCTCATTATTGTCATTTTCTTGGGTGGAATTATTAATTATGTCTGTGATTTGCTGTTTCACCCAATCATTCTTTAGTATAAGATTATTTAGTTTCCAATTATTTTTTGGTCTACTTTCCCCTTTTTGTTGAGTATAATTTTTATTGCATTGTGGTCTGAAAAGGATGCATTCACTATTTCTGCCTTACTGCATTTGAGTTTGAGGTTTTTATGTCCTAATATATGGTCTATTTTTGTATAGGTTCCATGAACTACTGAAAAGAAAGTGTACTCGTTTTTTGTCTCCATTTCATTTTCTCCAGAGATCTATCATATCTAACTTTTCTAGTATTCTATTTACCTCTTTGACTTCTTTCTTATTTATTTTGTGATTTGATTTATTTAATTCTGGTGCAAGGTTGAGATCTCCACTATTTGTTTGCTATCTATTTCTTCTTGCAGCTCTCTTAATTTCTCTTTAAAATTTAGATGCTACACCATTGGGTAATATGTTTTAAATTGTTTCTTCATTATTTATGCTCCCTTTGCAAGATATAGTGCCCTCTTATCTCTTTTTAATTAGATCAATTTTCTTTTTGCTTGATCTGAGATCAGGATGGCTACCCTACACCACCTGGAAGCTAGTAGATTTTTGCTCCATCCTTATTTATTCTGCTTATCTCCCTGCTTCAGGTGTGTTTCCTTAAACAATATTTGATTCTGCTTTAATCCATTCTGCTAATCCTTCCTCTTTATGGGAGTTTCCCATTCACATTTTGGTTAATACCCATTCTGTATTGCATCTTGTTGGCCCCTATTTATGCTTTTCTCCCTTCTTTCCCCTTCCACCCCCAGTATTAACTAGCACCCTTTGCTCTCCAGCCCTCCCTTTTTAGTATCCTCCCTCCCACCTTAGGTTCCTCCCCTATCTTACTCCTTTCCTCTCAGTTTCTGTATTCCTTCTGCTTAGCTTATTCCTTCCTTTCACTTTTCCCTTCTCACTTTTCAATGAGATGGAAGTTTCACCTATATTGAATTGTCTAAAATTTTTTCTCAAAAGTCCAATTCTTATGGCATAAAATACCCACTATATTCATCCCCCTCCATTTCTTTCTCTCAGATATAATATTTTCCTTTCTCTTGTGAGATATAGTACCCATTCTTACCCTTTTTCTATCGATGTCCTTTCCCTCTAATTTTAGAACAAAGGTATACATGTATTTTTTATACATCTTCACAGCAGGAAATATGTTCCCAAGATTTCTTTTTTACCTTTTTAGGTTTTCTTGAGTTCTATATTTGCAGACCAAACTTCTTGTTAAGTTATGTTTTCACAAAAATTGAAATTCACTTTCTTGAATGACCATCTTAGTCCTGAAAGATTGCTCATTCTGGCTGTAAGTTATTTTTGTTGCATACAGAGTTCCTTGCCTTTTTGGAATTATATTGGCCCTTCGATCTTTTAATGTGGATGCTCTAAGATCTTGGTGATCCTTATTAGTGCTCCTTTATATTTCAATTGGGTTTTCCTTGCTTGGAATTTTTCCTTTGTTTGAGGTTCTGGCATTTGGCCACTATTTTCTTTGTTTGATTTTAGGATCCCTTTCAGTGGGTGATCGTGAATCCTTTCAATGTCTATTTTACCCTCTGTTTCTATTGACTTCTGGGCGTTCTCTGATAATTTCCTGGAAAATTTCAGGTCTTTTTTCATCGTATTTTCTGGGAGTCAATGATTCTAAGATTGTCTCTCCTAGACCTTTTTCCAGGTCTGTTGTTTTCCAGAAGGAATTTCAATTTTCTCCATTGTTTGGTTTTTGGTCTTGCTTGACTGATTCTTCTTGTCTCTGGGAGTCCATTCAATTCCATTTGTTCTTTCTTATTTTCAATGTGGTTTTCTTCACTCCACTTTTTTATATCTTTTTCTAATTGTTAATTTTCTTGGAATGTTTTTCCTTTGCTTTATTCTTTATGAGCTATTTCTGTTTCCAGTTCCTAATCCTATTTTCAAAGATTTGTCCTTTATCCACTCTGTCTTTAAATGGTGGAATAACCTCCACTCTCTCTTGCCAAGCCTCCCTCTCCTTTTCCCATTTTCTTCCTAGCTCCCTTGTGAGAGCCTTTTAATTTCTTCTATGAGATTCTCTGTCTGAAGAACAGATGATCTCCTCTCATAGGGATTCACCTGAAGATAATCTGTTTTAGTCTCCTCAGGGTTTAGAGTCTGCTCTCTGTCCTTATAAAAGCCTGTCAATCGTTAAAGTCCTTTTTAACTTTTGCTCATTTTCAGAAGAATCAGAGACAAACTAGCAAAGAAAAAAAAAACCAAATGGAATCTTGCTTTTGGGGAGGCTGGTGGCCGTTACCAGGCTTTCTACAGACTGAGGCCAGCAAGGCACTAGCAGGACTGTGCTGCGCCTGGGCTCTGAGACTCTGAGGCGTGCTGAGATGCTGTGGGAGGGTGGCGTCTCAAGGAACTCCAGCTGTTTGGTGGTGCTCACCCCTTCCCCCTTGGTGTTTTACTTCTCTGCTGGGCTGCTACTTGCTTCAGGCCAAGTTCCAATCCTGTGTAAGCTCTCCCAGAGCGCTGAGGATCACACCCCAACCCCCTCTGGTCTGCTTGCTGTGAGCTGCCTGCCGAGGCTCTCCTGCTGCTCCCTCAGCCTGTCCTGATCTAAAACCCGTCCCGTCTTCAACGAAACAGACCTTTCCTGACAATCTAAGGATGTCTTCTCTTGGTAACTGTTTGTGGGTTTTCAGTCAGGCATTAATTCAGAGGCTTGTAATGAGATGGATTCTGAGAGAAAATGCAGAGCTTACACAGCTGTGTGCCTCCTCGCCACCATCTTGGCCAGAAGTCCAAGTCAATCTTTATAGTGAACTAAATCTACTTGTATCTCTCTCTCCCTCCCTCGCTTCCTCCCTTATTCTCTCCCTCACTCCCTTGTTCCTTCCCTCATTCCCTCCCTTGCTCCCACTCTCTCCCTCCCTCCTTCCATCCCTCTCTCTTCTCTCTCTCCTTCCCTTTGTTTTTCTCCCTCCCTCCCTCTCTCTCCCTCCCTTTCTCCATCTCTCCCTGGCTCCCTCTCTTTGGCTCTCCTTGTACCTCTTCCTTCCCCCTCTCCCTCTCCCCCCTCCTCTTTGTCCCTCCTCATCTCTCCCTCCCTCTTTCCCTTGCTTTCTCTCTTGCTCTCTCCCTTGCTCCCTCCCTGGCTCCCTCCTCTTTTCTTCTCTCCCCAGTGTGCTTCCACCTGCTCCCCCGCATGCTTCGCTTCTTCCCACGCTCACTGCTTCTCCATTTTCCCTGGTTTCCCTTCAGCTCCTTTGCTTCCCTTAGCACTCCTCTCCTCCCTACTCTCTTCCCTGCTCCCTCCCTCCTTCTCTCCCTCTCTCCATCCCTCCCTCCTTCCCTCACTCCCTCCCTCATTCACTCGTTCGCTCCCCTCTCTTTCCTCTCCCCCTCCCTTCCTCCCTCATTCTCTTTCCAAACTTCTCTCTCCTCATTCTTCCTTCTCTCTCCATCGGCTCTCCTTTCCCTCCTTTGTCCCTCCCCCTTCCTTTCTCTCCCAGTCAGTTTCCCTCCTCTTCCCTCCCCGGTTCCATGCTCCCTGCCCTTCCCTCCGCTCCCCTGCATGCTCCCTTCCCTGCTCCCTCCCTCCTTCTCTCCCTCTCTCCCTCTCCATCTCTCTCTCCCTCCCTCCTTTGCTCCCTCCCTCGCTCCCTCACTGCTTCCCTCACTCCCTCCCTCGTTCCCTCACTCACTCCCTCTCTCATTCTCTTCCTCACTCGCTCTCTCCCGTTCTTTCTCTTACTCTCTCCATTGCTCTCTCCCTTGCTCCCTCCTTTGCTCCCTTCCTCTTTCTCTTCCTTCCTGGCTCCCTCCCTCTCTCCTTCTCTCCCTCTCTCCAGTTCTTCCATATTGCTGGCAACAAGCTTCAAATGTGATTATTGAAATTTTGTTGTTTATCTAAATATTGTCTCATGTTGTTTTAGTTGTGTTCTCTCTGGTGCCCCTTGCAATTTTAAACATGTTCTGTCTCAAGATTTTCTTGGAAGGTAATTATGTTCTCAGATTATAAGTATCTATTGGCAATAGGAGTAGAAGGAGAATGGGAACTCTGTCATTTTTTAAAAATAGGATGTATATTTAGCATTACTAAAATCTCCAAATTCTAGAATCTTATTATAGAGTCATAGAATCTGAGAATTAGATGGAGCCTCTGAAATTATCATATGCTTGCCAGCAACTACACAGGAAGCTCTCCTATCAGATACCCAAGTTGTCATCCAGCCTTTGCTTGGTATACTCCAGGAGGGAGCCCATTTTGCTCTTTTACATCATTTTCCCTTACATCAAGCATACATTCTCATACTCCTAGTTCTGCTCTCTAGGGCCGAATAGAGCAAATTAAATCTTTTTTTAAAAACTTAGTCCCTTTTCAAATACTTGAAGAGGAATATAATGTCTCTCCTAGATATATCTTCTCTAGGCTAATAATTCACAACTTTTTCAAAACAGCCCTTATGTGACATAATCTCAAGACCCTTTACAATCTTGATTCCTCTCATTTACATGATCTCCAGTTTGTTAATATCTTTTCTAAAATATAGTACTCAGAACTGAATAAGATGCTCTAGATGTGGTCTGACCACAGCAAGAGACAGTGGGACAATTATGTTTGTAGTTCTAGATTTCTCAAAGCAGCCTTTCTGGGAGACAGATTAGATACAGATAGAAACAAATCGACAAAAAAGAGGCAGAAACTGACAGAGAGACAGAAACACAAAAAGAAAAACAGAGAGAAAGAGGAGAAGAAGAAGAAGAGGAAGAGGAGGAGGAGGAGAGAGGCAGAAACAGAGAAAGAGATAGAGAGGACAGAGACAGAGAGACATACACAGAGACACAGGGAGAAAAAAAGACAGAGAAAGGAGACAGAAACAGACACAAACACAGACATATAGAGACAGACAGAGAGAAAGATATAGAGAAAAAGACAGAGACAAAGAGAGAAAACAGAGTGAGAGAGACAGAAACATGCAGAGAGAAAAACAGAGAAAGAGAAGAGAAGGGAAAAGAAGAGAGGAGAGGAGAGGAGAGGAGAGGAGAGGAGAGGAGAGGAGAGAGAGAGAGAGAGAGAGAGAGAGAGAGAGAGAGAGAGAGAGAGAAGAAAAGAGGAGGGAAAGAGGGAGCGAGATGCCTAGTGCAACATTTTTTTAATGGATTAAGAATATCCCTCATAAATAAGATTAATTTTAGAATTCCAAAATTCATATCTTCATAAGAAGGTGGTTTTAAAATTTTTATTAAATGTAAATCACTGTAAGTGGTGTTTTTCTTCTTTAAAATATAATATGAAGGTTCTTTCTGGGAGCAGGTTTCTTGGGGAGGTTTTCTGGAGGCAGCCTTAGTTTCAGTTAAAAGTAATAATCACCCAAATGCAGCCAGGTGCTAAAAGTTCTGATCTTTTATGTCTCCAATATAGCCCGGTTAGTTTTTCTTAGAAGCCAGCCTATCTTTCTGCTTGGTTCCAAGAGCTTTTGCAGTTGTCCTTTGCCTCTGTTTTCTTCAGCCTCCAGCTAGCACAAAGGTGAAAGTTGGAATGAATCTATCTTACCTCTGAGAGAGGGCTTCTCTCTGAACTGACTTGACCCTACCCTCTCAATCTTTTTAGTTGAACTGACTTGACTGGCTCCCTGAAGCTCTATTTATGCTCCTTCTCCAAGAATGAGATTGTGGGATCCGAGAGTGGGATTATGGGTTTCCTTCCAGAGTGCTCTCTGACCCTAAGAGCTTCAAGGAAGGTGTGAATTCACGAAGTTACAAAGTTAACTTTGTGAATCTCCCATACTTGTGAACTCTGATGAGTAAAGGTGTGAACACAAGCATTGTTTCTCAGTTGCACTTAGTACCTTGTTTCTTCTGGCCCAGAACATCTCCTTGTAGGATCAGATCAATCATACTGAACCATGCTAAATTAGATAATTATTGTCTCTATCAACTCTAATGACTTAACAATTTGTAAAGATTCCAACAACTGTAGATAGTTATATTCAGTCAATTAATTAGTCAGTTAATAAACATTTATTAAGTGATTATTGTGTGCACTTTGTTAAATGCTGGAGATAAAGAAATGTGAAAAACAGTTTCTGTTCTCTAGGAGCTTAAAGTCTAATGGGGGATACAACATAAAAGTAATCATATACAAATAAGTTTAGAACCTGATCTGTGGGAAGAGCATTAGCTTTGTAAGCAGAGGATAGGTATTTAAATTCTATTTTTGTCACTTGCTACTTATGTGTAATAATAAACAAGTCATATCCCCTCTCTAGTCTAGGAATTTTGGCACATGTTCACCTCTAATGCGTATATTTGCTTATTTATAAATAATCTACATTTAGTTCTGTACTAAAAATTAATTGTTTTATAAAACTTATGCAAAAATAGAGGGGGCAGATAGGTAGAACAGTGATTAGAATGCTGACCCTGGAGTCAAGAGGAAGTGAGTTCAAATGTAACCTCAGAAGCTTAATAGCTGTATGATCCTTAGCAAATCACTTAACCTCTCTTTACCTCCATTTTTTTCAATTATAAGATGGGGACCCTAGAGAAGGAAATATCAAATCATACCAGCGTCTTTGCCAAGAAAACCCTATAGAAAATGGGGTCATGAAGAGTTGGACATGACTAAATGACTTAGCAACAACAACAAAAATGCAAATATAGAAATTAAAAAGGATGAGAGAATGAAGGAATAATATTTGATCTTACAGAGTTAATAGGGAGCCATTGGAGTTTATTGAGTAAAGGAATGACACAGAAAAACCTACACCTTGGGGAAATCACTTTTACAGCTTTGTTGAGCATTGTATTGAAGAAGAGAAAGACCTGAGGCAGGGAGCTAAGTTGGAAAGCTATTAAAAGTTCAAGCAAAAGATAATGAGAGCCTAAACTAGGGTGGTGGCTATTCAACTGTAGAAAAGAGGACATATGTGAGAAATGCTGTGAAGGTAGAAATAGGCTTTGGCAGCTGATTAGAGATGTGGATAACAATGATCGAGCACAATTCCAAAGGACTCATGATGAAACATGCTGTCCACCTTCAGAGAGAAACTTGATGGACTCAGAGTACAGAATGAAGCATATTTTCTTTTCTTTCTTTTAACATTTTATCACATTTCTTTTATTCTAAACTTAAGAAATAAAACAAATATTTCCATAACATAGAATAAGAAAAAGAGGATTGCACATGAAAATGCAAATCTGTTATATGTAACTTGCTATTCCTTTTAAATATATAATAGAGTTATCATGTAACTTTCTTTTCATTCTCTTTTTTTTTCTTCTCTCCCCCTCATCCTAGAGATAGCTACCATCAGGACACAACTCTGTGTGTTTGTGTATGTATAAAATCATTCTGTATATACTTCTATTGATCAATTCTTCATAAGGAGGCAGCTTTCTTAATATATCTTTTGTAGTTTATTTGGGTATTTATAATATTCAAAATGACTTTATTGCTCAAAATTGTTCTTAAAATAATATTGCTGTTATTATATACAATGTTTTCTTGTTTCTGCTCATTTTACTCTTCATTATTTTGCATAAGACTATCCATCTTTTTCTAAGATCATGGAACTCATCATTTCTTTTTTGGGAGGGATTTACAAAGTTTATTAATAGAATTTAAAATTTTTAAATTTTTTAGTCTTTTTTTCTTTCTTTTTTTGCTGGAAACAGGTCTGTCGGTGAAAATTTGCATTTCAAACCATGGATACCAATAAGTACAATGTAAAAATGTTCACATCTGACTTGTTTGTTTCCTATAAGATAATTATAACTCTATAAATAACACATAAAGTGCCTCTGTGGACACATGAATCCACAGTCAGCCTTGGCTTAAGCGATTGGCCTCTTAGCACATATAATATTGAAAGAAACTTACCAGATACACCACCACTAAGCTTAGCACTAAGCCCGCAGACTCCATGTCCCTCTTTCACTCCCCACTCATGACACAAACAGAGCATAATTGATCCCAAATGTGGCCAGAATGGATGGATATGGATCCAGCCCTCCATGCACCACAAGGGAGTTCATCATTTCTTAAAGGACAGTAGTATTTTATCAGGATAATATTCCACAACTTGTTTAGCCATACTCTAATTGACAGGCATCCCTACACTTTCTAGTTCTTTGCTACCACAAAGAAAGATCCTACAAATATTTGAGAACATATAGATTCTTTTCCTTTTTCCCTAATCATCTTTGGAAATAGACTTTGTAGTAAGAAATACTCTAGTCAAAGGGTATATATAAGCAGTTTTGTAACTCTTTGGACATAATTCCAGATGACTCACCAAAATGATTGGCTCAGTTCACAGTTCCACTAACAGTGAATTAGTGTTCCAAATTTTCCACATCCCCTCCAACATTTGTTATTTTCCCCTTCAATCATTTTAGTCAATCTGATAAATATAAAATGATTTTCTAAGGTTGTTTTAATTTGCATTTCTCTAATCAATAATGATTAGCATTTTTTCATATGGCTATAAATTGTTTTGATTTCTTTATTGGAAAACTGCCTATTCATTTGGCTTTGACCGTGTATCAGTTGGGGAATGACTTGTATTCTTACAGATTTGAAAAAAGTTCTTTATATAGGGCATGAGACTTTTATCTGAGAAAACTGTCTATAAATTCGACCTTTCCCCAATTGTCTGCTTTTGTTCAATCTTGATTACATTTGTTTTATTTGCATAAGATCTTTTTAATGTAATATAATTGAAATCATCCATTTTTATACTTCACATTGTTCTCTTTCTCTTGTTTATTCATAAATTGTTCACCTATCCATAAGTCTGTTAGGTAAATGTGTTGTTCATTCTTTCTTTTTTCCCCAATATGGTTAATGTGGGAGATTGTTTTATACAACCATACATATTTGTAATGGATTTTGTTTTACTTGACTTCTTGAAGTACGTGTCAGGGGATGAGGAGAGGGAGAGAATTTGGAACTGAAAATAATTAATAATGAATTTTAAAAATATACAATACAAAAATGAACGAATGAATAAGCATTTATTAGTTGTTTACTGTGAACTAAAACCTATGCTAAGCATTGCAGATACAGATAGAAAACAAGACAGTCTCTTCTCTTGAGGAGCTCACATTCCAAAGGCAGAGACAGCACAGATAAGAAATTTCAGCAAGAAGTCAGACCAAAAAGTCTTCATGGTCCATGTGGTTTTCTTCTGGACCTTTGATAACTGGTGCTTCTGAGAAGGCAGAAGCTGAAGCACCTGAAGAAGATGTGGCCAGGCCATATCTCAGTAATTGAGAATGATTTCTTCTGGTGTCAGATCAGAAGCTGGGTCACTTTGGTTTAGGGTGGGGGCCATTGCTGTTCTGGGTTCCTGGGCTCTCTCCATAAAAACTAAAGTGATTAGGATGGTAGTTGTAGTTTATCTGGCTTGTCACATGTTATCTCTCTTGTCATGTGTTGTCTCCTGTCTTTCCCATTAGGTGCTTCAAAATTTTATTAGGTTGGCTTGTTTGATTCGCTGATAATTAGTTGGCGATTGGAGGAAATGGCTGGCCCCTTCTTCACTGAATGAAAATGAGGAATCTTATATAATGTGAATGTTTGGAAAGGAAGTGAGCATGAGGGAAAAGATTGTTGTTGTTTGTCCTTTGTTCTTGAAGAGGACCATGACATCAGGGAGGTGATGCCATGACATTCAGGTGAATTATATTTAAGTGAGAGAGGACTGTGCAAGGTCACCTGAGTCACTTTCTCACTTACACTGCCATGTAAAGGGCAGGAACTTTGGAGAAATGTACTTAAGGTTCAGTATGATTGATTTAAACAAGGTGTTAACTCAATGGAATTGATAATACAATGGTTATCTAGTTTAGCATGTGAGTTCTCTAGTTCAGTATGATTGATTTAATCTAACAAATAATGGTTCCCTAGTGATATAATGATTGGTTTATATTCAGTATACTGTAATGATATAATTGTAATGGAGTATATAAACTGGGGACAAACTCAGCCAGAGAAAGACTTCATGACAGAGACCATTGTGGGGGCTCTCCTGCTTCATCCACTGAAACCAAGACCCATTCTGGAGGGTCTCCTTCACCTCCTCAGGTGAAGGAGACAGACTGTGAAGGAGATAATAAAGACTTTGTACGTTATCCCTGGCTATTCTCATGGTGATTATTCTGCTGAAAACAAGGCTGGTCCCAAGACCTCCAGAAAGCTAACCAGAACCTTACACTGCCATCTGGGTCCAGTGGCCAGATATAGATCAAGATGACTAGAGATGGCCTTGGATGAAATGAGAGACCTTGGCCATTTTAAACTAGGCCTTCAACAGGTCTCAATTTGACTGGGAACTGCAATGAAGATCACAGCCTATCCAGGCCTGCTTATCTTGACACTCCCTCTGTCCCACTGAAAGTAGAATGGGGAGTCAGGGAGGGGGGACTTGTTCATCAATTGTATAACTGAAGTCCTGAGCCTACTCTCTGAGGGGCATTTGTCACAGCAACCAGGTAATCTGGATGACAGGGCCTCTGTATGCTGGGGTGGAGGAGGAATTTCTCTAAGTACACCTGTATAGCACCTGCTGTGAATGCCTGGCTAGTGTACTTAGGCTGTAACTAGGGGATTGATACCAGAATCAGAAAAGGAGAGATGGATCAGAAAGGGAAAGGTGGGAGCTTTAACAATAGAAAGAGAAAATGGTGTGAAAGAACATTGGGGGATGAAGATAATTGTCATGGTATTGAAAACAAGCCCTATGACTAGCTATTATGGAAGGGTAGGATTTATTTCGACTTTTCACCCATGGTACTCACATGCTCCTTCAGGTTAGTTCACAGCCCCTTAGAGTCGAAGTCTACTCCTTCCAAGAGTCTCAGTCCCCCATTTGAAGACTACTAGAGGACCCCTAAAGTCCTTTCCAGGTCTAAATTTTTGATCCTATGGTCTTATGTGTCCCTCTCTCTCTCTCCTCTCCTCTCTCTTTCTGGAATATGAGTTTCAACCAATCTAATCTCTTTTCTTTCTTCTGCATATAACCTTTGCTAAACCCAATCTAGTCCTGAACTCACTCACCTCTTTCCTACTGTATTAAATGTCCTTCTTTCTCTCTTCCTCTATTCAATTCCTTTCTATGACACGTGTCCCCAACAAGTTATTTATTTTTCAAGGCTCAGCTCAAATTCTATTCCTTCTATGATCACCATAACATACTTTGAGCTCTCCCTCCACAACTCTCACAATACTTTTTACCAATCATTTGACTCTTAAAATAGCCATTACTATACATTTTTATAATGACTCTTAGCTGCTCAAGAATTTTCTTGGGGCCTGTGTCAGTCTTCCCATTTTATGGATGAGAAAGCAGATGATCAGAAAGGTAAGGTATCTTGTGTCTGGTCATATGGCAATGAGGAATAGAGCCAGGATTTCACACTGGTCTTTGTATTCCCATGGCTTTTTTCATTACATCACATTGTCCCCACATGTTACTTAAGGGTGCTAATTATTCTTTGTAATGTTAGTGTTTCTCATGTCTTCTTCACCAGCCTGCTGCTTCACCATCAACAACATACTTGAATTAATCATTAACTATAGATGTGATGAGCTCATCTCAGCTAGGTGCTAGGGACATAAAACCGTAAGAAATAGATGAGCAATGATGCATTCTATAAGGGCTTCAATGCCTTTCCCAACACCTTCCTCATTGCTCAAAAGAGAATGCCCAAACAGCTAATCAATGAAACCTATAACGATACCATGGAGAGAATATTCTTTCACATTTCATTGTCAACATCTATTTGTTTCAGTGTTTTGTTTTCTGTGGTTCCAAAAAGAGTATAATTTGCTGAATGTATTTTAGAACCAGGACTTGGACAGCTAAAAGTAATTGGCTGAGGCAAGGGCTTGGGCTCAAAAGGGACCGAGTAGACTAGAAGCTAGCATTGGTACTCCAATAGAAGAGAAGGAGGAGGAGGAAGAAGAGAAGGAGGGAAAAAGGACAATAAGATTATAATGATAAAGAACAGCAGCAGCAACAGCAGCAACAAAAGCAGGTTTGCAGAGCATTTTACACATATTATCTCACTTGATACTTATGACAACTTTGTTAGGTAAGAACTATTATTATTCCCATTTTTTAAATAAGGAAACTGAAGCTGAGAGAGATGAAGTGATTTGCCTAGAGACATGCAGCTGGTAGATATTTGAGGTAAGAATTGAATTTATGTCTTGAGAACTCTCAGTTCAGCACTAAACTAAGTCTTTTTTTTTTATAAGCAAGGGTATCAGAAGTCAAGTCAGACAGAAAAGCCAGATAACTAGAAGGAAATGACATGGTCTAAAATAATAGGATACTTGATTTAGCGATGTGAGGGAACTCAGAGATCATCTAGTCTAACCCTCTCTTTTTACAGATGAGGAAACTGAGATTAAAGATAGATTAAATGGCATGCCCCCAACTCACACAGGCAGTAAATGTCACAGGCAGGATTTGAACAAAAAACCTCTGAACAATTCATTTCAAAGCTCTTTCCCTCCACAATAGTGCCTTAAGGCAGGTAGTCAGAGAATTTTAAAATTAAAAGAGACCTGGTAAAAACTAATAGGAAAAAGAAGAGGGATGGTTTAGGATTACTGATGTGAATTCTCCATCAGCTTCTAGCTTTTTTTTTTTTTTTTTTTTTTAGGTAATCAAGGTTAAGTGACTTGCCAAGGATCACACAGCTAGTAAGTGTCAGAGGCCGGATTTGAATTTAGGTCAGGGCTAGTGCCCTATCTACTCCACCAGCTAACTGCCCTTACCATCTTTTAGCTTATAGGACTGGGCACTGATGGTAGGAGGGATGGTGGAGCTTTCCCTTTCTTTTTTGGGCCTCAGTTTCCCCATCTATAGAATAAAGTTAAAATATAAAATGAGAGAGATCTTTGAGCATGCTATTAAGTGATCTGTGTTCTAACATTCTACATCCTAGATTCCCTTTCAGCTCTAATATCTAATCTAATCTAATAATTTCAGAATATTTTAGGAGCTGGCTAACTAGTGTGATGGATAGTGCACTGGACCTGGATTTCAGGAAAGCTGAGTTCAAATCCAGTCTAGTTAAATGAGCAGCTGAGCAAGTCATTTGCTCTCTCAGCCTCAGTTGCCTTATCTGTAAAACGGAAATATCAATAACATCCTCCCACTTTTGTGAGAATAAGATGATAGTATAAACTTTGTATGGTGCTTTGCAAAACTTTAAAGCTACATGATTAGATGCCAGTGATAATTATTTCTCTTTTTTTAAAAAATTTTTTTAATAGCCTTTTATTTACAGGATATATGCATGGGTAACTTTACAGCATTATCGCCAAACCTCTTGTTCCAATTTTTCACCTCTTACCCCCCCCCCCCCTCCCCTAGATGGCAGGATGACCAGTAGATGTTAAATATAGATAATTATTTCTCAAGTCCATTTTCAGCTCTGATATATGATGTTCCAAATTTCCATTCAGTTTCGATAATCTATGTTCTGAGGTCCCTTCTATTTTGACATGTTATATTTTAAGTTCCTTTTAGTCTGACATCATGAATCCTAAGTTCTCCTTTGGTCCTAATAGTTTATATTTCAAGGTGCCTTGTAGCTCTGACATTGTCTAATTCTGTGTGAATCTCTCCCCTCCCCTAAAATGGAAGCAGATCCTACCTTTTCGCAGCTGAACTACCATTTCTGGCCTTGACCTTATTTTGGTCTGCAGTTCTAGTGTCTGCCCCTGGTCTCCAGGGAGATTCTGGTCCTCCACTCCTAAGAGAGACATTTTGATAAATGAGATTAACAGTTCTTATCACAGTTAGGACAAACTGCTGAAAATGATGGTTACAAATATACAAGTGTATTCTGCTTGTAGGCTTTTTATCAAAAGGCTAACAGAAGCATCTTGTGCCTAATCATCTATATTGTATTTCTTGGCAAGAGATCCTCTAGATAGAGGGGAAATCACAAATCCTGAGTTCTCTTGTTTTGTTTACTTTTAAGGCTTTAATAGATGAATTTCTGGTAAAAGAGGGTTAAGAAGAGAAAAAAGAAAAATTAATTTGAAATGGTCTCTTGAAAATTATTCCAACACTGTGATTTTAGATTAAATAAGCCATTTCCAATCCAGGCATAAATGCTCCCATCTTGGTTAAATTTTATCTTGTTTTCTATTCCTTCTTCCTCAGGGCAGTAATAGCTGACACAGCTGCGAGCCAGAAATCCTCTCATCTCTTCTATTTAATAATAAATACTTCCCATTTACAAGAAAAGTCCTTTCCTTACAACAACTCAGTGAAATAGATAGTACAACTATGAGAATTCCCATTTTAGAGAAAAAGAAACTGAGGATAATAAAGTTTTAGCATCTTCCTCAACCATACACAGCTAAGTGGTGGCAAATCTGGGACAAGAACTCTAGACCTTCCAACTCTGGATCTAGAGCTTTGTTCATTATTTGTCTAGGCTACCTGTTCGTTGAAGGATGATTGTGAACTCTGTGATGGGAGGTATATTGTATGGGATGGGATGGGACTGGGTAGCCAAGATTACTTTCGATATATCAATGTATGGGGCAGAATCTGAGAGGCTGGATTTTGGGTGATTTTCTCTTCCTTTCTAATTTTTTGAGGAATTATCTTCTTCAGAAAGCTTTTGTACATCTTTTATAATTTGGCCAATTCTAATTTTTGAGGAATCCTTTTTTTCAATGAGGTTTTATACCTCTTTTACTATTTGGCCAATTCTGTTTTTAAACGTGTTACTTTCTTCAGTGTTTTTTGTGCCTCTTTTATAATAGCTTTGTTTTCTTCTATCTTTTCTTATTTGATTAAAAAATATTTATCAGTCTCTTTGTCTCTCTGTCTCTGTCTCTCTGTATCTCTCTTTCAGTCTCTCTGTCTCTGCCTGCCTGCCTGCCTGTCTGTCTGTCTGTCTCTCTCAAGAGTTCTTCTAGGAATTCTTTCTGGACTTGTGTTAAATCTGCATATTTTTTTTGAGACTTTGCTTGTAATGATTTTCATGGCATCATCTTCTGAACTTGTGTTTTGATTTTCCCTCTCACCATTTTTTTTACTTATTTGCTAATTTCCCCAACCTATTTTTTGATTTTGAACTTCAGGGTTTTTAGGAACTACTGTTTTCAGAGTTAGTTCTGGAGGTCTGTAAGTTTTCAGTACTTCCAAGGTGATGCGGTCAGTAATGTGGTCATTGCTCTCCTGGTTTGTGCTTGTTTGTTTGTTTGTTTTTCAATCAAGGAAGAAAGCTTCCTGAAGCTCTCCTTTTTTCCTGGAACCTTAACTCAGAACTGCATATAGACAGTGGAGATACCAAACATCTTGGTCTTGTGCCCAGTATTAATATAGGGATCCCCTGTAATCTCTTTTTAACCATTTGTCCAATCTCTTTACCATCTTTAGACTGAGCTCTCAGAGCTGCTGCTGCTTCTACAACTACCTCCAAGGTTCACAGCTGATGTACCATCACATGTACTCTAGCCCAGTTCCTACACTGGTGTCACAGATCTTTCTTCAATCCTCTTAAATTATCTTGGGTTAGAAAAATGTCTCACCTTTTGTTTGCTGTGGTACCCCAGAATTCAATGAGTCATTATTTTAAAGTTGTATAGAGGATAATGTTGGGAAAGGTAGGCTGGAGCTATATTGGCTCTGCCACTATCTTTCCAATTCCCTTTCCTGCTGGTGAAAGTAAAGTAAACCATCTTTTGACCCAATATTTTTTAAAATAATTTTTTAATTATAGCCTTTTATTTACAAAATATATGTATGGGTAATTTTTCAACATTGACCCTTGCAAAACCTTCTGTTCCAACTATTCCCCTCCTTCCACTCACCCTCTCTCCTAGATGGCAGGTAGTCCCATACATGTTAAATATGTTAAAGTATATATTAACTACAATATATGTACACATATTTATACAGTTATCTTGCTGCACAAGAAAAATTGGATGTAGAAAGGTGAAAATAACCTGAGAAGGAAAACAAAAATGCAAGCAGACAATAACAGAAAGAGTGGAAATGCTATGTTATGGTCCACACTCATTTCTCATAGTTCTTTCACTGGGTGTAGCTTGTTCTCTTCATTACTGAATTATTGGAACTGATTTGGTTCATCTCATTGTTGAAGAGACCCACTTCCATCAGAATTGATGCTCATATAGTATTGTTGTTGAATCGTATAATGATCTCCTGGTCTGCTCATTTCACTCAGCATCAATTCATGTAAGTCTCTCCAAGCCTGTCTGAAATCATCCTCCTGGTCATTTCTTACAGAATAATAATATTCCATAACATTCATATACCAGAATTTACTCAGCCATTCTCCAATTGATGGACATCCATTCAATTTCCAGTTTTTGGCCACTATAAAAAGGGATGCCACAAATATTCTTGCAAATACAGGTCCCTTTCTCTTCTTTAAAATCTCTTTGGGATATAAGCCCACTTTGGGATATAAGTAACACTGCTGGATCAAAGGGTATGCACAGTTTGATAACTTTTTGGGCATAATTCCAATTTGCTCTCCAGAATGGTTGGATTCATTCACAATTCCACCAACAATGTATCAGTGTCCCAGTTTTCCTGCATCCCCTCCAACATTCATCATTATCTTTTCCTGTCATCTTAGCCAATCTGACAGGTGTGTAGTGGTATCTCAGAGCTGTCTTAATTTTCATTTCTCTGATCAATAGTGATTTGGAGCACTTTTTCATATGACTAGAAATAGTTTCAATTTCTTCATCTGAAAATCGTTCATATCCTTTGACCATTTATCAATTGGAGAATGGTTTGATTTCTTATAAATTAGAGTCAATTCTCTATATATTTTGGAAATGAGGCCTTTATCAGAACCTTTAACTGTAAAAATGTTTTCCCAGTTTATTGCTTCCTTTCTAATCTTGTCTGCATTAGTTTTGTTTGTACAAAAACTTTTTAACTTGATATAATCAAAATTTTCTATTTTGTGATCAATAATGATCTCTAGTTCTTCTTTGGTCACAAATTCCTTCCTCTTCCACAGGTCTGAGACGTAAATTATCCTATGTTCTTCTAATTTATTTATAGTGTTATTCTTTATGCCTAGATCATGAACCCATTTTGACCTTATCTTGGTGTATGGTGGTAAGTGTGGGTCAATGCCTAGTTTATGCCATACTAATTTCCTATTTTCCCAGCAGTTTTTGTCAAACAGTGAATTCTTATCCCAAAAGCTGAGGTCTTTGGGTTTGTCAAACACTAGATTGCCATAGTTATTGACTATTTTGTTCTGTGAACCTAACTTATTCCACTGATCAACTAGCCTATTTCTTAGCTAGTACCAAGTGGTTTTGGTAACTGCTGCTTTATAATACAGTTTTAGATCAGATATAGCTAGGCCACCTTCATTTGATTTTTTTTATTAGTTCCCTTGAAATTCTTGATCTTTTGTTCTTCCAGATGAATTTTGCTAATTTTTTCTAGGTCATTAAGATAGTTTCTTGGGAGCCTGATTGGTAGAGCACTAAATAAATAGATTTGACTCAATCTTAACTAAGCCTTTAATTACTAAATGGATGTTTCCTCAGACAAATTGAGACATGGGAAAGACCTTAGTTTAAAAAGTCCAAGATCTCCCACTGAATCCTGGGCTATCATCAGTTGCCTTGACCTATGTCTTGTCATTGGACTCCAATGACTCTGGAGGACAGAATGGGGCTGATGACAATTTAAGCTCTGCTTCACTTAAATTCAATTCACATGCAAGTCAAGCTATCACCCTCCTGATGTCACTGGTCCTCTTTAATAATGAAAGACCTTTCTTCCTATGATGTTCTTCCTATAAGCTTATCTCCCATCCTTCAGTCATTAAGATCAGTGGGATCCTTTGAAATCCTTCTAGATTGGGGAGACAATCTAACATAGGCAAAGATCAAAAGACCCCATGGCTACTTATAGCTCTATGACTCATTATCGTGTCCTTACCTTACTTTTCAGCTCTAATAACTGGATTTTCTCTCACTCCCTTGAGTAAATGCTTCTTACCATGTTCCAGCCTGTCCCTATCTTATGCTCCCATACTTTAGTCTTTTTCTTGGTAATTGCCCATGTCCTTCAGTATTGGGATCCTATCTGCCTGTGTCAACAATACCTTTCTATTCCTCTTTGACTTATATGACTTCTCTAGTTCCAACCTTTTACCTTCATGAACTTTTAAGATCCTCTAGGTTTTTCCAAAAGAGTAGGACTAGCATCTATACAAAGCTTACTCTGATCTAAGGGATGAATTTTGGATATAATTCAATGGGCAGTTTCATATATGCATGATTAGTCTGAGATAGGATCTTTAACTTGTAGTAGAGGTAGAGACAATGACTAGAGAGGCAGAGACCATTAAAGAAAACTAGAGCAGAGGCCCATCATATTCTTTACAGAGTTGATGGTTAAAATCTGAAATAACTGAGGAAACAAAGGTTCAAACTTCCAAGCATGTTGATTTATTAAGCAATGCTTGCTAATTGCATAACAAATTGGGACTAGGTCTTCTCATCTTGATCCTGTGTGGGGATTATAATCATCCAATCTACAATAAAAGACACTGAGGCAGAACTCTGAGCTAATAGCACTTTATTAAAGGGTCCCCTCTAATCAAGTGAATCTTAGATCTTTCTTATATCCTGAGATGCCACCTTCTTCCAGGGCTTTATTTTTATAAATATATCAGATCTGATACCTGATTATTCTAAAGAGGCTATATACAAAGTACAGAATGCCATTGGTTGATACATCTTGCTTCATAGGCCAAAAAATGATGCATCAGCTAAAAATGCTATGTCAGCAAGGAGGAGAGGAGGATACCTCACTTTGGGTGATTCATGGGAGAGCACCAATAAATGGTCGTAAGATGGTTACTTGCTCACATTAGACAAGAGAGAGTGGTCTAGAGGTACAAAAAATAAGTTAGAGGATTTTCCATATAATTGAGTCACCTGGGTCACACTAGATTTGGTCACCAGAACAAGGAAAAACTTAGTTACCTATGATTAAGCAAGTGAATTTATAATCTGTAACTCAGAACTCTGGGGCTTAATATACAGAATTTATATTCACTACTCCTATGGGATTATAGCAAACTGACTAATTCTGATTAGCATAGAGTAGGGGTCCAAATGAATTATATCTTACAACTAGATCCTGAATACAAGAGAAGACAGATTTTTATGAATTAAAATAAACCAATTAATAAGATATAAACTAGGATACAGAATTAGATAATCTGATTTCTAATTGGAGGAAGGATAGCTACAATTACAATTCCCTATAATCAGAAAAAAGATATATCCATTTCCAATCAAAGGAACAAAGAAAAAGTAACTGATTAATCAGTATGGGAGCAATTTTTGAAAAGCACACATGGGTTGTTTGAGATGTATATGACTACTCCTTGCATCAATCTTTGCATCTGACAGTGTTTCTAGTCCCCATAACCCAGATCCTTTTTTAAGGTTTCTAAGCAACATGTAGAGATGGTCAAGCTTCCCAAGCATGCAGGGTTAGGTTCAAATAATGCAATAAAATTTTCTCACAATTCTCATAATCAAATAAAGTTTATTTGCAAGACAGAAATTGCACTAGATTCAAATGGAATAGAAAAGGAACTTAGTTACAAAATCTAGAATTGAGTCACAAGATGGAGTCAATGCGATCCACTCCATTCCTGCAATTTCCATATATGGAAGTGAAAAGTAACACTTTTAGTTAGTATGAGGACATAGAGATCATAATTTAACATGGATCTCTCTTGGAATCCAGGATATTGCAAATTTCATTATTTAATTTCCCTCTAACATTTTGTGAATAAAATAAGGATAGGGATTTAACCAAAGGAGCTCCCAGTTACAAAATGGAAGAAACTGGATCCATTCTTTATATCTATACCCGAGAAGTTCAGAAGGGAGACCTGATTATATGGTCTGGCATCCTGCCAGTCTCATTTCCTCTCATACTAACTTTCTCTGCTCTATCCAGGATGCCGTCCTCCTTGTCTCTTAGACACAAATAATCACTTATTTCCCCACCTATTAAAAATGTATTCAAACTTTTGAATTTTAAATTTTATTCCTCCTTCCCTCCCATTGCCCCACTTGAGATAGTAAGCAATTAAATGTAAATTATACATGTGCAATTATGTAAAACATTTCCATATCATTCATTTTGTACAAAAAATACTTAAATAAGAGGAAAAAAAGAAAGAAAGTGAAGAATAGCATGCTTCAGTATTCAATAAATATCAGTTTTTCCTCTAGAGGGGCTAGAATATTTCATCATTAGTCCTTTGAGATTTTCTAGGATTACTGTATTGCTGAGAATAGCTAAATCATTCAGTTTTCTTCAAAAATTATTGCTATTATTACGGATAACATTCTCCTGGTTCTGTTTACTACACTATGTATCAGTTCATTTAAGTCTTTAATGATTTCAGAAAAATCATCCTGCTTGTCATTTGGCATCCTGCATTGTCAAAATAACATTCCATCACAATCTTACCACAGCT
This sequence comes from Sarcophilus harrisii, assembly GCF_902635505.1. Lineage (NCBI taxonomy): Eukaryota > Metazoa > Chordata > Mammalia > Dasyuromorphia > Dasyuridae > Sarcophilus > Sarcophilus harrisii. The sequence continues at coordinate 477,778,459 of NC_045427.1, read as the reverse complement.
TGTTTAGTCATTCCCCAACTGATAGGCATCTCTTTGATTTCCAATTCATAGTCACCACAAAAAGAGCTATTATAAATATTTTTGTAAAAATGGGTTCTTTTCTCTTTTTTGAATGTGTTTGGAATATGAACTTAGCATTGGTATTGTTTTATCAAAGAGTTTGCACAGTTTTACAATCTTTTGGGTATAGTTCTAAATTGCTCTCCAGAATGGTTGGATCAGTTAACTTTCTACCAAGAGGGCATTAGTATTCCAGTTTTCTCACATAGTTTTCTTACATTCCTTTGAACATCTAACATTTTCCTTTTGTGTGTGTGTGTGGAGGGGTCATATTAGCTTCTCTGATAGGTATGAGGTGCTAGCTCCAACTTGTTTTGATTTGCATTTCTCTAATCAACAGTGATTTAGAGCATTTTTTATATGACTATAGTTAGCTTTGATTTCTTTGTCTAAAAACTGCCTGTTCATATCCTTTTGGCCATTTATCAACTGGGGAATGATTTGTAAATTGACTCAATTCTCTATATAGTTGAGAAATGAGACCTTTATCAGAGATAATTGTGGCAAAAATTTCCCCCAGTTTTCTGCTTTCCTTATAATTTTGATTGCATTGGTTTTGTTTGGGCAAAAAATCTTTAAATTTTATGTAATTAAATGATCTATTTTACTTTTGTAATGCTCTCTATATCTTCTTTGGTATTAAATTTTTCTCTTATTCATAAATTGACAGATAAACTATTCCATTCTCTCTTAATTTGCTTATGGTATTGTTTATGTGTAAATCATGTACCCATTTTGATCTTATCTTGGTATTTGATGTAAGATGTGGATCTAGACTCAGTTTGTGTCATGCTATTTTCCAGTTTTCCTGGCAGTTTTCATCAAATAATGAGGTTTTGTTCCAAAAGCTTGAATCTTTGAGTTTGTCAAATGCTAAATTATTATGATCATTTAATATAATATAATTTGTACCTAATCTATTCCACTGATCCACTACTCTGTTTCTTAGCTAACACCAGATTGTTTTGGTAATTACCACCTTATAACACAGTTTGAGATCTTCTTTAGTATTTTTAAAAATTGATTCCTTTGATATTCTTGAGCTTTTGTTCTTCCAGATTAATTTTGTTATTACTTTATCTAGCTCTACAAAATAATTTTTTGATAGTTTGCTATGACATTAATTTAGATTAATTTAGGTAGAATTCTAATTTTTATTATATTGACTTGGCTTACCCACTAGCAATTAATATTTTCCTAATTGTTTGGTTCTGACTTTATTTGCACAATCATTTGTATTTCTGTACCCTAGCATCTTCTCTCGGCTTTTAACAATAATATCTCATCTCCTACTTTTCTTTGCTGCCCCAAATCTGCTCAACCTTCAAGGCTCACCCTTAGTCCTAGCTCCTACAGAAAGTCTTCCTTGATCTCTCCAATCCACAGTGATCTCTTTCCCTCTGATCTCCATAATCACTTAGACCCAGCATCATGGAATTTACCACTTAAATTTTCTTCTAATTGAATGTTAGTCTTACTAGATGCATCTCTAATTATCTATTTAGGTCTCAAGGGATCATAAACAGATTGAATACTTGATCTGTCCAATCCTATAGTTCAGTTATGTGAATACACTTAGAAACAATACGATTTTTGTGTTCAGCATTTGTGTTTACCTCATGACTAATGAGACCAGAATAGAATATGAAAATGTTAATCTTGTCTCTTCACCTAGATTTGAAAGCTCCCTGAGGGAAGGGACTTTGTCTAATTCTTAGCATTCATCAGCAGAATTTAGCAGCTGGCTGGAAAGATTGCTATTCATCACAGAATTTTAGATCTGGAAAGCACCTTAGAAATTATCTAGGTTTTATCCAGAGAAAGAACTGAGAGATTCTGAATGAAGATCAAAGCATGCTATTTTCATTTTTTGTCTGTTTTTTTTTTTCCTTTTTCAAACTATAATTGTTTTGCAAACTGTTTCTTCTTTCACAACATGACTAATATGAAAATATTTTTTACATGACTGTGACGAGGGGAACGCCAAAACTAACACATACACACACACACACATACTCACACACACACACTCTCTCTCTCTCTCTCTCTCTCTCTCTCTCTCTCTCTCTCTGACTTTGGGGGGAAAGTTTGGGAAACCACTCAGTGATCTCCTGAGATCCGCCCCAGGGAATCAAGATAAAGTGGTTTCATTCTCTGGGTGGGACTAGTTGAGTCCAGGACCACTTTTACTTAGCCTGAGCTGGATATCAAGATTTCTCTCCAACTCTAATGAGTTGGAGATTAGTCCAGGGATACTCATTCAATTTGAAGATTCTCTATTTTGATTACAACTCAAACTGCTCCCAACCCCCACCAAGAGCTACCCATATAACAAGCTTCCTTCAGCTCAATTCCTTACAGAGGACCTAAAAGCAAGAATCATGCCAAGGAACCCCATTCCCACCTAACTCTCTTCCTAAAGAGGGTTATACCATCCTCTCAGTCCCTCAGGCTCCCAGTCTAGGAGTTATCCTATATTCCCCCCTATCTCTCATCTCCTATATCCAATCTGATTCTAAGGCTTCTTGATTTCACCTTTGTAACATCTCTTGAATGTGCCCCATTCTCTCTTCTGATATGTCCATCACTCTGGTGCAGGCTCTCATCACCCCTTCCTTTCCGTTTCTTGGCATAGCTGCAACCCTCTGCCCGCTGAAAAGACATTTTCTTTTCAGTTACTCCCTCTTTATTTCTCTCACTTATTTCCGTAACCAGACCCTATCTACTTCTCTGTCGGGATTTCTCTGCTAGAAACTTTCTCTTTCTCCTCTAGATCTTTACTTCTCTTTTGGGACCCTGCTACTAAGGAAGTCAGCCTGCAAAAGCTGACTTATCAGTTCTAATGATAAACTTCTTTTGCCAGTTTAACTCTTTGGATTTGTAAATTCATTTATGAAGGATCTGCGCTGACCAGAAGGGGGTTCCCACACTCCCTGCCCTGTGCCAAACCTAATCAACTGCATATCTATAACCTCTATCAAGTTACCAACTGAGGGAGGGGAGAGAATAAGGAGGGAAAAGAAATTTTGGAATTCAAAATTTTATTTAAAAATGAATGTTAAAAATGTCTTTACATAAAATTGGAAAAAATAAAATATTAAAAAAAGAAATTATCTGGCTCAACTCCTTAATAAATAGAGGACTCAGGAAAGATGTGCTAAAAAAAAGGTAACTCATGAGCTGAACCTGGAAGAAAACTAAATTTCAAGTAGAATTGGGGGTGGGGATGTAACAATCTAGTAGGGGAAAGCCTAAATTAAAAAATGGAGGCCAATGATGGAGTGACTGTGGGAAATAGCTATCAGGTCACTTTTGGGGGTTTGAGATAATAATCTTGGAAAAGTTCTCCAAGAGTACTTGGAAAAAGTATTCTTTTCCCAAAAGTACTTGGAAAAGTACTAAATCCAGCACTAAATCTGGATTTCGATTATGACAAACCAAAACTGAGGAGAATTTTTTTGGTAGACAATTGGGGTTAAGTGACTTGCTCATGATCACACAGGTAGAAAGTATTAAATGTTTGAGGCTAGATTTGAATTCAGATCCTACTGACTCCAGGGCCAATATGTTATTCACTGCACCATCTAGCTGCCCCTAAACTGAGGACTTTTAATTTTATCTTTGAGATAATAGGGAGCCATTGAAGTTTCTTGAGTAGTGAAGTACCATGGTCAGAGTTTTGAGGTTGTTGGGGTTGAGTTTTTTTTTTCCATCTATGTGGAGTATGAATTGGAGAGAGGATAAACTGGGTAATGGCAGTTCAGTTAGGAGATTGTAATGTCCAAGTAAAAGGTGATAAAGGCCTAAATAATCAGTCATTCAATCAATAAATATTTAATAAATATACTACTCATTAGGCACTATATCAAGAAATTAGGTTACAAAGACAGACAAAAAAAGCCACACAAACTCTATTCATTGATCTAAAGCAACTCTCAATCTTATAGGGGAGAAAACATACAGACAACTATGTGTAAACAAGCTGTATACAGAATAAATGGAGCTAATCAACAGAGGAAAGGCACTAGCATTAAAAGAAATCAGAAGAGGCTTCTTGTAGAAGGTAGGATTTTAGCTAGGGCAAGGAAGTCAGAGATTCAGAAACTGAAAATAGAGAGAATTTCAGACATGAGGAAAAGTCAGAGAAAATACCCAGATTTAGAAGTTGGAATGTCTTTTGAAAGGAACAATAAGAGAGTCAGTGCCAGCTGGAACCTCACTGCTATTAGGCAAGCCTTCTATATCTTCCTTATCAACCTACTATCCTACTCTCCACAGTTGCTCTTATAAACCTTTTCATCCTTCCTCAAACCTCTCAAACCTTTGAGCAAGCCAGGTGGTATAGTGAATGGAATACTGATTCTGCTGGAGTCACCAAGACCTACGTTCAAATCCTGCATCAGATACTTAGTAGCCTGTGTGAGCTTTAGGCAAATCACTTAATCTCAGTTTCCTCATCTGTAAAATGAGAATAGTAATATATCTCCCTTGGAGGGTGATTTTGAGGACCAAATAAGGTATTTTAAAGTTCTTAGCAAATTTCCTGACACAATAGGCACTATAAAAATATTATTTATTATTATTATTGTTATTTTATAGAAAATATTGAAGCTATTCTCCACCTGCTACTTTTTCTCCTTGTCTTCCTCATCTCTTATGGGCCTTCTGCCACTATCTCCTCTTTCACCCCTATCTCACATGATAAAATAGCCTTACTTCTTACCAAAGCTAACTCTTCTACTTGTTCAAATGATCCTATTCAATCCTATTTTCTCCAGTAGATTGTTCCTGCCACCATCCCTGCTCTATCACTTTTCCTGTCTCACACTATCTACTATCTTATTCCTTATTAACTACAAACATTCCCATATCTCCTCCTCAGAAAATTCACTTGATCTTTCTATTCCTGCTATCATCCTACATCTCTACTGTTCTTTGTAGCTAAACTCCTTGAGAAAGATGTGTATGTTAAATTTTTGGTAAAGTTGACAACTGATCCAACCATTCTGGAGAACAATTTGCAACCATGCCCAAAACACCGCTACTAGGTCTGTATCCCAAAGAGATCATAAAAAGGGAAAAGGACCTACATATACAAAATATTTATAGCAGCTCTTTTTTTTTTTGTAGTGGCAAAGAATTGGAAATTGAGGCGATGCCCAACAATTGAGCAATGGCTGAACAAGGTGTGGTATATAAATGTAATGGAATATTATTACGCTGTAAGAAATGGTGAGTGGGTTGCTTTCAGAAAAACCTGTAAAGCCTTACTTGAACTGATGCAAAGTGAAGTGAGTACAGTCAAGAGAACATTGTACACAGTAATAGCAACATTGTATGATGATCAACCATGAATGATTTAGCTCTTCCTCAGTAATGCGATTCAAGACAATTCCAAAAGACTCATGATGGAAACTACTATCCAAATCCGGATAAAGGACTGTTGTGATCTGAGTAATTTTCTTTATTTTTGTATGTTTTTTCTTTAATTTTGTTTTTCTTTCACAACATGTCTAATATGGAAATATGTTTTACATGATTGTGTATATATAACCTTTATCAAATTGCTTACTCTCTTAGGAAGGAGGAAGAAAAGGGAGGGAGGAGAAAATTTGGAACTCAGAATTATATTAAAAATGAATATTAAAAATTGTTTTTACATGTGGCTGGAAAAACAAAATATTATTTAAAAGAAAAAAATCCCTCTACAGTAGATGCCGCCACTTTCCCTCCTCTTACTCTTTCTTTAACTTTTAAAAATTTGGTTTCCAAACTTATCATTCCACAAGATCTGCTCCCTTCAAAGTTTCTGATGATCTCAAATCCAATGACTTTTTCTCAGTCCTCATTCTTCTTGACCTCTCTCTAGGTTTTTAAGGACATCATTCTCTCTCCTAGTTCTCCTTCTACCTATCTGACCACTCCTTATCTGTTTACTTCATTGGATACTCATCCATATCATGTCCCTCAGGTTTTGTCCGGGTCCCTTGCCTCTTTTCCCTCTCTATTACATCACTTGGTGATCTCATCAGTTCCCTTAAATTTAATTACCACCTCTACACTGATGACTTAAATATTCTTTTCCTTCCCCAATCTCTGCTAATCTCTCAATTTCAACCTCATATCTCCAATTGCCTTTCAGTCATCTTGAACTGGATGTTCAATAGACATCTTAAACTCAATATGTCCAAAATGGAATTTATTATCTTTCCTTCTAAACCTTCTCCATTCCCACCTGACCCTCTTCCTAAAGAGGGCTATATCATCCTCTCAGTCCCTCAGGCTCCCAGTCTAGGAGTTATCCTATATTCTCCTCTAGCTCTCATCTCCTATATCTAATCTGGTTCAAAGCCCTCTTGATTTCACCTTTGTAACATCTCTTGAATGTGCCCTATACTCTCTTCTGACATGTCCATCACTCTGGTGCAAGCTCTCATCATCCCTTTCTTAATTACTGCAATAGCCTGTTGGGGAGCAGGGTAAAGATCTGCCTGCCTCTGATCTCTCCCCAGTCTAGTCTATCCTCTATTCAGGCACTAAAGTGATTTTCCTAAAGTACTAGTCTGATTGTGTCACTACCCTACTCAATAAACTCTAATGGCTCTCAATTATCTCCAGAAACAAATACAATATACTGTATTTGGCATTCACAGCTCTCCATAACCTAGCTACCTCCAGTTTTCTTACATCTTATTCTCTACATCCCTGAGTCTTTGATAATGACACTGGCCTTGTTCCTTAAAAAAGATACATCTTTTGTTTCCAGGCATTTTCTTTGACTGTTACTCATGTCTGTAATGTTCTTCTACATCTCATCTTACTACTGCTTTCTCTGGCTTCCTTTAAATCCTACCTCAAATCCTATGTTTTGTAGAAAGTCTTTCCTAGTACCTATTAATTCTAGTTTCTTCCCTTTGTTAACTATTTCCTATGTAGCTGTAAAAAGCTTTTTTGAATTTCTTTGTTTATTTGTTGTGTCTCCCATTAGATTGTGAGCTTCTTGAGGATAAAGGCTGACTTTTGCCTCTTTTTGTATCCCAACTGCTTGGTATTGTGCCTAGCACATTTATTATGAAATCATGTCTAGTTCTTCATAGCCCCATGAACACATACTGTCTATGGAATTTTCTTGGCAAAGATAGTGGAATGGTTTATCATTTTATTCTCTAGTGGATTAAGGTAAACAGAGGTTAAATGACTTGGCCAGAGTCACACAGCTAGTAAATGTCTGAGGTTGGATTTGAAGTCAAGTCTTCGATTCCAGGCCTAGTACTCTATCCACTCAGCCATCCAGATGCCCCTGCCTGGCATATTATAGCTGCTTAGTAAATGTATGTTGATTAATTGAGTAACTATAATTATTACATAGGAAGGGAAAAGGAGATAGGGTAAATTATGGATGTCTCTGGATGCTAACGGATGATTTTATATTTGATCCTGGTTATGATAGGGAATAAGTAGAGGGGTGTCATAGGTTTAAAGTTCCACTTTAGGAAGATAAATTTAAAAGCTAACTAGAGAATGCATGGTAGTGGGACAAGAGTCATGGCAGGAAGACCCACAAACAGGCTATAATGATGGTCTGAGTATGAGGTGATAAAGGTGTATCAGAAAGTCAGAATGGTGGCAATGTCAGAGGAAAGAAAGGGCTTGTACAATAGATATTATAAAGACAAAATCATTAGGTCTTGGCAATAGATTAGAAATGAGGGGTGAAAAAAAGTGAGGAGTTTAGGATGATACTTGGGTTATATTCTCAACCAGATGTGTTCATCCATTACTAGGCTAGCTATAGAACTGACTCTTTATCAAGTTTAGATGCTGTTGGACAGGACCAGGCAGATTGCTTGACTCCTGTGACACTGTTAGATTGGGTCAGGCAAATTAATTTTCTGTTGAGCAACTGCTACCAGACCGGACCAGGGCATGTTTGCAACATGGATTGATCCACTGGATTCTCTGGACTAGAATTCTTTGATGGGCAGCTGTAATCAATCGATCAATCAACATTTATTAGACATTTACTTTGCCTCAAACACTGTGCTCAGTGCAGGGGATACAAAAATAGGCAAAAGTCAGTCCCTGTCAACATGCAAAGAAATGTATCTAAAGTAAGCTATATACATGTTTAGTAGGAAATAATTAACTGAAAGAAGGGACTAGGATTTTAGTTGGGACTTAAAGCCAAGAAAATAAGTATGTGCAGCAGGGAAGGGAGAATATTCCGGGTAAGGGGAACAGTCAGAGAAAAAAACTCAGTGTCAAAAGATGGAATGTCTTCTTGATGGAATAGCCAGGATGCCAATATTAGTGGATTGAAGAATGATTCCAGCTAATTGGCACAACAAGTAGTCAATCACTGATACTCCACTGATTTGGCCCATAGAAAACTTCCTAATGACTTTTTGGAGAAAGAAAGGATGTAGAGACCCTACAGTTTAATTCTGTAAGTTGCTTTGATAGACTATATTCCCTATATCTGTGCTTTGCTATGATTATACTTAAGTTAGTATCCATTCTTCTCCCTCATAGACTATATAGTTCTGGAAGAATGTGCCCCAGGCTTTGAGAGGAAATGTTCTGTGGCTATTGTTTTTTTCTATGCCATTTGAATTAATGCCTTTTCTAAGAATTAACTGAAACTACTGACTGATTGTTCAGGGAAAATATACCAGTGGAAATTCAAGACTATGATGTTAGAAGGATTGCTACCCACAGAATTACCACTAGAACCATGGAAAAGTAGCAATTTTCCCTTGGGAACCAACCTTGCAGTGCCAGTATAAGATATTTAGTGGGAGGGCATTATGCCTATATATATATAAAAAGTCCAAGCACTAGTACATGCTTAGTAAATGCTTGTTGATTAAGCCGTAGGTTGATTAATCATACTTTATGGCTCTGTGATCTTAACAGTGTGAGTACTTTCTCCACCAGTACTTAAGTTGTATATTCCTTGTCTGTGAGTATGAACCTGTCTATAGGTGTATATATATGGATATATATAGGTAGGTACACACAATATAATGTATGTACATATGTAGGCATATGTACATGTGTTTATACATATATTCACATAAACATGTGCATGGGTGGCACAATGGATATAATACTGTGCTTAGACCCAGAATGACTCATCTTCATGAATTCAAATACAATCTCAGACACTTATTTATTATGTGACCTTGGATAAGTCACTTATTCCTGTTTGCCTCAGTTTCCTTATCTGTAAAATGAGCTGGAGAAGGAAATGGCAAACCACTGTAGTAGCTTTGCCACAAAAATCCCAAATGGGGTCCCAGAAAGTTGAACATGATAACAAATGACAATAGCAACCATATACATGCATATACAAACTATAATATGCTACATATACACACACATATGTCTACATATGTATGTATGTATACACACACACTACAGAGCATCCATCCAGTATGCTGCAAACTTTTCTACTTGTGGATAACAGTGCCACATTTCATTTGTCCCCTTACTTTCACTGTATGACCAGTTTGCTTCCGTGTCTGGTCACACATATCTTTTATGAGGTCTTTTAGGCCATTTTCCCCATTCAAGTCATCATTGAAAATGTGCTTTGACTTGCTTACTTACAACCAGGGAATGCCTTTTGCCATTTAAGCCATTAGAAACTGTTATTCTTCTCAGATGAAGAAGCATGTCTCCCATGATTCACAGCCATATACCATTATAGGGACAATATTAGTATTTAAAAGGACTGACTATAACCCGAAAACACTATATAAATGTCAACTATATTATCCTTTTCTATCATTGACAGGTACTACTTTCACATATTTTGCTTTTGATAGCTTTGCTGGATCACAGATAAAAAGCTATAAAGGATCTTAGAAGATATTTAGCCCCAAACCCTCCTGTTTGTGAATGAGTAGGCTGAGGCCCAGAGAACTCAAATAACTTGTCCAAGTCACACACATTTGGACTGGAATTTGAATTCATGTCCTCTGCCTCTAAAACCAATCTTTTCCCCACAGTAGCATACTCTTCCCTGTCCTGACTAGTCTGGAAACAGATTTCTCCAAAACTATATAGGAGCTTAGTATTGACAATGATTTGACATCAACTGACTAAAAATTTTTTCAAGCATAGTTGCACTTTACTTTGTCAGTACCCTGGACAGTATTATTTTCAGCATGTATTTATCTTAGTAAGTGTTTAATTTTGTGAGATATTCTATAAGCAAGGGAAGGAAGAGATATGTAGTTCCCAAACACTAGAACCTATTACTTAATTATGCACCATTTTATATTGATTGTGTTTCATGTATATGAGTCTTTTCTCTTTCCCTCTCCCCCATCCTAGGAGTTCATCCCTTAAAAGGGGTATCTTATACTTCTCTATTTTTCTTAAGTGTAGAGCATCATCTTGGGCACATCGTAAATGCTCAAAGATTCTTATTTTAATGGATAAAATTTTAAAATCTAAGACAATAGATTATGATCTTGATTTTATTTTTTAGATATCCCTGGGAAGGACAAGGGTAGATGGAAATTGTATGAAAGGATATCATCAATTTCTCAAAACAAAAGTCATTTTAATTTGGTTTAACTCAAAAAATTTTATTTCCTAGTGTATTTTACAAAGATGATGATGTCATAAAATTAACAGATATGAGTGGATATTGAAGGCCCTCAAAATTTGGGAATAACTGATAATACTATTCAATCCAATTCAATAACGTACAATCCAACAAATATTGCTTTCTATGTAAAACCAGATTGTTGTATTGCTAAGCCTGAGGAATTTTATGCTATCCTGCTATTTGTGACAGCTTTATGTGTAACAAACATTGAGAGGGAAGGAATAAGCTTATGAGTATAAACTTTGATTAATATTTCCCTAACTTTAAGGAGAGTGACCAGAAAAGAAATTTAATTCTGAGAATAAAATCATGTCCCTAGATAATTAATATTTAATATTTCACTTTTTCCCAATAATATACATAAAAAGAACTTATAGCATTTTTAGAAATTCCAAATTATCTTTCTTCCTCCCTTCTCTCTGAGAAGGCAAGCAATTTGATAAAGATTATACATGTGCAGTCATGCAAAACATATTTCCATATTAGTCATGTGATGAAAGAAAACAGACCAAAAAAACCCCCATAAAAAATAAAATAATGAGTTTCAATCTGCATTCAAACTCCATTGATTTCTTTCTGTGGAGGTGAATAGCATTTTTTATTATAAGTCCTTTCAAATGTTCTGGTTCTGCTAATTTCACTTTGCATTAGATCATGTAAGTCTATCTAGATTTTTCTGAAAGCACATTGTTCTTCATTTCTTATAGCACAAGAATATTCCACTACAATCACATACTATATAAATTGTTCAGCCATTCCTCAGTTAATGGACATCTCCTCAATTTCCAATTCTTTGCCACCATAAAAGAGCTGCTATAAATATTTTTGTGCATATAGGTTCTTTTCTTCTTTTTATCTCTTTGGGATACAGATCTAAATAATGTTATTGCACTGCCTTAGACTAATAATATTTAGAGGAGGTTTAGACAGTCTTAATTCTAGTCCAGTACCCCTACCAGAGACTGAAGGAAAGAATGATCAGTCTTGTGGTCCTTCTTTTGCTTCAAGATAAGTATCATGATCTCCTTTGGAGAAGAGTGAAAAATATTCTGGAGATATCTGTCAGTGCCTTTCATAAGCTACATTAAGATAACCCATTAATTGTATAAACTGCATACATACACACACACACACACACACACACACACACACACACACTTTAGAGGCATTTAGAAAGAAAGCTAGAGCACTAGGCTGTGTGCAAATTCAGCCTTCAAATTTACTAGCTCTGTGACCTTGGATAAGTCACAAAAGCTCTGATTCTGCTTCCTCATTATAAAATGGGGATGATAATAATAACTCTTATATTAATAATAACAACGTGGAGGGTTATGAGGATCAAATGAAATAACAATTGTAGAGAGCCCAACATATGGTAACTGCTATCTAAATAGTAGCTGTTACATTTATTATAAGTGGATCCTATCCACAGGAATATTGGAAAAATTCCTAGTTAGATGTTTTTGCAAGTTGCTTTCTAATTTATAAAAAAAGAGCACTAGAAATTCTTTTAGCCTTTGTTATGTGATATTCTTTTCAAGGATGGCCCATTGTTTTCTCCTTTTTGAGGCTTAATGATACTTTTGTAATAACATCTGGTAAGACATTAACTGGCTTCAAATACTATGAGTTGTAGTTCTTCCTTACTTGGAAAAAGAGGATAGTAACTGGAAGTTAGTCTCCAGACAAGATAGTATAGGTTTTTCATGGATAGTAATTGGTGGAAGTTTTGAGAAACTCAAGAGAGAGAAAGGGAGAAGAAGAAAGTAGTGTTTGTTCCATGTTAGCCACAAGACAATGTTGACCACGATAAAGAATGGGGCAGTCTCCTTCTTTAAGACCCTAAAGACTTCTAAATGGCCAAGAGAAGGGATGTGACTGTATTTTTTTCATAGAAGCTTGATCTGTGTAATGAGAATGTTTATTGCATTAATATAAATAATTCCATTTTGTATTGGGCCACCATTCTGTAATGTTTTGATATTTGCTTGATATTTGTTTTTCATAAGTTGTTTTCCAATATTAAGGTGAGTATAGATGTGGTCCAGTTGGGTAAACAACATCTATGTATTCATAATAATGAATGACAAACATATGGATTTCTGTGTTGGGAACAATGGCTAATAGGAAATTTGGGAAAACAATCTTGTCATGAGCTTATGTCAACAGGTACCAATCATATAATTGGTAAACAAATTAGGACACCTGTCACAAGCAGAAGTTGGGCAAAATAAACTAATGTCCATAGCTAGAACTATAACTATGTAGCTTGAACTAGAGGCCCCAGCTATCACACTGCTTCTGGGTATTGACTAGGTCTGGCTCTTGCTTTCCTACCTGTTTTCTGGAGTAGATTGTTGATTGACTCCTAGAGACTAACCTTCCCAGAACACAGACAGAAACACATGGCCTCTGCCTAGGCAGAAAGGGAATCTTCTACCCATATGAGATGAGATATACTCACTTGGAAGCCCAAGGAAATCAGGTTAGTGATTTGTTATTGTAGAATTGTTATAACAATGTAATACAATACAAATATAATTAAAAATATTATCTATTAGATTATATGAACTGATGTTTGCATGAGCCTGATTAATAAAATTTGATTTCATGCATTAAGAAGTGTAAATCTAATTAGTGTTTCTGTTATACCAGTTATCATATGTAATTGTAATTGGTATTTTGGTAGTACCCATGAATTGTGTTGCATTCTACTAGCAGAAATACCTAGAGAAAAATAGACATGAGAAAAAGGAGATCTTACCCAAACCTTCTCTTACTTATGTTTAATTGTATTTCTATTTTGCCATTATTTATTGTTATTTGTTACTTGTATTTGACTATCAAAGTACTTGATTTGTACTTTTATTTCTCATAAACACCAGTGGTTGAACCCTTTTTTACACTGCCTGATGTCCCTTTGTATGTACCTTGGAGACATTGGAGAGAAGAATTTTTCTTAACATGGGCTGAGGAACAAATAATACCAAATCGTTGTTAGAAAGTTTATTCTCTATAAATAAGCAGAATTACAACAAAAAATGATAATTTCCCCTAAATTTGTCTTCTAGGAAAGAGTAGAAATATTACACTTTCAATCTGAATAGCTCTGAATTTTCTGCTTAAATGGTCCCATAGTTCCAAGTTCCAAAAAGGGGACTACTAGTTTTGTTTTGTTTTGCTTTTTAAAGGCAACTAAGTTCATCTATCCTTTTGCAAGTTTTGAATATTTAATTTGGAAGTTTTTTGTTTCCTACCTAAAAGCTGGGTTTACTTATAGTTAAAATTTTCATTCTCTCTGTTTTTCTGAGAACAACTTTAAAGTAAGATTTTTGTTAATCTCTCTCTCTCTGGTTTTAAAGGGATGGCTTCTCTTTTTTTCTCCTTTAAAATTTTAAAAATTAAATTTAATATTTTATTTCCACCCCCAATTACATGTAAAATTGTTTTTAATATTCATTTTAAAAAATTTGAGTTCCAAATTCCTAACCCCTTATGGAGAAGATAAGCAGTTTGATATAGGCCATATAGGTGCTGTCACTAGCATTTCCATGTTAGTCATGTTGTGAAAGAAAAGAGAAATCCCCCAAAAAGTCAAACTGGAAAAATAAAGTTAAAAAAAATACTTTGGTCCTCATTCAGCCTCTATCAGTTCTTTCTCTGGTGGTGGATAGCATTTTTTTTTTTTTATCATTAGTTCTTCAGAATTGTTTTGGATTGTTATATTGCTGAGAACAAAAAGTCATTCACAGCTGATCATTATACAGTATCACTATTACTATGTTTTTCTGGTTCTGCTCATTTAACTTTGCATCAGTTCATGTAGTCTTTCCAGGTTTTCTGAAACCATCCTGTTCATCATTTCTATCATAATTGCACTTGTTCAGTCATTTCTCAATTGATGGGTATTCTCTGAATTCCCAGATTTTGACACCACAAAATTAACTATTAGAAGTATTTTGTTTATATAGGTCCTTCCCCTTGGTCTTCCACCTTTAAAAAAATCTCATTGGGATTCAGACTTAGTAACTGTATTGATGGCTCAAAAAGTATGTGTTACTTCACAGTTCTTTGGGTATAATTCCAAATTGCTCTTCAGAAACTTTGAATTGTTCACAACTCCACTAACAATGTGAGAACTGGAAGAAGATTTAGTTTCCACAGTTATGAAACTTAAAATGAAATTGAAAACCCTCCAAAGACCAATGGAGTTATTTCTTACATAATTGCACTTGTTCAGCCATTCCCCAATTGATGGGCATCCCCTCAATTTCTAAATCTTTACCACCACAAAATTAGATTCATCAAAAATTAAGTCCCTCATCAAAGTGTTGCTTTTGACTACCACCTCCCCCAAACCACTCTCTCTTCTATCAGCTCCCCTTTACCTTTCATTTATCCTTTTCTCCTCCTGTAGGATAAGATAGATTTCCATAGCCATCTGAATATGTATATTATTCTCTCTTTGAACCAATTTTGATGAGAATAAGGTCCAGGTGTTGCCTCTTTCCCTACTTCATCTTTCACTGAACTATAAAAGCTCCTTTGTGCTTCTTTTTTATCAGATAATTTACTCTATTCTACCTCTCCCTTTTCCGTTTTCCTCATGCATTTTTTTCTTATTCTTTAATTTTATTTTTTTAGATATCATCTCATCATATTAAATTCATATCTGTGCCATCTGTCTATATATATTCTTCCATACAACCTCATGAGAAAGTTCTTATGAGTAAGAACTTATCTTATTCCTATGTAGAAATGTAAATAATTTAATTTTATTGCATTATTTCTGATTTCCTTTTCATGTTTACTTTTTTATGCTTCTCTTGAATCTTGTATTTGTTTTGTTTCATTTCATTTCATTTTGTTTTGTTTGATGAGGCAATTGAGGTTAAGTGACTTGCCCAGGGTTACAACGGTAGGAAAGTTAAGTGCCTCAGATCCTCCTGACTCCTGACTCTATCCACTGTGAAATCTAGATGCTCCACTGAGTCTTGAGTCAAAGTTTCTATTCTGCTCCAGTCTTTTCATTAGGAACACTTGAAAATCCTTTATTTCACTAAATATCCACTTTTTCCTCTGAAGGATTATACTCAGCTTTGCTGTGCAGGTTATTTTTGGTTGTAATCCTAACTTCTTTGCCCTCTGGAATATCATATTACAAACTTTCCACTCCTTTAATGTAAAAGCTGCTAAATTTTTTATTATCCTGACTGTGGCTCTATAGTATTTGAATTACTACTTTTTGGCTGCTTGCAATATTTTCTCCTTGAGCTGGCAGTTCTAGAATTTGACTAAAATATTACGAGGGAGTTTTCATTTTGGGAATTTTTTCAGGAAGTGATCAGTGGATTCTTTCACTTTCTATTTTACTCTATGATTGTAAAATATCAGGCTAATTTTCCTTGATAATTTTTTGGAAAGATAATGTCTAGGCTCTTTTCTTTTGATCATGGCTTTTAGGTAGTACAATAATTCTTAGATTATATCACCTTCCTATTCTCAAGATCAATAGTTTTTTTTATTTCACATTCACATTTTACATTTTCTTCTTTTTTCACCTTCTTTTGATTTTGTTTCATTTTTTAATGTGTCATGGAATCATGAGTTTTTACTTGCCCAATTTTAATATATAAGGCATTATTTTATTCAATGAACTCTTGTATCTCCTTTTCCATTTGGCTAATTATGCTTCTTAAGGGATTCTATTCAGTGAATATTTGTGTTTCTTTTACCATTTGGCCTATTCTATTTTTTAAAGTGTTTATTTTCTTCAGTATTTTAAAAATTTCTACTGCACCAAGTTGTTGACCATTTTTCATAATTTTCTTCTATTAATTTTATTTTTTCCCCTAATTTTTCCTTTCTATTTCTTATGTGATTTTAAAAATCCTTTTATGAGCTCTTTCTAAATTCTTTTTTTGGGAGCACCTGAGGCCAATTAACATTTTTCTTTGAGGCTTTGGATATGGCTATTTTGACATTGTTTTAATCTTTTCTGTCACCATATTAACTTTCTAAAGCCAGATTCCTTTTGTTACTGTTTTTCGCTCAGTTTTTAGTCTATTTCTTGATTTTTAACTTTAAGTTAGAATTGGGCTTTGCTTTTAGGGTGGAAAAAGCACTGTTTCAAACTTCAAGTTTTTTGTGCAGCTGCTTTCAGAGTTAATTTTGGAAGTCTGTACATTTTCATTTCTTCCAAAGTGGTATGATCCAAGAAGAGATGTGATTACTGCTCTTCTGGCCTATGTTGTGACTTGTGAATAACTCTTTTCTGATCTGGAATTTTGAACAGGTATCCATTCTCCTACCACCAAGATTTGGTGTGCTAGTGCTCCTTCTTGCAAATCCAAGACTGTGACCTGGATCAAGAGAAAGGAAATGCAACAGAGTCTTGCACCCCATGCCATAAAAGGGGCCAGTTGTCCTACTCCCTTACTCTCTATGGGCTAAGAGTTCTGGAAACCAATGCTACTGATTCAGTTGCTGCTGGTGGTTTGCCAAAGGTACAAGTATCCGCTATTGTCTTGTCAGGGTGTTGCCTTCTCTGGACTTGGCCCCATTTTCACTCCAGTGTAACATACCTTTTATGCCAAATTTCTAAGTTGTCTTGGATTAGAAAATTGTTTTGCCTCATCTTTTTCTTGGTTCTGTTGATCTAGAATTTGTTTTGAGGCATTATTTTAAAGTTATTTAGAGGAAAACTTGAAAGAACTCAGAGAAGTTCCTACATTTTCTTCATCATCTTGCTTTTGTGTTCCCCTTGCCCACCCTCAAACCCATTTTGTCTACATTCTCTATCTGGTCTTTTGAATGAATGCTATCTCTCAGGCTAGCCATTTGAGTGTCAGTAAACTTTTTTCAATGGCCTAGAAGGAAAGATGTAGCTTGGATTTTAAACTGTTAGGGAACTTATCTGCTTTATATGTACATATTTAATTTTTAATAAAATATATTTGCTTATGTGTATATTTAAGCTGCTTTTCAAAGTTTCAGATATTTTGCCTTACCCCAGAATGGGATTTGCATTTTTTTCTTTCTTTTATAGTGAGTAGATTTTCTTCTGAGCCATAGATAATTTTGATTACTTCCTGGTTGTATCCTAGAATTGTTCCTTTTGTACTTTGAATTAATTTAATTTTTATTTTCTGAAAGCATAATGAGCTTACTAGTGTGGTTTTATTTCTACCTGATGCTAGCATAAAAGTATTGCCATTTCTGAATTTCTTGATATGTTATATCTCTAAGGAAGTCTTAAATGTTGCTGTATGAATACTTAATTGCTACATATTAATACATAAAAAGTCAGTACTTTTTGTGATTCTAATTCATTCCTGTTGCTGTGATATTGCATTTTTAAGTACAATATGGCAAACTAATAAGGCACTGTTGAAATAATGTTATACATTTATTGTTTGCATTAATGTGTGTGTATTGTTGTGGGCACAAATGATACGATCTCTTAAAAATTAAGGTAGTTGAATGGTGTGTTCTGTCATTTGCAATTGAAAAAAACTGATGTCCCCTAACATTAGGAGTAGGAGAGAAAAATGTAAAGATTTTAAAAGAATGCATTTGAGGCTACTAATGTTAAGACTGGTAGACAAATTAGGAATTTTTCTATTTCTACCTGAGAATTTTTACCATAGAGATATATACCTATTATTCCTTGGAATTTTATATTAATCTATCCTCTGAGGAAGAGCAATAATATAAAAAGTAAGAGTCTTTCTAATCAAAGTATACATTTCTCCAAAGAAACTGAATATCTTAGGTACACAATATACAAAAAACCAAGTGAATTCAGTATCCTAGTGTTTGATAAACCCAAAGTTCTCAACTACTGGGGCAAGAACTCACTACTTGACAAAAACTTCTGTGAAAATAGAAAATAGTCTGGCAGAAAGGAGGCATATATCAATCTTATACTATCTACTAAAATAAGCTAAAAATGGATACACAGACATACACATAAGAGGTGATGCCATGACCAAATTAGGGGAGCATGGGGAAAAAATTACAAGTCAGATTTGTAGACGGGGGAAATGTTCATGACCAAACAAGAGATCAAGAGTTCACAGAAACTAAAATGAATAGTTTTGATTGCATAAAATTAATAAGGTTTTGCACAAATAGAATCAATGCAATCAAAATTAGAAGAAAAAGCAGGGGAAAGGGAAGAGGGAATTTTGTATCAACATAAAAGTCTCATCTCTCAAAACATAGAGAAATGAATCAAATTTATAAAAGTAGGAGTCATATCCCAATTGCTAAACAATGAAAGGATATGAAAAGACAGTTTTCAGAGGAAAAAACAATCAAAACTATGAATAGTCATTTGGAAAAATGTTCTAAGTCACTAATAGAGAAATATAAAATAAAACAATTCTGAGGTACCACCTCATACCTTTTTGATTGGCTAATATGACAAAAAAGAATGGCAAATACTGGAGGGAATATGGAAAAATAAGGACACTAATGCACTATTGGTGAAGCTGTGAACTAGTCCAACCATTCTGGAGAGCAATTTGGAACTATGCCTAAAGTGCATGCATATACTTTGGCCCAGCAATACCATTACAGGCTTATAGCCTAAAGAGATCAAAGAAAGAGAAAAAGAACACATATGTACAAATTTGAACAATATGTAAAAATATTTATAGCAACTGTTTTTGTGGTGACAGAGAACTGGAAATTAAGGGTATTTCCATTGATTGGAGAATGGCTGAATAGATTATGATGTACAAATGTGAAGGGATACTATTGTGTTACAAAAAATGATGAATGGGATGGTTTCAGAAAAACTTGGGAAAATTGTATGAACTAATACAAAGTGAATCGAGTAGAACCTCAAGAATAAGTTATATAATAGTAACAATATTGTAAAGATGATGAACTCTGAAAGAGTAACTTTGAACACAACAGTAATGTACCAAAATTCCAAAGAACTCATGATATAAAATACAGTCCGCCTCCAGATAGAGAACTGATGGACTTGGAGGACAAAGTGAAGCTATTTTTCTCCCCTCCCCCCACATTTTAAAAAAACAGGCTAATACAAAAGAATGTTTTGCATGATTTCATATGTATATCTTGCTTTTTCAATGGATAGGAAAGGGTGTGGAAGGAAGGAAGGAGAGCATTTGGAATTGGAAATTAAAATAAAATAAAATAAGCTGTCTCAATTAAATCTGGGAGTTCCAATTTTTCTGTAAGATCAAAAATATACCCTCTCTGTTAGATAGCTATCATAGAGTGCTTCTAAATGTTTAATAAATGACTTCCTGAAGAAGGAAATTTGTGCAACATACTTTTAAGTTTAATCTGCATTATTAACATTTTTCTTCATCCTTTTTTTTAAGTCCAATCAATAAAACAAGAAATTTATCCCTGATTTGTAGGATTTGCCAATTTCTGAGGTGTAAAGGCTCAAATGGAAAATTTAGCAATAGGCTCATTTTAAAAGATTATTTTTAATTTATGGAATAATTTATGGAAAAAATTTATGGAATAATTTCCATAACTAGTACAAAAAGGGGGGAAAGCTAGATGGCACAATGGATAGAGCATTGGCCCTGAAGTCAGGAGGAACTGAGTTTAAACCCAGCCTCAGACACTTAATCCTTTCTAGTTGTATGACCCTGGACAAGACATTTACCCTCAATTGCCTGAAAAACAAAAAACAACAAAACACACACATTAAAAAAAAAAAAACTAACAAAAAAAAATTGTACATTCATGTAAATTTCTTTTATTTTCTTTTCCCCTCCCTGCCCTAGAGATGGCTACTATTAATCACAAATAGACATATATATGTATATATACATATATGTAATATTATTCTGTATATACTTCTACTTATCAGTTCTGAGACAAACTGTAGAGAATGATCCTCATGCAACCTTTGCCATTCCAGTTATTCAGACACAGAAATCACAACTAACAAAGATTGAGGTGAGAAAAACACTACTGAACATCAAGGTTAGCTTCATTTGGCTCCAGATCTTCTTTTAGAGCATAGATCACATAAGCAAAGCAAGGAACTAGGGCCATTCTTGCAGAGCTGCAGGAAAAGGCACAGAGACAAGAGCCCAGAAATCTTGGGGTCTTCCCAGGTGACGGAACAATGACCAAACTATTCTCATTGTAGAGATGAGAAGACCAAGGGAACAGAAGGTATAAAGGCCCAACATTACAATAATTTAGAGTTTCATTGGATAATTATCAAAATAACAGGTCCACAATCTGTTATAATTGTATATTCATAAGCTATATTATTGTTATTCAGTCATTTTTCAAATGTGTTCAACTCTTCATGATTGCATTTCAGGTTTTCTTGACAAAGACACTGGAGTAGTTTTGCCATTTCTTTCCTTCAGCTCATTTTACAAATGAGGAAACTGAGGTAAATAGGGTTGAATGACTTGCTCAGAGTCATTCAGCTAGTAAGTGTCTGAGGCCAGACTTGAACTCAGGAAAATGAGTCTTCTTAGCATCAGGACTGCCACTCTATCACTGTATCATCTTGATGCTTAAGAACCATATACATTTTAGCTATACTGATGCCAGGAAAGTTGAGCTGTTTATACAAAAATTGACATGTTTCCTCCCCAACTTTGGGAAACTGGGGTAGGTTCAGGAAAAAGAGGCCCAGACCCTGAGGACAACCCCCTGACCACATTGTCAATTCCTTATGAGTCTATTCAACTTATAGTCAAGATAGATAATAAAAGACAACGCAAAAAGTTGCTGGAATTAATGGAAAATTCAAAGGAACATCTGCAGAAGAATAGTTTAAAATCTAGACCAGTGGTTCTCAAAGTATGGTCTAGAGAATCCTGGGGATCTCTGAAACCCTTTTAGAGGGTCTACAAATTCAAAAATAGTTTTTATTTCCAATATGATAAATATCTTTAAATATAATCCAAATAAACAAAAACGCTTTGGAGAGATCCTCAATAATTTTTAATAGGATAAAGATACTGAAAACAAAAGTTTGAGAACCACTGATCTAGACTATAAACCATAATGCTGTCCTAGAAAATGGCTCTTAAATCATCAAAATTTTCCAATCTTTTATGAAAGATTTTTGAGATAAATATCTTTGAGGTCTATGACAAGTCTTGTACTTGGTGGTTTAAGTGACAGACTTAATATACTTCAGATACTTAATATACCTCAGATACATCAAGGTGAAGTTGAAATTTCCTAAAGAAGTTGCCAGTGTCAATCAAAAAGTGACCACTATGACTCATACATCCAGACCCTCTAACATTCACTGGAATGTTGCATTAATCAGAATTAATTCTAGTCCTTTCATAGTAGAATATTGCAAGCAATGAGTTGGGGATCAGTTTATGCACATTCTAACCATCCTTGCAGAAGTTTTTGACTAGACTATGCATAGACTTATGATGATAGATAAGAAGTATCCATTTCAACCTCTAAACCAGAACTGATATATTTGATTTTGGGGACTCCTTAGGATTAAATCTATAACTACTCCCTACCATCTACAAGGAGACCCACAACCTAAATGTTTTTAACTGCACACTATCTAATGTATTGGGAACTTTGAGATCTAAAGAAAAAGCTCACTGGAGTCAACATATATCATTTCTACTGCAGGCATACGATTTCAGCAGTAATGATTCTGTAGGCTTTACTTCATACTTGCTCATGTTTGGAATATACTCATTGACTTATGTTTTGGCACCTTTGATGAAATAAAGAATGTAACTACTCATCATCAATACTCTTAATTGAGAGAAAAGCCTAGAAATCTACCAACTAGTTCTGACTCCAGCTCAGAAGAGTTGGGACAGAAACAAAAGATGCTATGGTAGTAGGCAATGTTGTCAAGGTAACCGTCCTGTTGAAAAAGCTTGACATTCAAAGGGCTCATTATTATTTGTCCTTCATTCTTGAAGAGGATCATGGCATCAGGGAAGTGATGCCATGACATCTAAGTGAACTGGATTAAGTGAGGTAGTGCTGAACAAGATCACCATCCTTATTTTCTCCTGTGGAGACATCTGGATCCAGTGGCAAGATATAAATCAGGACAACTAGAGATGGCCCTGGAAGAAATGGAAGGCCTTGGATTTTGTTAACTTAGGTCTTTAACAGGTATTAGTTTGAATGAGGCCACATCCATAAGAAAAAAATGGCCTTTTTTTAACCTAGTTAAAAAAATAAACCTGGGAAGGGAAGACCTTCAAGGTTTCTGGCCCAAATAGAAATGATCAAGGATTAATAGAAACCTAGCTCATACAAAGTTCTAACTTGCCTATTTAAGTTTCTAACTTGCCTACTTCAATAAAAAGGCCATATCAAACTTATTTTGCTCAACAACCTATTACTCATAGGAGAGTTAAACTCAAAATACCCATAGGAGAGTTAGACTCAGTAGTGTGAGGGAGTCAGCTTGTACTAATTCCTGAGAAGCAACTGTTAAATTTCCAGTGTGAAAACTATAATAGTGGGAGATCTCAACCTTGCACTCTCAGAATTAGATAGATCAAACTACAAAACAAATAAGAAAGAAGTTAAAGAGGTAAATAGAATATTATAAAAGTTAAGTATGATAGATCTTTGGAGAAAACTGAATGGAGACAAAAAGGAATACACTTTCTTCTCAGCAATTCATGGAACCTATACAAAAATTGACCATATATTAGGACATAAAGATCTCAAAATTAAATGCAGAAAGGCAGAAATAGTAAATGCATTCTTTTCAGATCACGATGCAATAAAAACTACATTCAACAAAAAGCCAGGGATAAATAGATCAAAAAGTAATTGGAAACTAAACGATCTTATCCTAAATAATGAATGGGTGAAACAAGAAATCATAGACACAATTAATAATTTCACCCAAGAGAATGATAACAATGAGACAACATACCAAAATTTGTGGGATGCAGCCAAAGCGGTAATAAGGGGAAATTTTATATCTTTAGAGGCTTAGTTGAATAAAATAGAGAAAGAGAAGATCAATGAATTGGGCTTGCAACTTAAAAAGCTAGAAAAAGAGCAAATTAAAAACCCCCAATCAAATACTAAACTTGAATTAAAAGGAGAAATTGATAAAATTGAAAGTTAAAAAAACTGTTGAATTAATTAATAAAACTAAGAGTTGGTTTTATGAAAAAAACCCAATAAAATAGATAAACCTTTGGTAAATTTGATTAGAAAAAGGAAAGAGGAAAATCAAATTGTTAGTCTTAAAAACGAAAAGGGAGAACTTTACACCAATGAAGAGGAAATTAGAGCAATAATTAGGAGTTACTTTGCCCAACTTTATGCCAATAAATTTGATAACCTAAGTGAAATAGAAGACTACCTTCAAAAATATAGGCTTCCCCGATTAACAGAGGAGGAAGTAAATTGCTTAAATAGTCCCATTTTAGAAAAAGAAATAGAACAAGCTATTAATCAACTCCCTAAGAAAAAGTCCCTAGGACTGGATGGATTTACATGTGAATTCTACCAAACATTTAAAGAACAATTAATTCCAATGTTATATAAACTATTTGAAAAAATAGGGAATGAAGGACTCCTACCAAATTCCTTTTATGACACAGACATGGTACTGATACCTAAACCAGGTAGGTTGAATACAGAGAAAGAAAATTATAGACCAATCTCCCTAATGAATATTGATGCTAAGATCTTAAATAAAAGATTAGCAAAAAGATTACAGAAAATAATCCCCAGGATAATACACCATAACCAAGCAGGATTTATGTCAGGAATGCAGGGCTGGTTCAATATTAGGAAAACTATTAGCATAATTGACTATATCAATAACCAAATTAACAAAAACCATATGACCATCTCAGCAGATGCAGAAAAAGCATTTGATAAAATCCAACATCCATTCCTATTAAAAACACTTGAGAGTATAGGAATAAATGGACTTTTCCTTAAAATAATCAGTAGCATCTATTTAAAACCATCAGTAAGCATCATATGTAATGGGGATAAACTGGGACCATTCCCAATAAGATCAGAAGTGAAACAAGGTTGCCCACTATCACTATTACTATTCTATATTGTATTAGAAATGCTGGCTTTGGCAATAAGAGTTGAGGAAGAGATTAAAGGAATTAGAGTAGGTAATAAGGAAACCAAATTATCATTCTTTGCAGATGATATGATTGTATACTTAGAGAACCCCAGAGATTCTACTAAAAAGCTATTAGAAATAATCCACACCTTTAACAAAGTGGCAGGATACAAAATAAACCCACATAAATCATCAGCATTCTTATATATCACTAACAAAATCCAACAGAGTTACAAAGAGTAACTACTAATAGTATAAAATATTTGGGAATCTATCTGCCAAAGGAAAGTCAAGAACTATATGGGCAAAACTACAAAATGCTTTCCACACAAATAACGTCACCTCTAACCAACTGGAAAAATATTAAGTGTTCTTGGTTAGGGTGAGCAAATGTAATAGAGATAATAATACTACCTAAACTAATCTATTTATTTAGTGCTATACCAATCAGATTCCCAAAAAACCATTTTAATGATCTAGAAAAAAAAATAGCAAATTTTACCTGGAAGAACAAAAGGGAACTAATGAAAAAAAAATCAATTGAAGGTGGCCTAGCTGTACCAGATCTAAAACTATATTATAAAGCAGCAGTTACCAAAACCATTTGGTATTGGTGAAGAAATAGACTAGTTGATCAGTGGAATAGGTTAGATTCACAGGACAAAATAGTCAAAAACTTTTTTTTAAAGATTTATTTATTTCTTTATTATAGCTTTTTATTTATAAGTTATATGCATGGGTAATTTTTCAGCATTGACAACTGCAAAATCTTTTGTTCCAACTTTTCCCCTCCTTCCCTCCACCCCTTCCCCCAGATGGCAGGTTGACCAGTCCATGTTAAATATGTTAAAGTATAAGTTAAATACAATATATGTATACATGTCCTGACAGTTATTTTGCCATACAAAAAGAATTGGACTTTGAAATAGTGTACAATTAGCCTGTGAAGGAAAAAAAATGCAGGTGGACAAAAATAGAGGGATTGGGAATTCTATGTAGTGGTTCATAGTTATCTCCCAGAGTTCTTTTGCTGTGTGTAGCTGGTTCAGTTCATTACTGCTCTATTGGAACTGATTTGGTTCATCTCATTGTTGAAGAGGGCTATGTCTATCAGAATGTCGATCATCATATAGTATTGTTGTTGAAGTATATAATGATCTTCTGGTCCTGCTCATTTCACTCAGCATCAGTTCGTGTAAGTCTCTCCAGGCCTTTCTGAAATCATCCTGCTGAATAGTCAAAAACTTTAATAATTTAGTATTTGACAAACCGAAAGAACCCAGCTTTTGGAATAAGAATTCACTGTTTGACAAAAACTGCTGGGAAAATTGGAAATTAGTATGGCAGAAACTAGGCATTGACCCACACTTAACACAATACACCTAGATAAGGTCAAAATGGGTTCATGATCTAGGCATAAAGAATGAGCTTATAAATAAATTAGAAGAACATAGGATAGTTTACCTCTCAGATCTGTGGAGGAGGAATTTGTGACCAAAGAAGAACTAGAGATCATTATTGATCACAAAATAGAAAATGTTGATTATATCAAATTGAAAAGCCTTTGCAAAACAAAACGAATGCAGACAAGATTAGAAGGAAAACAATAAACTGGGAAAACATTTTTACAGTCAAAGGTTCTGATAAAGGCCTTCATTTCCAAAACATATAGAGAATTGACTCTAATTTGTAAGAAATCAAACCATTCTCCAATTGATAAATTGTCAAAGGATATGAACAGACAATTCTCAGATGAAGAAATTGAAACTATTTCTAGCCATATGAAAAGATGCTCCAAGTCATTATTAATCAGAGAAATGCAAATTAAGACAACTCTGAGATACCTCTATACACCTCTCAGATTGGCTAGGATGACAGGAAAAGATAATGCTAAATGTTGGAGGGAATGTGGGAAAATTGGGACACTGATACATTGTTGGTGGAATTGTGAATACATCCAGCCATTCTGGAGAGTGATTTGGAACTATGCTCAAAAAGTTATCAAACTGTGCATACCCTTTGATCCAGCAGTGTTACTACTGAGCTTATATCCCAAAGAGATCTTAAAGAAGGGAAAGGGACCTATATGTGCAAAAATGTTTGTGGCAGCCCTCTTTGTAGTAACCAGAAACTGGAAACTGAGTGGATGCCCATCAATTGGAGAATGGCTGAATAAATTGTGGTACATGAATGTTATAGAATATGATTGTTCTGTAAGAAATGACCAGCAAGGGATTTCAGAAAGGCTTTGAGAGACTTACATGATTTGATGCTGAATGAAATGAGCAGGACCAGGACATCATTATATACTTCAACAACAATACTATATGATGATCAATTCTGATGGACATGGCTCTTCAACAATGAGATGAACCAAATCAGTTTCATTTGTTTAATATGAATAGAACGAGCTGCACCCAGGGAAAGAACTCTGGGAAATGACTATGAACCACAACATAACATTTCCAATCCCTCTGTTTTTGTCCACTTGCATTTTTGATTTCCTTCACATGTTAATTTTACATTATTTCAAAGACCGATTCTTCTAGTGAGTAAAATAACTGCATGGATATGTATACACATATTGTATTTAACATATACTTTACCATATTTAACATGTATTGGTCTACCTGCCATCTGGGGGAGGGGGTGGAGGGAAGGAGGGGAAAAGTTGGAACAGAAGGTTTTGCAAGGGTCAATGCTGAAAAATTACCCATGCATATATCTTGTAAACAAAAAGCTATAATAAAAAAAATAAGTTTCCAGTGCGAGCATTTACACTTTGGAAATTGGCAAACACTACAAATAAGGACTAGATTTATTGTTTTGCTGATTGTCTAGACTTACCAGAATAATAAGGAAACTATTAATAGTGTAGATGAAACTTAAAAGTGTGTAATGAGTGTGTATATGTATATATGTATATGTGTATATGTAGATAATATATAATATACATATTGTGACAATGAAAAGTCTGAGAAATATGATTTCTGGGTAATTCATCTTTTTATTAATTATGGCTAGCAAATAATTAACAAAATGATTATCATTTGGCTCTCTCTCACAAACCAAAGATGAATCATCCAGGCTTTTCAAAATTTATATGTCCTTGTACGAGTGGGTATTCCTGACAGGCAGTAATCAACTTTCATTGATTAGCAATTAATGAGAGAATGAATATTACAATTAGAGGTGGACCTATTCTAATGAGGAACTAAGGCTGTAACTTTCATTATATCCCTTTTACTCCCAAATTCCTAATCCCTCCCATATCCCCCCATGCTTCCCTCAAGCAATCTGGACAAATGCTCTATCCTCCCTCTCCACCTCCCCATTCCCCACCAAAGCTTGAGTAAAACATAATGTTATTTTTGTTGTTTGTCCTTCATTTTTCGAAGAAGACCAAGACATCAGGTAAGTGAGTGATGCCATGACATGCAAGTGAGTTGGAGAATATACTGGACTGGAATTTACAAAGACTAGATTCTCTTTGCAAGTTTTTTCTAGTTGAATAGGGTAACAATTCTACCTAGATAAAATGGTCTAGGTGAGGTTATTTTTGGGTAAGGTCAATAATCTCCTTCAAAGATTGACTGTATTAACTTAAAGGGGTTTATTTCTGAATGAGGAAATGGCAAAAAAATTAATCTCAATTAATAGTTAGTTATTAATAAGAGAGAAATAATTTCTCTAACATATACATATATATAATATATATACATATATTATATGTATATGTGTATTGTGTATCTTTGTGTGTGTGTGTATATATATATATATATATATATTTATATATATATATATATAATGGTTGCTAAACATTTACCACATCACTGGTTAGACTTTCCAATGATCAGATGATGAGAGAAATGATAGACATTTACTTTAATAACTCTAACTATTAGCAGGGGAGAGGGAGATAAAGGGATAAAGGAGGATCTTTGGGAAGATGTAAATATGTAGGGTAAGCCAGTTCCTCAACATATCTTTAATTTTCAGCTTCTCTTTCTAGAGACTTTGAGGGATTTTTTTTGGGAGGGGGAGTTTAGGAAGTTTAGGGGAGTCAGGAATTCCTCCTTAGTTTGAGCTGAAATATTTCTTTTCAAGAAAAAGAATGCATTCACTCTTTTATATTTTTTAATATTTAAATATTTACATATATTGTATATTTATAGAGCTTCCCCAATTTATATTTGTTGTTTTTCTTGGATAAATGGATTTATATACTATTCACAATTTTGTGATAGTTCTTTGTATAACTAGAATTTGGTGGGAAGGAAAGTGACTTTGCTGTGAACCAATTTTGGGCCCCTTGGTCAGCAACATTTAGGCAGCAGATATATATAATTGTAGTTCAGTATTCCTTTTAGCTATTGAAAGAAAGAATACTCCCCTCAAAGCAGGATTCTCCTTGAAGAAGAATGAAAAAAATTCCAGAGATATAGATATCAATGCCTTTCTCGAGTTACATTTTGACAACCCTTATGAGTGTGTATGTATATATGTAGACATAAACACATACACATAAATTATACACACACATATATATATATGTGTGTGTGCATATATATATATATATATATATATATATATATGTGCAGATATGTAGATATAGCTATATATTAGACAACCAGGGATGCAGTGGACAGAGTGTTAGGCCCGGAGTCAGGAAGATTCAACTTCCTGAGTTCAAATGGGATCTCAGACATTTATTAACTATGTGACCCTGGACAAATCCCTTAACTGTATTTGCCTCAGTTTCCTTATCTATACTCTATCTTTGAGCTAGAGAAGGAAATGTCAAAACCAGTATCTTTGGCAAGAAAACCTCAAATGGGGGTCATGAAGAATTGGGCACAACTAAATGACCCAACAATAACAACTACAATTACAACAACAGTGATATACATATATCTTATATGGTCACACAACAAACATCTTAGAGAGACACAAAGCATTCTATTTAGTCCCAGAGATACAAAAATAAAATGAAAATCCATTTCCTATTTTCAATACTTTATATTTTATTAGAAAAAATACTATGTAAACATAAGTAAATACATGATAATCTAATTAAAATTAAACTCAAAATTTCTATTATCCCCTGGGAAGAATAGCTATCTGAAGATAAGCTATAGATAAGACACCTTCCAACTTTGCAGGTTTCAGACAGAAGGGATTGGGGATAGAGCAGGAAGAAAGGGAGGGAGTATGGAGAGCAGGAAGGAAAAAACAAAGGGACCAATAAGTGACTAATAATAATAATAAAAACATTATTTTTAATTTCACCAGAAGATTTAGTCAAGGATAAATTTTGCAAAGTGACCTGCATTTTTTCAGACTTTTTCCAGAGCAAGAGAAGGAAAGATTTATTATCCATAGAGATTCTGTCTTGTGATGGTGTAATGGGAATTTGTTTAGACCACTTTGTGGAGATAATCCAACAAGCATGTAGGGACGTGGTACAAATATGCTTAAATGAAATAGGACAAGGTTTGCTATGAGTAACCTTGAAATATTTTTTTGCAATTTGGTTTTGAGTCCAGGAATAATTGGGAATGAATGACTCATAAGGCTAATTCTGGAAATTGGTGTGGCCATGATATTTATGGATTGGTTAATTTAATCCATTCAATAAGCAGTTATTAAGGATTTCTAAATATTTATTTCAGGATACTATGATCCTAGGACAACCCACTAATGGAAACACAACGAGTGATGGCAATATAGAACATTCCACAATACATCATACCCCTGCCCACCCAGCCCCCTATGAGACAGAGAGAAAACTTGGATGGAGGCTTCCACAGACAATTGGCAATGATGGATTAGTCAGAGAAGTTCAAGATCAGGCTGGGCCAGCATTACTTTGAAGATAATCATGACTTCTAAGAGTCATTGTAGGAAGAAAAAGATGAAAGTCAAGATGGATGGAAAAGTATTCCGATAAAAACATTCAAACTGGGTGTGCAAATGCAGAGGAATGAGGGAGGTTACAAAAGTCCTTCTAAGCCATTTGGTGATGTAGCTCTGAATGTCAAAATTAGCCATTTGACCATTTAAATGTTTTACTCCATACCAATCCAAGTGCCTTCCTCAAAGAGAGACAGAGAGACAGAGACAGGCAGAGACAGAGGCAGAGAGACAGAGACACACAAAAATTTTTATTGTTATCTCTGCTTTTAACATCACAGTCATTTTCCAATATGGCCCTCCCCTCACTGAACTCTCCTTCCTGATATGGAAAAAAACCAACAAGTAAATTCAACCAACTGTTTAATAGCAAGCCTATTTAATAGCATAAGCAACATTCTGCATCCATGCCTCCCTCCCTACCTCTCTATTGAGAGAGGGGAAATATATTTCATTATGTATTCTCTGGGGCCTAGATTGATCACTACAAGTTGTTAGAGTTTGATTGTCACAGAAAAGCCTTATTCTCCCACTGTGGGCTAGTTGGTCATCCCCTAAGTGAAAGAGACAGCTGTCACAGTTTTCCATTGTTTCCTCCTGGGACCCTATCTACAGGTAGGGAAGGAAATTGTACATTTCTCTTGGGGACTTCTGTCAGAAGTGGGTAGGAAATGTCTGCTTGTTTAAAATTTGCTTTTGAGGAAGGTGTGTGAATATTTATGTCACATCTGATGTTTCTGCTTACACCTTTGTCAACTCTGTTTTGTCTTTTTTACTGATATTAAAAACTCAATTAAGAAGATGATAGGGTTTGCATTGTGGTGTTGGTTTTTAAGAACACCTCTAAATGCTTTACTGAGATTTATTTCTGCCTAGCAAATTTTTTGCTTGAGGGGTGTCTTTAGAGACTTCTTCTGGTTCACTGTGAAGTATATTGTTATTAGGTGGCTGTTTACAGACTCTTTAATTTAATAGGAGAAGGATAATGAACAGAGTGTTTTGAGAATGCAATGAATTTCCTATTTTGTGAATGGAATACAGCCCCAAACCAGTGTGATAGAGAGGAGAAGCTTATTGGACTGGGAATTGGACAGAAGTCTAATTTTAGTTTTGAAATGAACTTTCATGTGTGGCCTTAAGCAAACCTCTGGGTCTCAGTTTTACCATCAGTAAAAATGGTATTGAATTTGATGATCTCTTAATTCTGAGCCTATATAGGGGGGAAAAAGTCTTTAAAACTAGAGTTTTCAGAGATTTTTTTTTATCCACTATGATAATTCCCTTTAGAAACACATTTCATTATTATCTCTAACTTGGAGACCATAAAGAAATATTTAGAGCAGTAATTGGTCACTTGCTACTGAAATCATTCCTGATACTTCAGTGCTTAGTACTTTTTTCTTCCCCTGGGATTTCTTTTTTTTAACTTCTTAACTGTTGTACATGTCTTATCATCTCATACCCGGACCGTGGAGGGAAAATATTGCTTATCTTTTTTTTTTGACTAGTACAGTGACTGTTGAATGGGAGGAGCTCAATAATTACTTGTTGAATTGGATTTCAGTAAATAGAAGAGAGCACAGGCTCTATAATTCAAGGACCTAGCTTCAAATGAGTGAGTTAAAAAAAAAACATTTATTAAGCACTTAGTAACAGGTACTGTACTGAATAATAGGGACATTAAATGAATAGGTAAGACAATTCTATACTCAAACAGATTACATTCTTTAGTTGTTGTGGTTGAGGCAGAGTTAAGTGATTTGCCCAGGGTCACACACCTGGTAATCAGTGAGGCCATATTTTAGCTGAGGTCCACCTGATTTAGGACTGGTGTGCTATCTACTGTGCCACCTAACTGCCCCTTAGATTGCATTCTAAAGAGAAACCAAAAAGTGGAAGGGGCAAAGAGGAGAATACTATTAGTAGCATGGAAATGGTTAGGAGTGATAATAAAGATATGATTCTGGGCAAGATAAAATAAAAACTGCCCTATCAGGACCTTAGATTGCAGTGTTGGAATTTAAGGTTCTGGTTGGAATGGGATGAGGATGGCTGGAGTGCAGATGGTAGGTATAGTTAGGAAATGGCCAAGAAATCCTAACTCTTCTTTTACTACATTGATGTTTTTGGAAGAATTGGCTTCTGGGTCTCAGTTTTCCTCTTTGTAAAATAAAAGTTTTGGACAATATGATCTCAAAGTCCCCTTCTATTTAAATTCTTTGATCCTATGAATAAATGTGATCACTAAAAGTATTTCTGAATAGTTTTTCCCCTATAAGCCAGTTTCTTGAACACTAGAAGATGTACAGGCTTCATTTGACCCTTACATTCCACCTTGTATTATTACTTCATTTCCCATGTATATTCACTTATCTCTCCCCTATAATTGGTCAATTCCATAAGCGCAATGACTATATCCTGTTCCCCTTTTTATCCTTCTCTATCTTTATAACAGTGAACTTGCACTGAACACTTTTTTTAAATAAAGCTTTTTATTTTCAAAACATATGCATAGACATTTTCAACATTCACCTTGTAAAACCTTGTCTTCCATTTTCCCCCTCCCTTTCTGCCCCCACCCCTTCTCCTAGATGGAAAGTAATCCAATATATATTTATACGTGTGCAATTCTTCTATATATCTTTCCACAATTATCATGCTGCAAAAGAAAAATCAGATCAAAAAGGGTAAAAATGAGAAAGGAGACTAAATACAAACAAACAACAACAGAAGAGGTGAAAATACTATGTTGTGATCCACGCTCAATTCTCACAGCCCTCTCTCTGAGTGTAGGTGACTCTCTCCATCACAAGACCATTGGAACTAGTTTGAATCACTTCACTTTTGAAAAGAGCCAAGTCCATCAGAATTGATCATCGTATAATCTTGTTGCTGTGTATAATGTTCTCTTAGTTCTACTCACTTTACTTAGCATCACTTCATGTAAGTCTCTCTAGGTCTTTCTGAAATCATCTTGCTGTTTGTTTCTTATAGAACAATAATATCCTATAACATTCATATACCAAAATTTATTTTTTATAATCTCTTTGGGATACAGGCCCAGTAGAGACACTGCTGGATCAAAGGGTATATATCCTTGATAAGCCTTTGAGCATAATTCCATATTGTTCTCCAGAATGAATGGATTAGTTCACAAATCCACCAACAATGTATTAGTGTCCCAGTTTTCCCACATCCTCTCCAACATTCATCATTATCTTTTCCTGTCATCTTCCTCAATCTGAGAGGTATATAGTGGCACCTCAGAGTTGTCTTAATTTACATTTCTCTGATCAACAGTGACAGAATTTTTTCATATGACTAGAAATAGTTTTAATTTCTTTATCTTATATTGTCTGTTTATATCCTTTGACCATTAAAAATTGGAGAATGGCTTGTATTCTTATAAATTTGAGTCCATTCTTTATATATTTTAGAAATGAGGCTTTTATCAGAATCCTTGGATGTAAAATTTTGTCACCAGTTTACTGCTTCCCTTCTAATCTTGTCTGTATTGGTTTTGCTTGTACAAAACCTTTTTAACTTAATGTAATAAAAATATCCATCTTGCATTTATTCCATAATGTACTTTAGTGATTCTTTGATGACAAATTATTTCCTTCTCCACAGATCTAAGAGGTAGATTATACTTTGTTTTTCTAATTTGCTTATAGCATCACTTTTTATGTCTAAATCATGAACCCATTTTGACTTTATGTTGGTATAGGATGTTAAGTGTGGGTCAATGCCTAGTTTCTGCTATACCAATTTCTAATTTTCCCAGCAATTTTTGTCAGATAGTGAGTTCTTATCCCAGAAGCTGGGGTCTTTGGGTTTATCAAACACTAAATTACAATAGTCTTTGACTATTGTGTATTGTGAACCTAATCTATTCCACTGATTGACTACTCTATTTCTTAGCCTGTACCAAATGGTTTTGATGACCACTGCTTTATAATATAGTTTTAGGTCTGGTATAGTTAGGCCACCTTCATTTGTTTTTTTTCCCACTAATTCCCTTGAATTCCCCTTTCTAAAAGAGTTGATTAATAGTTTGTTCAATTTCTTTTTCTAAAGTGGGACTATTTAAGCAATTTATTTCCTCCTCTCTTAATCTGGGCAATGTAGATTTTTGTAAATATTCGTCCATTTCACTTAGATAGTCAGATTTATTGGCCTTCAGTTGAGCAAAATAGCTCAAATTATTGTTCTAATTTCCTCTTCATTGATGAAAAGTTCACCCTTTTTATTTTTGAAACTAACAATTTGATTTTTTTCTCTCCTTTTTCTAATCAAATTAACTAAAGATTTCTCTATTTTGTTGGTTTTTTCATAAAACCAACTTTATTGGTTCAACAGTTTTCTTTCAGTTTTATTAGTCTCCTCTTTTCAGAATTTCAAATTTGGTATTTAATTGGGTTTTTAAAATGTGGGTTTTTTCCTAGCTTTTTAAATTGCATGTCCAATTCATTGATCTTCTCTTTATTTTATGCAAGTAAGCATATAGAGATATAAAACTTCCCCTAAGAACTGCTTTGGTTGCATCACTTAAATTTTGGTTGTGGTATCTCATTACTGTCATTCTTCTGGATGAAATTATTGATTGTGTGTCTGATTTGTTGTTTCACCCACTCATTCTTTAGGATCAGATTATTTAGTTTCCAATTAATTTTTGGTCTATTTTTCCCTGATCCTTTATTACATGAATTGTTTTTAGTATCATGATCTGATACTTCTGCCTTTCTGCATTTGATTTTGAGCTTTTTTATGCCCTAATACACAGTCAATTTTTATGTAGATTCCATGTACTGTTGAGAAAAAAGCATATTTCTTTTTGTCTCCATTCAATTTTCTCCAAAGGTCTATCATACCTAACTTTTCTTTTTTCAAAAATTAAAGCTTTTTATTTTCAAAACATATTCATGGATAATTTTTCAACATTAACACTTGCAAAACTTAATGTTCCAATTTTCTTCCCCCTTTCCCCACCCCTCCCTTACATGGTAAGTAATCCAATATATGTTAAACATACATACCTAACTTTTCTAAAATTCTATTTACCTCCTTA